>NW_026067941.1:5430571-5573034 GCF_014885135.2 Alexandromys fortis | reverse complement strand
ATGGAATATATACATATTAGAGTACTACTCAGCAGTAAAAAACAAGGACTTCTTGAAGTTTGCAGGCAAATGGATGGAAATAGAAAACACTATCCTGAGTGAGGTAAGCCAGACCCAAAAAGAGGAACATGGGATGTACTCACTCATATTTGGTTTCTAGCCATAAAGGACATTGAGCCTATAATTCGGGTTCTTAGAGAAGCTAAATAAGAAGGAGAACCCAAACTAAAACATATAGGCATCCTCCTGAATATGTTCAGTTTTCTATGAAATCTCACAAGCATCCTCTCCAGGAACCCTGTAATTGACTCATGATTTACCTTGTTAATTGGCAATCCCATCTCAGGCACCTCTGGACGTACCCTCTCATATCATTTATTGCAAAGGGAGAAGGGGGAAGAATAAAGATCCTTAGCAACTATTTGAGATAAGTTGAGAGCCACCAAAATCACAGTGGCTCACTCGTGCCTGTAACCCCAGCACTTGGGAGGTTGAAGCAGGTGGATAAAGTGTTGAAAGCTTATCTTGAGCTGTGTAGCAAGTTTAAGGACAGCCCGAGGTACATGAGATCCTGACCAAAAAGAAGAAGAAGAAGAAGAAGAAGAAGAAGAAGAAGAAGAAGAAGAAGAAGAAGAAGAAGAAGAAGAAGAAGAAGAAGAAGAAGAAGAAGAAACCAAATTAAACCAAGCAAATCATATTTATGGCTCTTGCTCAGAAACTTAAGATCCAGTGTCTCCCAGGAAGCCTGTTTATACTTGAGTATGTCTTATCCCCTCACATACACTATGTCACTCTGTTAATGTCTGTGCTAAAGTCTGTTAAAAGGCTCTTCTTCATGAACTCCAGCTCTATTTAATTCTGGCTTACCTGAAATTCTTTACTGCAGAAAACTCCCACTTCACCTCAGTAACAGCCTCCATATAGGGCTCCCTCGGCTGAGGCAGGGAGCAGCAGAGAAGTAGAAAGTCTCAGGCTTTAACCCACAACTACTGCTGATGCTGCATTGTAAAAAATAGATCATGAAGGTGGACACAAAACAGGACACAGGCACTGGAACTTTACCCTGTAAGCCACAGCTTTGTGGTGATACACAGTTTACTAGGAATGGGTTAAATTAAGATATAAGAGTTAGCAAATAAGAAGCTAATGGGCCAAGCAGTGATTTAAATAAAAAACAAAAACAAAAGTAGGAATACTAGGCTTGGTTGGCTATTGAGATGGTCTAAACCAGAACTAGAGGTAACAGTAGAAGTGCTGGGCAGTAGCTGGACCTCAGGTGCATTTTGAAATTAAGATGAAATGAGATTAGTTGCAAATAAGAGAGAGCTATAGAAGGACTTCAGAGAGTTTTAGCCTAAGAAGGAAGAATGGTAATGCCATTTACTGAAAATCCAAGACAAGGAAGAGCATATCAGTGAAGGAAATTACGTTCTTGACATCATAAGGATTTAAGATGCTTATTAGGTCTTCTGGGGAGATGCTGTGGGCAATTGTTTATGAGTGAAACTCAAAGAAGATGGGTCATATTAAGTTAACAAGTTGGAAGGTAACAATTTATGCAACAAGTACCAAAGCCAAGGAAATTCAGTATGGCCATCTAAGGACTGAATGTAGGTGGAAGTTGTGTAATGTAAAGATCTAAGCATCGAACTGTAGAACCCTTCAGCAATGGAACTTGAGAATAAGGAAAATCAAACAACGGAGACTAGCAAGAGTAAGCTGTAGAGTAGAAGACAGTGCCTCTGGATGAGGCGAGAGACCATCAGTTTTGAAGTTGCTGATGAATGTGAAACTTGATCATTGGCTATTGGATTCAGCCATGTGATGTCACTCATTATCTGGACGAGTATTGGTTTGTGAAAGAAAACCTGGAACTGGGCTCAAGAAACCAGAATGGTGTGTAACGGAAGTGACAAATAATAAGAATTCTCCGTTGAGCTTTCCCTGTGGGAGAAGAATGGAAACAGATGTGTGTCAAGGAGTCAACTAGTGATATACTTTGTTGTTTTCAGCTCTAATTTTTCTGTGTATATGTGACCATGATACAAGTAAGTTCTGAATTTTATTTTTTATTTATGTGATTCTATATCATGAAGTTTTCTATATGACCAATCTCTACATTTGCACTTCTTGATTTTACAACATTCTGTTGTGTTGTACTTCTTGTGATCATTTTCCCCACTTTGAGACGTTTAGATTAAACTAGTCAGGTGTATGCTTGCCTTTTTATCCCATTAGAATTATTTCTCCCAAAGTAAGCACACAAATTTAAGTAATGTATGTTACTTATTCTGTCCTCTCTTTAGACGTCTGCTCATGTTGCTCTCTTTCCCTAGTACTTGTGGGATTTTCACAGTGAACGTGTCTTTTCTTAAAATTGATGGAGATACTTCATGCCATGTCTCTCTTATCTTCTTCTTTAGTAGTTGTACAAGACAGAGAAGAATGCAATGTAGTATTTTGGATCACAGACATATTGTAGAATGTATCATCTAAAAAGCTTGGAGAGGAGGGTGAGGTCTATTATTGGGTCATAGACTCCAAAGCACATTGGGGCCACCTTGGGACCTTTGAGCAATTGCTACCCACAAATTTCATGGAGATTCACTGACACAGACTCTCTGAAATCATACCCACATATTTTAAAATTTTTATCAGGCCACTAAGTAGGTAGCTCAAACTAAGAACCAGCATATTAGATGGTAGAAGGGTATACTAAAGCCTCCTTCTTTTCCCTTCCAAAGGTTCATTTCTTTTAAATCAAGTTCCCATAAAATCTGGGGCTAAGTGAAAGTAGTGGTCTTTCTGTGAATGAAGCTGAGGCAAGACTGACCAGCGAGTCTCTGAAAGCTTGCAGATGGTATACTATTGAGCAAAAGGAGTTTAAGGCCTGGGAGCTATTGGCCTGTAAGTCTAGTATGTGGTGCTTACAATAGTCTGACTCCCAGGTTCTTACCCCACCTGCCTTACCTGCCCTTCCAGGACCTCACTGTGGCACACCTAGCTTGTTACTGTCAAAAGTTCTTGACATTTGTGTCACTACAACAGTTTTATATTGGGCTCCTTAAGATGGTTGTGTTTCCTGTTATTATGTCGTGTGTAGTTGACAACTTTTCTAGTCAGTTTGCCACTGTGAGATATCACGGCATCTCTGTGACTGGTGCCAGCACTGAAGAACAAATATTTCATGAATGAGTCAAACCACAGAATGAAAAGGGATGGTTTTGGATAATTGGTTAAAAGTTTAAGTTGGACGGTAGGTGACTCCTGTAGTGGTTTAGATTGCAAGGCTAGTTTCCCCAGGGCATCTTCTAAAGAAATGCATTTGTGTTTTATTCTCTAGTGATGTCATCATTTTGTAAGAACCTTCATGGTTCAGCCCCATGTCTCGTCTTTCTTTCTTCTGATAGTGCCTCACAAGAAAAGGAAAGGTCTGTTTTCCCACTGCTATGTATGTTCCAACTGAGCATTGTTGATAAGGAGATTACTACTGGGGGAGAAAAAAAAAATCAGAGAAAAGGCGCTTGAGGCCTTTGTCACCTATCTGCCTGATCACTGGTCTACAGGGTCACATCTTACTCTTGCTGTTTTGTGACTTCTTCACTTTCCTTGGATCGTGAAACACATCTAGATCTGTGGTTCTCAATGTGTGGGTCACAACCCTTTTGGTGGTCAAATAACCCTTTCTCAGGGGTCATTGAAGACCATTGGGAAGCATAGACATTTGCATTATTATTCATAGCAGTAGTAAAATTACAGTTGTAAAGTAACAATGAAAATGATTTTATGGTTGGGGGTCACCAGAACATGAGGAACTGTATTAAAGAGTCACAGGATAAGGAAGGTTGAGAACCACTGATTTGGATCCTAGGTCACAATATGGCTTGTGGATTTTCTTTCCTGAAACCATTTGAGACTGTTCACCCAGAAAGGAAAATGTATTCTATTTAAATATGAAGAAATACGTTCATTGTTTAGCGTGATAATTAGTGCTCTCTCCCCCTTTCCCTGCTGGAAACATTTCATCTATATTTCTGTTTTTCTCTTCTAAGTTCTGACATCAGGAAGGCTGTTGTGTGGATGCTTCTGGAATGAGTTATCCTAAGAGTGGCTCAAATGTATGACGGACTTTAAATTACTTGGCTATCCTGTCAAGCTCTTTATTGAAGTCATCCTCTGTTGTCTGCCACAGACTGGGGTGGCTTAAGCCACAGGCATTGATTTCCCATCATTTTCAAGCCCAAAAGGTACAAGGACAAGGTGCTGGTACACTGAGTTCACAGCAAGAACCCTCTTCCCATCTGGCAGGTAGATTTCTCTTGCTGTGAACTCAGGTGGCTCTTCCCTGCTGCAGGAGTATGCAGAAAGGGGAGCTCTCTTGACTTCCTTCCTATCAGAGCATTGATTCCATAGCGAACGCTCTGCCTTCATGACTTGATTACTTTCCAAAGGCCTGTCCTAAAACCACCATGCTGTGAGTTAGATTTTAATATATGAACTGGAGACAGGGGCATAGTTCAGCCCACAGTATCCTCCATCAAAAGAGAGATAGCCCTTGTATTTCTGATATGGAATAAGATAGAAAACGGCAGGGCTTTTCCTATAAACTCCATAGGCTTAGTCTTGTGGTCCTCTATGGTTAATCTAATGCAATGTTTTCTCCAATATTTCATCCTTTCAGCAAATAGACAGAATATGTGATTAGTGCATAAATTCATGTTCTCTACAGCGGTGTATCAGAAGAAGACCACAGAATCCTGTTTGCCATACTTAAAAGCCAAATGACCGCCCTCCTCTCTATTGTACACTGCACATTTATGGGTAAAACAGGGCTGTGGCTCATTGTGTCGTACATCACAGCAGCCCTGCTCACCATCAGAAGTGCGTATTCTTAGGCAGCAGACAAATTACCTAGTTAGTAAAATTTAGAACTGAGTGGGAGGCCTCACCAAATTAGCAGCATGTTTGGATTAGTAGAAATGCAGTGTGCTGCGAGTCCAGAGAGGCGAGCTAAGTATAAGTGCATTGTCAGCCATTCTTACCTAAAGCGTCTTAATACCATCATCCTCTTTCTTAGCTAATTCACTAAGTAGAGGAATTGTTTTTATATCTAACTTTGTCTCCTGTGTCATCACATCAACAGTGTAGGGTCTGGGTAATCAAGCTTTTACATGGAGCCCTTCAGAGTTGCCTTTTCCACATTCGCTGAAAATGGTTCAAGATGATACATCCATGAATAAGGTTTTCACAGACCTCATAGCTATCTTGGCTATCGATGAATGTTCCCGAACACCATTTTCCCTTTCCAGACCCTTTCATAGGGTCAACGCCAGCCAGAATTTCCATACATAAGGTCAGCCCCAGCAGTGTCTTTGAAGATACCAACTCCAGGGACTCACTAAGTGTCTTACGTTAAAAAAATAAATAAATAAATTCAGAGTTGAAGTTCCTCCCTTGGTGCTGAAGAGAAAACTGAAGTGGGCGGGTCTTGTCTTACAGGAGAATGCTGTGAATGGGGAGCACCTGTGGCTGGAGACCAACGTCTCGGGCGACCTCTGCTACCTGGGGGAGGAGAACTGCCAAGTCCGATTTGCAGTGAGTATGTCCCATGGTACCCATTTAGTCTTCCTGGGAAACAGAGGATGTCTTCGGATGGCGGGGATGGAAGGAGAGTGGTTCCCAGATATCCTAGGATGGGCTTGGAAAGGCTCTATCCTCATCGCATAGACCTTCTTGCTTGCCTTTAAGGTTTACAGCTTCAGAATCAAGCTTTCATAGCTCCAGGTTGTCCATTCTAATGACTTTAAGGCTTCGTTGGGTAGGCTACACATAGCATAGTGTGATGCCCAGTGCCACAGTGGTTGTGAGGGTGTTGTGGGAAGGAGTCAGAAAAGAGATGAATGTAGAGGAGGGAAGGTCATTTATGGTAGCTCGTGGAGTGGCAGAGGCCTGTGTGGAGAGGAAGGGGGCAGGACAGTGGCTATGGGGCATGGGATTCCTGTGATGCGGGTGGAAATGGGGTGTAGATGAGGTTTGCCTGTCTCCATACTGAGATCTGGAGAACACAGTTCCAAAAATGATTTGATAAATCAACAGCCAGGTGAGTAGGAGCAGCTTTTGCTTATTAAAACTCACTTTGTGCCCCTATTTAGTACAACCTATGTAGGGTTTAAACTTATCTTCAGGAGCTAGGTATGGGAGCTCTTAACTAAAATCACAGCACCGAGGAGGAAGGTTATAGGATGACAGATTTGAGACCAGCCTGGGTTACATCATTACATAATCTCGTTTTTCTATTACTGTGACAGAACATACTTTAGGAGTAATGTTGTGGGATCTGCGGGCTGTGTTCCTGCCACCCCAGCTCCTGGTTGCCTGGCTAGCTTATGCCCCGAAATAACAACACACAAACTGTATTCTTTTAAACACTGCTTGGCCCGTTAACTCTAGCCCTTACAGGCTAATTCTCATATCCTTATCAACCCATCTCTAATAATCTGTGTAGCATCAGTCTTACCGGGAAAGATTCAGCATGTCTGACCTGGCAGCTTGCTTCATGGCATCTGCCCGGGAGAGGGGAGCATGGCCTCTGAGCTCACTTCTTCTTCTTCCCAGCATTCTGTTCTGTTTACTCCTCCCACCTATGTTTTAACCTATGAGGGCCAAGCAGTTTCTTTATTATAATTAACCAATGACCTTCCTTTATCAGAGTAAAGGTTTATTAAGTTTACAATTCCAGGTCACAGTCCACCACTGTAAGGGAGTAAAGGCGGGAGCTTAAAATGTCTAGTCACACACACAATCGAGAGCAGAGAGAGAATGTGAGCCTGCATAGTTATTTGTTCTTAGTCCCCTTTCTACACTTGTATTGTCCAGGATTGCCTGCTTAGGGAATGGTGCCACCCACAGTGGGCTGGGTCTTCCTGCCTCAGTTAAAGTCATTAAGACAACCCCATAGACAATGCCCACCAGCTAGCCTGACCTAGACAATCCCTTATTGAGATACTCTCTTCTCTGTTCCAGATTGTGCCAAGGTAATAATTACAATTAAACATTAAATTATAAAAAGACAGAAGATATAGCAAAGTAGTAGAATATTTGCTGAGCATGTATAAAGCCCTAGGTTTGATTCCCAATCACGAAAAAAAGAAAATAAACCATGAAGAAAGATCAGTGACCATACAGTAAGTCATGGAGCAACTGAAAGTTTAATGTTGAGAAAGTAGAATTAATTTTTGCCTACATTTTAAAAATTAACCCAAAATTAGAGTGACAGAAAACTTGGAATAGTAAAGAACAAAGAAGAGAAGACTTCCTTCCAATTTAAGAAAATGATGTCATAACATATAGAGGATTTTTATTATATTTTTATTATGCATGAAAATGGTCTGAGGAAAATGTAGGGCAATCAAATAATATGTGAACATGTTTCTGTAGCAAAGAAGACTGAGCTTCTATAAGAGCTTCTAGAAGAGAAAGGAGCCTGAGGGCTTCTGGGTTGCTAAAACTGCCAAGTCTCAAAAACCAACACTTTCTCCAACACCGTGGCAGCTTTGGTCCCCTTATTAGTAGATAATTGTTTAGAAAAACTGTGCTGCTTTTTTAATGGAAGTCAAGTGTGTTTAATGGACATAGGGAACAACAAAAGGCCCTGGAATGGCTCCAATGAGCAGGCTATGGATCTGAAGACTTGGATTTGAGTCTCCGTGTTTCC
This sequence comes from Alexandromys fortis, assembly GCF_014885135.2. Taxonomy (NCBI): domain Eukaryota; kingdom Metazoa; phylum Chordata; class Mammalia; order Rodentia; family Cricetidae; genus Alexandromys; species Alexandromys fortis. Next base: position 5,565,320 of record NW_026067941.1, on the reverse strand, counting down.
AACCTCTGTGTGACATTGAGGATTCATGACCTTTGGGTCATGGCTACCTTCTAGACAGAAAAAGAAAGGAGGATTAAATTGCTTTTAATTTTGTTTCTAATTTGGATCTGTAATTAATCGTTTGCATTTTTTCTAAAATCTTGTTGTGAATTCGATTGATTTAAATATCAGCATTTCAACTTTATGCATATGTAGTTTTAATTAAAGTATAATTGCATGGGGTTTGATTAAATTAACCAAATCTGCGAGAAGCTCAGCTGTTTGGACTAAAATGCCATAAATAATGAATTAACATGAAGGTCTTAGATAATTGTATAAACATTGGTCTTGGGATAGCAGATAATATGAAATGGAAGAAAGGAAGGCGAGCTTTGCATTGCACATGCGCTCTATGGATGCAACAGGTGGACTGGCTCATTACCTAGTCCTGCCCCTCTCCAGACTGCTCCCCTTGGTCCTTTTCTGGGCACTCATTTCGGGACAGCTGCTTGCCACACTTCTCTTGACAAATATATTAATTAATGACAGGCACCTCCTTTTCCCAGCATGCCCCTAGGTAGGGCAGGCTGATCTGGAACTGACTGGGTAGCTGGTGCTGAGATCCTTCTGCCCCAGTTGCCCTAGTGTGGCAATTACAGGTGAGCCATCACACCCACCTCCATCCTGTTCCTCCTCTCTGTGCACAGTGAGCGTTTCTATCCATCATTGCTTGGCCACCAGGACCTCTAGGCCAGGAGAAACACAAGGCGAGTAAGGAGGACGCTAGCAGGCGATCCAGGGTGGGGCTGTGAGAACTCTGTGCCCTTTCACCTCCATCTTTGACCTTACTACAGGCACTTAGCCCTCTCAACCCCATTTAAAAAATGTCAGCAAGATGAAGAGCTATCTTCCGAAAAGATGTTGCTTAAGCCAAGTCACAAACAAATGAGGAGATGGGAAATGCCCCATGTGTTTCCTCACGGCAAGGTCCTTACTGCTACTAAGTGGAGTCTCCTCCCCTGCGAAGTGGGGAAATGCTGTGTGAGAATTTGGTGCAGTGCACAGGCGGGATGCACTTGGCATAGGACTGCCATATGAATTGAAGTCGGAAATAGAACAGAAACAGACAACACACCAAAGGAAATATGTTGCCAGTCTATGTAGGAGACATAGAAACAAAGCAGCCCTGAGGAGGGAGTCAGCCTCATGGGCCTCTTTAATTAACCAAGGCTGATAAAGCCATGAGCCCTCCCATGGCTGGTTTAGGCTGGAGATGGCTAGTCACATGACCACTTGGTAGGAATGTGAATGAATCATCAGCGCATAGCTGGCAGTGTGCGGCAGAGGCATTCGGGACCTTCTAGCTCTCCACCCAGTTCAGAGTGTGATGTATGACCATGCTGAATGCCGCGATTGGGAGACATTGGAATGCGATGGAAGATCAGCAGGAGAGTGACCTAGTTGGTCCAGGGTATAGAGCTTTTTGATAAAGAAAACAACAATTAAGAAGGGAATGTGTAGAAAAAGGCCTACTGTTATTTAAAGAGCTGCTTTGAATTAAAGGGAAGTGACTTTCCATCCATAAGGAAGACAGAGTAGAACTCCAGATTCATACCCAGTGTCTCTAACAGCGGTTATGACCCTCCAGTGAGCATACAGTCCCCCTGAGGCACTTGTGAGCAATTTTACTATTCGCCTCCCTGCTCCAAGTGCTGACTCAGCTCTGTCTGGAGCAGGACTTTTAAGCAAGTGATTTTCAAGAAGCACCTTAGATACTGTGGTGTGGGTGGTACCCAAACCTAAGTCTAAGAGTCTGTAGCACAGACTTGTTCATTAGGGTACTTAGGCTCCTGGAGAAGTCGCTCTAAGGATATGTATGTTTAGGTGTGCTGTAGATGACTATCTTGCAAGGATGCTGGAGAGAGGTGATGGGTGCCTGCTTCCAGAAGACTTCAGACAAGGAAGATGCTCTGCTTGCAACTTCCATAGAAGTGAATACATTTTTGTGAAACAGCATACACATATAGATTATGTATTAGATTTATGCTTCTACTTTTATGCCATCTTTGAAGAATGGCGACCAGTCGGCGTTATTGTAGCCAGGTACTACCAGCTGACTTCAGTCAAAATAGAATGGCTTTGTGGGAGAGGAAGGAACCCTTCTCTGAAGACAGACCCTTCCCACCTCACCTTTTTTTTATCACATGAGGTTGACAAAGAAATCCCTGTGGCTAGATGTGGACGGAGGCTGTTTCACAGACATGGAAATTGTGCTCATTATGTGTGAGGGGGCTTGAGGAGAGAGACATTTTTAGAGAGAAAGAAGAACACGAGAAAATTAAGAGGCAGAAGGAAATCATTAGAGCAAGGCAGCCGTCATGGTGTGTGAGCACACCGAAGGTGTTTGTCGTCAGAAGGAATAGGCAGGGTGTAAAGGACAGATGGGCTTGGCTATGCCTCCATGATTCTGAACCAAAACAGGGAGCATGCTATAAAGGTCAGAGAACGCACAAAGCGTGACCACATACTGTGTTGTCTAAACCAAGGCAAATTTAAAGGTGAACATGGGCTGCTGACGCCAGTGGCGCTAGAGGCCAGAGGCTTAATAAGAGCTGTATCAGGGATACTGAGATGGTCACCCTAATTTACACAGACATTGGGTCATCTATTTAAAACAAAAGCTGGGGCTGGGGATGTAGGTCAACTGATGAATGCTTGCCTAGCATGCATGAAGCTCACATTTAATTCCCAGCACTGCTAAACTTAAATCCAGGCATGATAGTGCAGGCATGTAAACTCAGCATTTGGGAGTGGGATGCAGGAGAATCAGAAATTCACGATTGTCCTTAATGGTATAATTAGTTTGAGGGCCATCCTGGGCTACATGTGACTCTGTCTCAATGAATAAATGAAACCCAGGATGTACTGCAAGGGCAGGGCTGCCTGCTGCTGTGTAGACTGATGCTTCTGACTGCTGCTGGCGAATGTGGCAGGCAAGGCAGCCACTGCGGGTGACTGGGGACTCTCAGGGAAGTGTTTGCTTTGGATCCTCAGTACTGAGTCACATTTTCTTGTGGATCTCGGGTGGCAACATTCAGTACTGTAGAATCTGTGCCAACATTTAATGGGATTAAAGTTATTCCCAAGTAATCAGATTTCCCAAATCAGTAATCTTACCTTCCTGTCTTCCTTCTTTCCTTCCTTGTTTAAGAGAACGTAATATACAGAGAATGAAATTGGAGCCAAAATCTCTCTGTGTGATTGCCAGGAGAATAACCTGAAGTACAGTTTCACTCTAGTTTGGTGATATTTATTTAAAAAAAATCTAATGACATTAATTAGTTAATTAATTAATTTCGGGGAGGCTAGGCTATGTAGCATGCTGGCATGAAACCAGAGAGAAACCTGTGGGAATCCATCTTACCCTTCCATCATGTAGGTTCTTTAGATCAACCTCAGGTTGTGAGCCTTTGTGTTAAGTCAACCGTCTTCCCATGCCAGATGAAATTTGCTTTATAGTCTTTCTGCATTCATTGATTCTCTTGCTGTGTGTACGTTGAGGATCCAGTACCACGGAATTTCACGAGTGTTGGGAATGCAAACTAGTTAGCTGCTACTGTGGCAATGCCATTGTTCAGTGGGAACTGGAATAGCAAGTATTCTATCATTGCGGTGATGGTATGCAAAGATGTACAGCCATGTGTCCCCAGATGATCTTAGCTCTGTTCTAGCCATCTATGGAGAACATGCTAGTGCACACCTAATTTCAGACTCAAAAGAGACATATATATCCATCTGCGGACTTAAACAGCAGCCTTGAACCTGTGGCGCTGGGCAAGCAGAAAGAGGTAGTGTGTGGGAGGAGAGAACTCCAGTGGGCTGCTTTAGGCTAGTGAACTGACTGAACTTTGACCATTATTTCACTAGTTTTTTGTTACCATATTTGTCTTTGTACATCTGAAGAACTATTACAGAGTTGCATTAGGGATTCTCAGTTGTGGATGAGTGTTGTAGTTAAACAATAAATGTCCCCCAGAGGCTCCTATGCTTGAATACTTAGTCTCCAGTTGGTGGCACTGTTTGGGGGAGGTTCAGGTAGTGCAGCCTGGCTGGAGGAAGTGTGTTGCATGAGGCTTTAAAATCAGGCGATGAAAGGAGACAGAGATAGAGACCCACATTGGAGCACCAGACAGAAATCTCAAGGTCCAAATCAGGAGCAGAAGGAGAGAGAGCACGAGCAAAGAACTCAGGACCCCGAGGGGTGCACCCACACACAGAGACAATGGGGATGTTCTATCGGGAACTCACCAAGGCCAGCTGGCCTGGATCTGAAAAAGCCTGGGATAAAACCGGACTCGTTGAACATAGTGGACAATGAGGACTACTGAGAACTCAAGAACAATGGCAATGGGTTTTTGTTCCTACTGCACGAAATGGCTTTGTGGGAGCCTAAGCAGTTTGGATGCTCACCTTACTAGGCCTGGATGGAGGTGGGTGGTCCTTGGACTTCCCACAGGGCAAGGAAACTTGATTGCTCTTTGGGCTAACGAGGGAGGGGGACTTGATTGGGGGAGGGGGAGGGAAATGGGAGGCAGTGGCGGGGAAGAATCAGAAATCTTTAATAAATAAATAAAAATTAAAAAAAAGGTTATAGCCTCGATCTACCTTCAGTTTGCTCTCTGCTTCCTGTGATCTCTCAGCTGCCTGCTCCTGCTACCGTGCCTCCCTCACTATTACGGACATCTAGTCATCTGTAAGCATAAGTCAAAATAAACTCTATCTTAAGTTGCCTTTGGCTGTGGTAACTTATTACAGCTACAAAAATGTAACTAATACAGAAACAGGGGTGTTGTTCTTGAGAACTTGATTTTGCTTTTTGTTGTTGTTTGCTTTCTTTCTTTCTTGTTTGTTTGTTTTGAGGAATGTGGAAAACATTGGACTAGAAAATTGTAAGCAGAACTCAACAGTTTATCCTAACAGAAGCCTGGAAGACTGTAGTGCTAGGAGTAGTATGGATTGTGGAGACCTGGGTTGGAAGTTTCAGAAGGAAAGAAGGATTTTATGAGCAACTGGGCTGAAGGCCACCCACAGGATGCTTTAGCAAAGAATCCATTTGCCTTCTGCCTGTATCCTAAGAACTTGCATGAGGCTAAATGAAAAGTAGTGGACCAGCTTCTTTGGTGGAAGAAATTTTGGGACAGCATCAGATGGAATCTTTAGCATGGTTATTATTATTAGTCTTATGCAGGTCTACAATAAAAACCAGCAAGTAGGGCGGAAATGAAATGCGCAGATCTTAGAAGAGAAGGCGAAAGGCCTCGGAAGAAAAGGTTCCAACCATGTCGTGTGGTGAAGAAAAGATTGTCATTGTTGAGGAGGTTAATGCCATTAAAGAAAAGCCTCCTACTCTGCGTTGAACTAGGAAAGGTTCCCCCAGGGAAAGACTCACCGTCTAACCTTCCATGTGGGAAAGGAAAAGGCCTGAGTTTCCCATATCTAGAAAGCATTACAAAGCTCCTATAAATATGAGCCAAGGGAGCAAGAGTTCTTCCCAAGTCGGCAGCCAAACTTGGCAGTGCCTTCCGTGTCACACTTGCTTTTGAGGCACGAGAGGTGCCAGAGTGAGAGGGTCGTGAATTCTTCCTCTGTGGTTTCAGAGAGCCACTGAAGCTGGGTAATACCAGGCAGGGTTAGAATCCCTGCAGGGAGCTGTGAGCAGCTGTTGCATGAAGCTGGGAAGGTAAAGCCTGGGCTGCAGTGGAAATCCAAGATGTGGGAAATGCCAGATCTGTGAGACATATGCCCAGGAGAACCACACACAAGGAGTATAACCCGCTTGAGGGAGGTGTATGTTGTAGGCAGCAAAGCTGAAGGGGAGGAGCTATTTAAGCTCTTTGCTAATAAAGCCCCTGATCCTGGACATGGAGCTACAGGATTTGATGTTTGCCCTGCTAGGTTTTAGGTTTCCTTTGGTTCTTCTTATGCTCACATTCCTTCCTTCTGGATGAAAGTGTATATTCTGTGCTTTTATATGTTGGGTGTATGTAATTTTTTATATGGGTGTCTTGGGTTTCTGCTGTTGTGATGAAACACCATGACCTAAAAATAAGTTGGGGAGGAAAGGGTTTATTGGGCTCACACTTCCATATTGCTTTCATCATCAAAGGAAGTCAGGACAGGAACTCAGATGGGAAGAACCTGGAGTCAGGAGCTGATGCAGAGGCCATGGAGGGCGCTGCTTACCAGCTTGCTCCCCATGGCTCGCTCAGTCTGCTTTCTTATAGAACCCAGGACCGCCAGCCCCAGGGTGACACCACCCACAATCAGTCACTAATTAAGAGAATGCCTTATAGGCTAGTTTACAGCTGGATCTTATGGAGGCATTTTCTCAGCTGAGGTTCCCTCCTTCAGATAACTCGAGCTTGTGTCAAGCTGACATGTATAACAGGGAAGTTAACAATGAAAGATTGCCTTTAGGTTCAAAAGAGACTTTTGATTTTCAAATAGTATTGAGAGACTGTTAAAGACAATTAGGACTTTATTTATTTATTTATTTATTTATTTATTTATTTATTTATTAAAGATTTCTGTCTCTTCCCCCCTGCCGCCTCCCCTTTCCCTCCCCCTCCCCCAATCAAGTCCCCCTCCCTCGTCAGCCCAAAGAGCAATCAGGGTTCCCTGCCCTGTGGGAAGTCCAAGGGCCACCCACCTCCATCCAGGTCTAGTAAGGTGAGCATCCAAACTGCCTAGGCTCCCACAAAACCAGGGTACCTTCATCAGGCGATGAAAGGAGACAGAGACAGAGACCCACATTGGAGCACCGGACTGAAATAAGGTCCAAATCAGGAGCAGAAGGAGAGAGAGCACAAGCAAGGAACTCAGGACCCCGAGGGGTGCACCCACACACTGAGACAATGGGGATATTCTATCGGGAACTCACCAAGGCCAGCTGGCCTGGATCTGAAAAAGCCTGGGTTAAAACCGGTCTTGCTGAACATAGCAGACAATTAGGACTACTGAGACCTCAAGAACAGTGGCAATAGGCTTTTGACAATTAGGACTTTTGAGTTAGACTAAATACATGTTGCATTAGGGTATGTCCAAGAGCCAGCCAAAGACGAGGGTGGAATGCTCACAGTTTGAATTATTAATGTTCTACATAAGCTCATGTGTTTTAACACTGAGTCCCCAGTTGGTGGCGATGTTTGGGAAGTTTTATGAGACTTTTAGGACTTGGAGCCTTGCAGGAGTTAAGTGTTCACCAAGGACAGTCTTTATTTATTTATTTATTAAAGATTTCTGCCTCCTCCCCTCCACCGCCTCCCATATCCCTCCCCCTCCCCCAATCAAGTCCTTCTCCCTCATCATCCCGAAGAGCAGTCCGGGTTCCCTGCCTTGTGGGAAGTCCAAGGACAGTCTTTCCCCATGTCTGGTTCACTTTCTCTGCTCAATGTATGTGGTGAGTGCTCAGCTCTCTGCCCATGCCTCCACTGCCACTACGGACTCTTCCTGGGACTGTAAGTGCCAAGAAACCCTTTCCTCTGTCAATCTCCTTTGGTGGTGACATTGTATCACACAAGCAGAAGGTAACAGATACAGTGAACTATCTAGTCACCTCTGACATTTCAATTTTTACTTTTGTTTTTAGAGTTAAAATTCCCAAGACAGATCTGCCTTGTGAGAGTCTTCCGTGCATGGAATAAAGTAGCAAGATCATCTTGGCAGGTTGTGTCCTGTCAGAGTAGAGAGCCTCTCATGAACTTCACAGAGGTCAGAACCAGTCAGGGAGACTGCCTTTGGCACCTGGCAGATGGTTACACCTTCCACTGTATACTCATGAGAGGTATACTGGTGTCACAGTGACCAGAACTCTTTGATGAAACCTTACTTGACAACCATGTGAAACTAGATGGCAGTCCTTTAGGATAAGGTCACACTAGGGGAGGGTACACACTAACTCTAGGTGAAGAGTATCCTTATGAGAAGAACACACACGGAGGGGACGATCTGACAATGGAGGCAGAGGCTGGACTGATGCAGGTACGAGCCAAGGACAAGGGGGCCAAGAAGCTGCTCTCAGAAGCTCTGGGAGAGGCACAGGAGCTTCCTCTTCAGCAGCGCCTTCGCCTGTGACGATGCCTTGATTTTTGTACTCTGACCTTGGTGACTTTGAGAGCAAACGTTTGTGTATCTTTGTCACCCAGCTTTTGGCACCGAGGGCACTGCTCAGAACTGAACACTCCAGCTGTCCTGTGAGTTGCGTTAGCTTGTCTAGCTAGACAGACGCCTCCCCTAGCACACAGGCTCACAGACACTCTCCAAGAAAGACAGCAGAGCAGTCTTGAGGATCTAGGTGGAGGGGATGCGCTTTTGGAGAAAGCAGGTCGGTGTGAGCTGCGAGGAGGAGTAGGTGGATGGGTAGGTGACTGAGTGCACGTAGGTTGAGTGAGAAGGAAAGAAAGCTGGCAGACTTCAGAACGCTCCTACCAGATATATCGTGTCTATTTTTAGGCCTGCTTCTGTCACCTTGTTTTTGTGGGGCGGCTGATGGGTGCTGTTTTCTTCCTTCATTCTTTCCTTATGTGTAAGATAGGGTGAAAAGCGCTAAGCCTCGTGACACCTGACCTTCGCTCGCAGCCATTTTCATTGTTCCTTATAACTTGACAAGCATAGTCTTCCTGGGAAAGCTAATGGGTTGCCCTTGGGAGGCTGTGTGACAGGAGATTGGCTAAGAGATTGGGATACACAGATCTATGTGCCAAAAGAACTGGGTGAAAACCCAAGACCTGCTTGGCTTCCCTGAGTCTTGGCCTCCTCTTTGATGACTGCCTCTAGCGTCAGAATCATGAAATGAGCGGGCGAGTTAGCCAATGGCCATACTCTCTGTCTTCCCCTTCTGTTCTTACTCCTAGTTCAGTGCCATTGACTTGGAGTCAACAATAGTCGGGCATTTTGTCAGACTTTGGTTTTAGCAAGGTCTAAATTTTAGTATGAATCCTCCTGGGGCTGCAACACCTTCATTTTGTTTCTGTGTGGTCTTTGTCTTTCCACTGGGCTCAAACATGTGCAGCAAATGTCAGTATCCCTTTATGGGACATGTCTCACAGTGTGTCTTGGGGAGTGTCAGAGGCCTCATTACTCTAGTCATGGGGTTCTATGACATCTGTCCACAGGGATGGCCTTGGGTTCTTGGAATGGAATTGGAAGAAGACTACAAGGGCAGCCACCATCTGGCATCTGTAAAGGAAAAGTTTCTCTTTCTGCTGCTTAAAATATACAATGAGGAGTCTGGGATGATATCTCAGTTGGTAGAGGGCTGACCTTGTAAGAAGGAGGACCTGAGTTTGATCCCTAGAACTCATGTGGTGGATGCCCTTGTAGTCTTAGCAAAGGGAAGGTAGAAACAGACAGGTTTCTCCAGGTTGTCGTCCTGCCATTCTCTCCTAATCAGTGAGCTCTGGGTCCTAGTGCAAGATCTCAGGCTCAAAAACCAGGATGGATGGCTTCTGAGGAATGATACCTGAGGTTCAACTTGGCCTCTAAACGTGCACACACACACACACACACACACACACACACACACACACACACACCAATGACCATGATCCCAGTCCCGCCTCTTTCATCTCAAGAAGAAGAGAGCTCCTGCTATATTGTTATGTATGTATGTATGGTACCACTAAGAACAATGATAAACTCATAGCCCAGCATGCACAGCTGGAGACTTTCCTTCCAGTTATGTATTCAGGCTGGCGGGTGTTTGCACTGAGCTCCCATGCTATACTAGGAGCGAACCAAGCCTCACCTGCTTGTGCTCTGCTCTGGGACCTCCACACAAAGGTTGGGTTGTCCAGCATGGCAGATTAATGAGCCACCCCCAGATGGCAGGCAGCTCGGCTGCAGTGGGTGCAAGCTGTCAGAAGGAGCCATGTGTTTGTGTGGCGGGAGCGTCCAGGAGGCAAAGCCAGCTTCCAGGGTTGTTTGGGTGCCAGCCTGAAGCCAACTCATCCAGGGACTGCCAAGGCTGCTGCCTGCCAGAGGCTGCTCCTCTATCAGGATGCTGAGGGTCTAATGAATCAAGATGATTCAGGGAAAGCAGAGCCAGTAGCAACAATGGTTTACAAAGAGATTTTCATAGACAGACTCTCGGCTGCTGATTTCCTTTGGCGGGGGAAGTGTGGGGGGAAAGGAAGTGGAGTCTGCCGTGAGTGGAAGTGGCATTGTCCTTTGTGTGTCTGGTGGACAGTGGCTGGGCATTTCAATGAGATCATCTGTTTGTGTGTTTGGAATAGCACAGGGGTGGTCCTTTCACAGCGGCTGTGAACCATTGTTACTGCCACAGCTATCGCCATGGGCGCTATAATTGCTGTCTGTACAGAATACTCCCCATGTGTACTGCCGTTCAGCCGGTTTCACACAGGAGAGGCAGGATGTGAAGTCTGGGGGACATTAAGATTTAGTCACTTAGGTGATCTGGATAAGGAGCCCCATTGTCCACTTGCTCAGCCTATTTCACTTCCAAATCATATTCTAGAGAGCACTAAAGTCACATGCAAAACTAACAGAGGATGTTATTTGCATAAGCAACCCTGTTTATACAATGCTAAATACCTTTAGTACATATATCAGTGTTAGGAACCTCAAAGCTGCGGCTTCTCTGAGTGGAGGGAAGATTGGGGGACCCTTGGCCAGCCCCTCAGAATGCCTGCCGGCGTCTCCTGGAATCTCAGTGTTCTATAGAGAATGACTTGGGAGATAATCCCATGATGCTTTGTAGTTTTCCCAGGACTCATGCCCGTGTCTGATCATTAACAATTAACCTGCAGGATGGTCATACCAGGAAATTTTCGTGCACTGAAAGGTAAAAGTCAAAATCACATCCTAAGCATACTCACAGCTTTGAAACTTGTTCTTCTTGTAGGTTTGTGCGGCTATTTTACCTTTATATTAAATTTTTATATTGAAGCAGAAGCACATGCACATGTGTGCATGTGTGTGTGTGTGTGTGTGTGTGTGTGTGTGTGTGTGTGTGTACCTTGAGCCTGAATAATTGTCTCTTCTGCAGTGACAATTTTAGATTGAGGCTATGTTTGTGTTTGTATGTTGGGGTGCATGTATATGAATCAGTTCTGTTATTGTTTGCTATTATATAATCCTGTTCCTCAATGATAAAGATAACTTGTCTCCAACTCAGTGTTGGGTTTGCGTGTCACACAGGTGATAGCCAGGTGCACAGAGCTGCTGTTACCCTTTCCAGAGTTTCTTCACGCCAATGGCCCAAAACAGTAGATTGTAAACAATATTCTTACTCTCTGCATGTTGACTGGTTGTGGGTCTCTGTATTATCACCATCTACTACGAAAAGAAACTTCTCTGATGAAGGTGGAGAGATGTGCCAACCTGTGGGTAGGAAGACAGAAACTGAGGGGGCTGTTTGTTACTATGTCATTTAACGGAATAATAACACGAAGGCCTATGCTCTAGCTAGGCACCATTTTCCCTCAGTTAACAGTTTCAGGCATGGGTTCAACTTGGATGGTGATTAACACAGAAATCCACAGCTTGTCAACGGAGAATAAAAACCGTGGCGTGCTCAGCTGTAATGGGATGTCTATGTCATCCACCCTCCTACCAAAGCTCAGGGATCATTTTGAAGAAGGGGCAGAAAAATCGTAAGGGACAGAGGAAGTAGATGCCTGAAGCAAGACAGCATTTTGGGGGAACAGCAGCCCAGTTGCATGTGAATTCACAGTGGGTGGGACTGCATGAACAATGCTTGTACAAAATCGAGCCAGCCAAATGCCCAGCATGGGTGGGGGAGGGGCTCAGGAAGTCCCACCCCTATTTATCTGCTGTTGGCACGTGATGGCTGCTGGGGTGGTGGCAGGGGAAATGGAGTCCATTTTTTCAGGGAAATGACCCTGGAGAGGCTACCCAGGCTCCACTAGATGGTCCTCCACTGTGCACTTACTGTCAGTGCTAAGTGGATTCGCTGGATGTTTTTAGAAAAGAGAGAGATCCCATGAAATTGGGAGGGAAAGATGGTGTGAGAGAGGAGGAGTTGAAGGGGAGGAAATCAAGGGTGGATTTGATCCAAACATATTATATACATGTCTGAATATTAAATAAAATAATTGAAACATTCTTATTGCTCCAAGACACTCAATTTTGGCATATCATCTGATTCTGCTGTTACTGAAAATGGTTAGCAGCTTCCAAAGTTGTTGTGTCTGTGTGTGTATGGGAGGAATCCGCTTGTGTGCTTGTGAGCGCATGGTCACAATAGCATGTGTGGAAGCCCAGAGGTCAACACTGGGTGACTCCCTCTAGTGCTCATTTAGCTCCCACTGTAGTTTTTGAGACCAAGTCTCCTATTGAGCCTGAAGCTTGCTGTTTTGACTATACTGGCTGACCAGTGAGATCCCAGCTTGTCTTCTGGGCAGTGCTGGGGGAGGCATGCACCGCCACTCCTGGCTTTTATGTGGGCCCTGGGGAACTGAACTCTGATTTTCAGATGTGTACATCAGTCACTTTACCCACTGAACTGTATCCCCAGTCCCTTATCTCTGTTTCATAGCAACATTTTGCTGTTGTCGCCCCTGCCTCTTAGACCAGGATGGAAATTATTTTAAAGCATCAGGAAATGGAAAAGCATGCCTTGATACCTTGATTTACCAGGAGGAGGGCGCTGTTGAGGTGGTGAATTTTGGAATTGAATGACCTGGCTTTGAATCTAGGCTTTGAGTAATAGAATATTTGTTATTGTTTTCAACTTCTTTAGGCCTGAGTTTCACGTCTGGACAGTATGGATCACATACAACGAACTTCTTATTTTTCCCTTAAGAATTATACAAGATAATGTCTACATAACAGCCTTGTGTTAAAACCATGAATATTCTATAAGAGGAATCACTACAGTCATTCCTCCTTGAATGGTATGGTTCAAGACTGTGAGCCCCTAAATATACCTAGAGTAGCCCTGAGACACTGTACCCATAGTATAATAGGCTTGTAGTGACTTAAAGTCGCCAGCTGTGTTTGTGTCATTGAGGAAAACCGAGGACAAGTTCTTATGTGGTGAAATAACCAGCCCTGCCAAAGTCATGCTGTCCTTGGGCACAGCTCCTTCGCTATTCTCCTCACCTTTCCCTAATATTTAAACAAATACTTGATGTCATTCATCCGTGTGTCTCCACTGCTAGACTGTAACCTCCATTTTGCTTGTGAATTTTGTGTTTGTGTTCTGGGTTCTCCAGCACTGAGAACAAGTGCTTTCGTTGATAATCACCCAGCAAGTTTTCAGAGAAGGAATGAATGACTCAGAGATGTGATGGTTGGAAGACATGCACACACAGACGCTTGTCCCTAGGTCAGTCTGACATGTAAATGCCACCACATGTACATGCTGGGATGTCTGAATTTCTGCTTTATCTTTAAGGCTCTTGAGAGAGAGAGAGATCCCACACTCACTACTGCCCTGTTTGGTCAGGGCTCTGCCTACTGAAAATCATTTTGCTTAATTTTCTTGGGTATTGGAGATTGCTTTCTGTCGTTGTCTTATAGATGGTCACAGTATGGATGCTGTTAGTTCACCCCTAAACAGCAGAGTAAATAAACCAATTTTATCAGATCTTATATATCTATCCTGATCTCTCTTGATTCCCCAATTGACCACTGGCAAAGAAAATAAGAACTGAATTCTAACACAGTGGCAGGAAGCGAACCTAGGATCCATCCTTACCTAGTCCTCCTTGGGCCAGCTGCCTAATCCCACAGGGTCTTTGTCCCTTACCTTTAAAGTGACTGAAAGGGGGCTGTATTTATAGTGCATATATCATACTGCTAGGCTTCCAATAAACCTCTGTCTCTGGAAGTGATATGGGCAAGTATGTGATTTAGAAAAAGCAGCATTTGCGGGGTTGGTGAAGATTTTCTCCCAGTCAGTGGGTTGCCTTTCAACGGGTTTTTGATTCTACTGGACCTATTGGTTTCGTGGGAGCCTAGGCAGTTTCGTGGATGCTCACCTTACTAGACCTGGATGGAGGTGGGTGGTCCTTGGACTTCCCACAGGGCAGAGAACCCTGATTGCTTTTTGGGCTGACGAGGGAGGGGGACTTGATTGGGGGAGGGGGAGGGAAAGGGGAGGTGACGGTGGGGAAGAGACAGAAATCTTTAATAAATAAATTAATTAATTAAAAAAAATAAATACCAAAAAAAAAGAATAAACAGCATTGCCAGTTGCTGATAACAGAGTGAGGTGGCCCATGACTTTAAGGCGGATCTTCCTGGACTAGATCGTTTGGAAGACCCTGCCTTTATTATGTCACTCATAGCTTAGAGTGTTGAAAACAGTTCAGGGGTAGCTTCTTTGCCACAATTTGACATGGTTTCTTGACCATGTCATGATAATTTATATTAGAACAAATACCTCTAAATAGTGATTAGAATCATTTGCTTGTGAACTTTAAAAAATAATTCTCTTTGTACAAAGTAAGGTGATAATGGGACCATGAAACAAGGCAAATGGCATAAATGGTGCTTCATAGCTGCAAGGACTGAGGGTTAAGTTCTGTAACTTCTAATTGGTATTAAGCCTCAAATATCTGCTATGTCCATGACCAGTTATTACCCTGGAAAATGAGAGAACCATTGAGATGACCTCAGGACACCATTTTCCATTAACTCCAGTGACTTATGAGTTTTATAATACATGTGCAGATACCATCAATATATCTTAAATTAATGTGTTTAATTAAATTAATATACGTGGGGGGCTCTATCAGTCCTATATACTGGTGTCTGTGTATGTGTGCATGTTCTCACACCATTTTGTGCATATATCATCGATTCATTCATAAGTTATATGGCAGCCTTGTTCTATAATACAAATAACTTTCAATAGAGCATACAACTGTAACAGAAAAGCCACAGAACCAATGATGACAGAGCCAGAACACAGTAAAAGTTGGCATTTGCCAAAGTTTAAATTAGTGACTGTCCACATTGCTGTGTAAAATAAGATCTTTTGTGAAGCATAGAGGAGCAAATATGGAAAAAGAAAGGAAAGATAGATAGATCCAAGGCTGTTGGGAAGAAGCAAGAACAGAGAGCAACAATATCCAGAGATGACCAGTAACCGGCTATAGGACATGAGACATCCTTGGGTAAGAGGAGGGGTAGGAAGAAGAAATGTAAATACAACTCTACTCTTAGAGGACTTGAGTTCACGGGCTGAAATCTCTTTCCTTGAGTTGTGCCGGTGTGAGAGGAGGTAGAAGGAGTAGGAAAGGCAGCAATCTAGGGCCAGTCAGTGAAGTCAGAGCAGAAAACTACAGCGTCCCTTTCAGCCGTCTCCATCTCTGTTGGCGCCACTTTGTTCAGCCGGGACAGCTGGTGCACGGTCATGGGGCCGTTCTCCACACGTCTCACAAGGAACACCGGCGAGTCTTTGTTTGTCTCATGTCTCAATAACTAGACCTAAATTTTAGGTAGGGGCTTTTAGGACAGTGGTACACAGTAGTCATCTGACTGAGTTTCGCCACAAGGGTAATAACTGGGGTTCATGTGGTCACTTTTTATTAAAGTTCACCAGAGAAACCCTGCACTACGGTCTTGTCCTGATTAATGACGGGGACGTGCTCTGAAAAAAGCGAATTATTAGGCAAATTCATCATTGCATAAACATCAAAGAATGTGCTTATCCAAAGTATGTGGTATAACCTACTATAGGTGCATGGCACATCACATGATACACACACACACACACACACATATGTATATATGGTCTGTTATTGACCAAAAAATGTTCTGCATTGTGTGACTGTATTTACCACTCTTTCACTACTGACACAAATCACTCCTAAATTGTTCTTCAAAGAGTGAGAATCGTAATACAAGAGTCAGCTGTTGAGATTCCCATCTCTGTTTCCCCATCCTCCACACTCTCCATGTTCTGATAGTAGCTTTTTCGGACACCGAGTGCTGAAGACAGGATGGGGTGCCACTCTGTCTCGCCAACCACCTGCTCCAGCTTGGAATCTACACAGTTCTTGGAACCTAGTCCTTATCAAATTGCTTCCTGGGTTGGTTGCTTCCCAGGAGGAAGAAAAGTATCTCCTCTCTAGTCTCACAGTCAGCCCACAGAACCACTGCCCTCCTTGGCTCTCTGCTCTAAGATTTGAGATTTTCCTTTACTATGAAGCATATGCGCTGCCATGGGAACGGTGCTCTTCATATAGGTCCAATATCCGGAAGGTGATTCTCTTCTTTCTGTGTGTCTCTGGAGGCTGTGCAGTTTGCACTTCTATTTTCAGCTCAGGTGGCCTCCTGACTTAGTGTACCTGAGGCTACTCAGCACATAAACGCTTTATGAACAGGATGCTTCGGCCGTTGTTCCTCCGAACAAAACACGGGGCAGGAAGTGCATATGAAATGGGTTTTATTGCAGTGCTCCAAGCCACAGCCCAGGAGGAAACTGTTAAATGTGCAGTCAACCAGGCAAACTTCCTAGCAAAGTTGATCAAAGCGTGGGTTGAGGCCATCCTGGACTGCCCAGTGTTCTACTGGAAAACAATGAAAGCATGAGAGGTCAGAGTCGACTTTGGTGGGGCATGGGGTGGACTGAAAAGAGCCATTATTGTTATATTCTTCATTACTGCTGTAGCTTCCCCCTAAAGCTCATGTTAAAGGCTTGGACCCCAGCCCATGGCTTTGCTGGAGGTGGTGTGACCTTTGGGAGATGGTTCTAATGGAAGGGGGGGTGAGTCTCTGGGGACTTAGCTTTGAAGACTTCTGGCGCCTCTGTATCTTCTCTTTCTGTTCCCCAGAAGCCCCCACCACCACACATAGCAGCTATGATACTGCAGGGTCCCAAGCAGTGAGGCCAAAGGCTTGAGGACTGAAAAGTCTGAAGTCATGAGTCGGACAGAAACCTTGTCCTTCATGAAGCTGGTTAGCTCACGGATCTGTCGCAGTAACAGAAAGCTGACAAATACAGTCACACTTGCCCCTCTAGCTTGTTTTTCTCTTCCATTCATAGCACTCTAGACCAGGCCCCAATCACCTATTCCAACTCATCACCACATTCCCAGTGACTTTCTCATTAAGAATTAAGGACAATATTTTAACTATAATCTGAATGACCCCATACAGTTTGGTTGCCATTGGTACTTATATCACTGAGTGTATTCTGCTATTCAGCGCTGGCACCCTGGCCACTCCTCAGATATCCCTACATCGTCATACATCTGAGCTTTTCTTCCCTTTTGCTGATCCTCTACTTGGGTTGCTTTTGCCCCCACTTCCCACCCAGCCACCAAACCTCTTAACTGATAACACACAAAAATGGACCCCTGTGAGCCCGATAACTGTACCCAGCAGACACACCAAAGCTGGCTGCTTCTCCTGTTAGGAGACAGCAGTGCCTCCCAAACAACAAGACTTGAGATCTTCCCCTACCAGAGTTTCCAAATGTCTTCATCTATTAAGGCTGAAATCCAGACTCCAGCATCTCCTTTAGGTCCTTCTCAGAGAGTCAGTCTCTGAGCCCTTCCCTCTTCTTATTTGACAGCTTTTGTTATCCAAACCATTCCCTTTGGTGATTGGTGACCAGTCCAGCTGACCACCCTCCTGGCTTGTCTAAAAATGTCCTGTGTTGTGTAAGTAAAAAGGAGCAATGGTGGAAGTTTAGCTTGGGCTCTGAAGCCACATAGCCAAGGCTTTCAGATAACGCCAGCCTTCATTTTTCCCAGATCGCATCCCAGGTTCCCAGAGAAACATGACTTGCCAAGTCTGCTTGTCATTTCTTCTAATTAGACTTTAAAATAGATCAGAGAACTCTTGTTTTCATTCACCTTGAATTGTACAGCAGCAAAGTTCTGTTTATGTTGCCCAGATCCGTAGATTTCCCCTAAAGGGTACCATATTCCTGACATCCTAAAGAGAGGAAAAGAGAACCAGGCCAGCCTCAGGGGACTGTGAGTCCTCTCCACCCTCGCACAGGGCTGCCACTGCTAGGCTTCAGGGTCCTCTGGGTGGGCATGGGAACCTCTTTTGCCCTTTGGCTGGCTTGCTCTTTCTTCCTCGTCTGGTTCTCCACCCTCCCTCAGTTTCTAATCCAGAAAGGCCAAGAAACTGAGAAACTGATGGGGATCAACTGCAGGGGTTCAGGCAGCTTTACTCCTGACTTGACGAGAGCTGTCCTTTGGCGAGGCTCTGTCCCAACCTTGAGTGGCATCGGCACTCACTGCATGGGAATGGATAGAGTGTCAACCCAGTACTTGAAATGCTTCTTCCCATCTAGTCATTCTGCCATGCCCCCTACCCTAAAGCACAGCGTGCTGGGGTCCTGTTGCTTATGTAAGCACCGATCACGTTTTTTTTATCAGAACAAAGCTTCCTTATATCCCATACAGTGGGATATAAGCCGTATAATTGTTGTCATACTCGGGTTGTCATCCTTCAGCCACTACCACCACACACGGGCGGGTTACTGGGCGTAATTTGAATACCAACAAGGACAGAATCAGGAAACCTTTACTAAGAGCATGGAGGTTACTCTACTTGATGTCTAGAGCAGCCAGTAAAGAGAGCCTTTAAATTCCCCGAGCAGAACAAATCAATACATTCTTTATCATTTGAATTTAAAAATGTGGCCAGTGTCTCAGACAATCTTGAGTTTTTAATTCCTATTTTTTGTGCTAGATTCAGTATCAGATGGACCCCAATATTAAAAGTCATAACCATTTCTATGCTTTTGACTATTTATCTTTCATCCAGTTCACCATTTCTCACAGTGGAAGAAATACCGGCTTCAATAAGACTTCTGTGGGGGGCAGGGGGATGTGGCTGTGCTCGGAGCACAGCTAGGTTCCCGTGTGCTGTGTACTGTTGCTGTGTTTCCCGGTGTGCTGATTGTTTTGTGTTGCTGTGGCAAAAGTATCTGACCAGAAATGAGAGGAAAGGTTGGATTTGGTTCAAAGTTTCAGGAAGTATTCAGTCCATCAGTGAAGTGTCTCAGTCTGCAGTGGCCGGAGTCGTTGTTGTCGGTGGCTGTTTACACGGTGACAGACCAGGAACCAGAGAGAACAGACTAGCCAGAGGTGGGGTCAGAGGCCTGACCCTATTGATTCGGTTCTAACAGCCAGCTCCTACCTTGGAAATATTCCACAGCGCCATAAACTGGAGGCCAAGTATTCAACACACGAGCCTGTGGAGTGTAATTCAGATTCAAACTGTGGTCCTGTGTTTGGGGTAAGCCTTCAAACAAAGAAGTTCAGCATAACTGAGCGAGAATTCTGCATTTTGAGCTGTGTTTGCCCAGAAGCTTGCTATCCGGCTGTGTCAAATGAGCTTCGTCAATCCAAACACCAGCCTTCTGATGTGTAAACTGTCGCGGGCTGGATGTGAAGTACTCTGCCTGCGGTTCGTGCGCTGAGTGCTCACTTCTCAGGCAGAGCTGCCTCTGAGAAGCAGTTAGACTGAGTGCTTGCCCAGTGGCCTGTTAGCAGGTAGATGAATTTCTCCTTTTAGCAGAGAGCAGGCCTAACACTTGCTGGAACTGAGGCAGATGTTACAGGAATCTAGGAAACCGCTGGCCCACTGAGGAGCCATGGGGCCAGGTGATAGCTGGAAAGTGGGGTGGGGCGCACTGCCAGCAATCAAAAGGAGCTGAGCTGGCGGGAGTAGGTTTTAGGGGTGGTGCCTTTAAAGGGTACATCCTGTCTCCTCCACTCTCTGCTTTCTGCTTGCTGTTAAGTAAGCAGCGGTGTCCCACCAAGTCTCCCCGCCATGATGTACTGCCTCCACAAAAGCCCCTGAAATGGGACCATGGGATGGAATCTCTGAAGCCATGGAGCAATGTAAAATTTTTCTGCTTTAAGCTGTTTATCTCAGATATTGGGTCTGAAAAAGTCTAACACATAAACCAAGAAGTTACCAGTGAACATATTGGGTTCTCTGAAACAGCTTCTGCCAGTGGAGGAAATAACACCATGTTCTTACCGCTGTGGAAAGAGACCTTGGCTGTCAGTGAGAACTTACTGACTTCACTTTGTATATGATTATTGTTTCAGGCAGGGTTCTCTAGAGGAACAGCACCAATAGATTGTGTGTGTATGTGTGTCCATGCATGTGTGTGCATGTGTATACACTGGATATTCTTGTCTTGTCTCGTATGTATATTAAGGAAGGAGACTTATTAGATCGGCTCACATCATGGGGTAGGTAGTATGACCCTGGTTGCCTAGATGGATGTTCTACCCGATGGCTGCACAGTTCCCAATGCAGAGACCTAGAAATTCCTGGAGAATCACTGTGCTGTCTACATAAGCAGGTTAAAGAAGCCGGAATCTGAAGTCAAAAGAGGATGGTGGCAGCAACTCAGGTAACGTGCATTCTGGAAGGAAAAGGTACAGGCAGGCAAGCGAGCAACTCTGCCCTTGCCCCATGCTGTCTAAGGAAGGTGCTGCGCATTGTTGATCCCACATCGGTTGATCTTTCTGTAGACATCCTCACAGACACGCCCCAGTGGTGCATCTCCCGGGCTCATCCTAAATCCCATCAAGACGATAATGAAGAGCAACCACCAGGGCTGGAAACATCAACTACCTGATTTTACAGACTACAAGCTGTTCGGGAGCTGTCAGTTAGGAAGCTAGCTGTGCCAGGAGCCGTGGTTTAAGGAGCTCTGGTCAGAGAACAAGGCAAATGGGCTGATTCGTCTTGGTCGTATGACGCATGTGGCAGCGGTCATGAATGGGCGTTCAGACTGTGGCTTGGGTATTCTGCATCAAAAGACCCAGAAGTATGCAATACATTTTAAGAAGGTCTTTAAAAACTCTATACGATTTAAATAAGATTAGCTTTAGGACTTACAGCACTTTAAGTTGTGTGTTGTCATCCGTAGACTTTCATGCTTGAATTAATTGAGATGAATGATATTAGTGCATTTGCATAACCCAGAAAGCTGGGAGAGGATATATATTAGCCCCGTGGCTCTTATACTCTTGTCAGCTGTGAGGTTTCCTTTGACCTCCTGGTCTGCTGACCACCAGTCTGCCAGGACAAAGGGGCAGAAGTGGCGACAGAGAGCTCCGTGTGGCCTGTGAATAGGGTGGAAATGGCCTTGGGGAGACAGCTCAAATTATTCCAGAGTGTGGGGAGATTCAAAGGATGGGTCCAGTAGCTGGGGCAACACCTGATTTGCATTAAACATCACGTTCCTATCATAAAGCTCCTAGTACTAGCCCTAGCTACCTATGTAGAAGCCTGGTTTATCATAGAGCTTCTAGCATAATGTCTAATTATCATATGGGAGGCATGGGAAAAGCCTCTGCAGGGAACTGTGTCAAGGGTCACACTAGAGATAAGCTAGGTATCCAGGCCTAGAGGCATTCTCCAAATAAAGTGTGAGAGAGAGAGAGAGAGAGAGAGAGAGAGAGAGAGAGAGAGAGAGAGAGAGAGAGAGAGAGCAGGAAGCCCTCCACTGGGAAGGAGTCCTCCATGATGCCTAGCCTGGAGACAGAGCTGCCAGGTCACGGTAGACTGCAACCTCTGACCAGCAGGGCCTCCCAACATAAACCAGATTCCTTGTCCTAGACATGATTTTGATACAGCATTGTGACATGAAAAGCAAGGAGAGGAGGAAGTGTGGGCCCTGGTTTCAGTGAGTACACACGATTTCCTGAGTCCATTCAGGGCTCTTCCTTCCTAACCTCCACATACTGCTGGGGAAAAGTCAGGCTTTCTTTGTATGAGCATTGAATTAGCCTCATTAAAATAAAATAAAAAGTAGAAATGGAATTGAAAGAAAGCTGGAGGACAGTTTTATTAGAATCTATGGGAAAACCGTAGGACAAGCCAACTGTAAACCGTGGCAACCGCCGGGAGGAGGGAGATGGATAGGAAGAGAGGAAACCATGCCTTTTAGGTGGAAGAAAACCAGCCTGCTTTGCAGAGGAGGTCAGCAAGCAGCTGCGTGGGGGAAGTAGTGTGGGATTTAGAGAAAGAAAACCCAGAGTATTAGAGAAAGCATGTATGTATTTCTGGACAGGATCTGAAAAAGACAGAAAGTAAAGAAACATTTTTGGAACTCAGGAAAGTGCATGGGCTTAGCAGTGCATCGTGTGGCAAGTAGCTGTATAGAGGAGAGGTTTCCGAGAAGCACATTCTCTCGTTAAAGGGGTAATTATTCCTCCCATCTCCTTATCATGTGTGCAGATGAATCTCTTTTCCTGAGAGGTAGACTAATGACCAGGTGATCGACAGGCACAGTCGGAATAGCACTTAAGAGAGAAGACAAGAACACAACATGTAGTACGTAGAGATAAGAGGATGTAGTCTATCTGCAAACAGATAAGAACGTCACGTCACCACCAAGAGGACAGCAGGGCACAGAAGGAGGTAGGAGTCACTGAGAGAGAAGATGCCTTCCAGGCTCTGTGAGATCATGACTCCATAAAGGTTAGCCCATCTTGAGTAGCGATGCCTGGCACGTGTAATCTGTTAAGGATGGTGGGCTGGGGTGGGGCACATGGACAAGGATCAACTCCAGTTTCCTTAGCTTCCTGGTAACTCTCATTAGCAATCTGACTGAAATATCACACGCACTTCCTGCAGGTGCTGCTCTTGCAGAGATCTGACCAGGGTAGCCATAGGGAGGAGGGAGCAGCGGCTATTTGCTTATGAGCAATCTAGTTATAAAAATTTGCAGTCAAATTTGGTTACTGGTGCTGCTGTTTTTGTGACTACCTACCATTGCTTCGGCTATGATTGCTGCTACTACTGTTTTGTATCCTTCCTCTCAGCGGCTGTGTGTATTTCTCCTCCTCTTCCTCCCCTCCCTCCCTATTCCTCCTTCTGTTTTTGGTTCTAGAACAAGACACTTTCAACAACATCCTTAGGTGTCTTGGTTTCCCTTATTCTTTGATACTGGAACAATCAATTAATTGCCAAACATACTTATTGTTCTACCTCATATTAGGAAGATCAAAGCCAAGAGGGGGTCACACGCTTAGCGTCCACAATCATTGCTGTACTATTTTGTGCATTTAGTGGTAGCTGGTGACACAGTTGTCACTGCTGTCTACAAAGGCTCGTGTCCAGTGTTGTTGAATGATGGGACCATCTCCTATGGTCCCATCATTTCTTTCCATCTGCCTCTCCCAGCATCCCCAGGGCTGCCTGCAATCCATCCCTACAGGGCCCTTTCTCCACAGCAGCAGTGTTGGGTGAGTTTCTGACCTGCCTGCTCCACTTGGCTTCACTGTCCTTCCTCAGCAAGCCGTTCAGCAGACACAGGTTACCATCAATCTACAATGATACTTTCCAGATGTACAGGGATGCCCAGCCTTACCCACCTGGGTTCTTTGGAGTCTCCTGTTATTGTGAGTTTCCGTGCTCAGAATATATTTGTGGTCTCAGGTAATAATATTTAGTTTTAAAATTATCTATCTATCTATCTATCTATCTATCTATCTATCTATCTATCTATCATCTGTCTATCTATCTATCTATCTATCTATCTATCTATCTATCTATCTATCTATCATCTATTTATCTATCTTTGTACTGAGTTCAAAAACAACCATGTCTTAACATGAAGAATAACAACTAACCCGTCAAGTGCTGTGTTAATGACTTGATTCCAGTTCATCATCTTGGGGAAGGGAACACTGGTTTAAAGATGACCTGTTGGGTAAAGTAAATATTTACAGTATTTAGAGTGTCTAAGATCTTTACACATAACATAGTGCATTTCCTGTCGCCTTGGTTACTACCACTCAACAGAATCATGAAGGCAGCTCTTCCATTGGGCCTGACCTTGTATAGAGGCCATGTGTATCCCTAGCAGCGCCTCCAGGTGATGCTGGCAGGAATAACACTCAGTCATCTCTCTATTTGCACCACATTTGGGTTTTAAATTGTTGGAGACAAGCTAGACCCTGACAAGCTTCACACTGTGAATTTATACATTTCCAAGGTTATCAAGGCTACATTTTATGATACTTAGGAGCCAGACAGATTGGGTATGCTGTGGCCTCATTGGCAGGCCTTGGACAGGTCACTCAATGTGTGTGGGTTTTCTCATCTGTGAAGCAGGGGTGGGGCTGTCTCTACTTCATAGGGCTGCAAGAGTTAAGCGAGTTATCATCTGTGAAGTGCCCATGAGAACAGAGCAAGACCTATAGTCTTACCAGCGCCTCCTGCTGTCTTTGTTGCTCTTTATTGTTGTTGTTGTTTCCTGGGTGTGAAGCCAGACTTGTAATCGCCCTCCTGAAGACATGGGTAGAGACCCAAATAGCACAGCAAAGATTTGTGTCTAGAACAGAAACTTAAAGCAGCCAGTCTTTGAAATTTAGCCTCTGATGATAGTAAGGATGGAATGCTTGATTCCTATAAGACATAAGTAAGAAGGTTGCCTCTTGTCCCTCAACGGTGCAAAGGAAATTTTTTAATAAAAAGTGTAGAAAAGTTAGAAAATCTTGAGGGCAATGTTTTTGTTGTTCAGCTGCACCACTGAAAAACGATGTGGCCGAGTAAAGGGCTTGGCTTATATTACAAGCCCTATTTGCAATGCTATTATTGTTGTCATTTGGAAGAAGTCATCTGGGTCACTCTGACATGTTTAGAGATTTTTCAATTTGCTAAGGGACAGAAGTCATTGCAGTGTTGCTTGATTTCCGGAGCCTCTCTTTCATACCAGGGAAGTCTCCAGAATCACTCGCTAACGTATCTTTCCTGTATTTTGAATTGACTGTTGCAGAAATCCGCTCTCCGGAGGAAGTGTGCGGTCTGCAAAATCGTGGTCCACACTGCCTGCATTGAGCAACTAGAGAAGGTAAGAGAGCGCCACCTGCTGGCGAATGTATTCACTGCCACGACTTGTCGAGATTTGGTGTCAATTTCTAACTTTAAAAACAACGGCTTTAAAAAAATAAAAACAAAAATTGTGAGTTCAGTATGACTACCAAAGTAACAACGAAAAGGCACTATATGAAGACCATTAATTCTGTTGTCTCCCCGAGTTTAATTTGTATTATGTTGTGTTGGCTTTTGAGAAAGCCTAGCACACACCAATTCTTTTTCTCTTTTCCCACAAGATGTTTCCTTTAAGGGGGAAAAAACGCAATAAGCTTTTTAATATTGTAGCTACCGTATGTTTCTCTTTGTGAGTTCACATCTTCCTAAAGTAGCTCTAACGGAGAGAGCCGAGCCAGCTGAACGCAGCCCTCAGACTCGGCCGCAGACCTCATGGGCAGCGTTTTCTGCTGGTGCGGCATAAATGCGTGTTTGAGCTGGAAGTGGCATCCCAAGGGTGGTGTCTTGTCTCCAGAAGTGGATTCTGAATAGTCTATTTATTTATCAGCTGGGGGCGGGGTGGGGAGGGAAGATCTGTAGTAGAGTGTTGCCTGCTGCTTTCACTTAGAGTTCTTACTCTGTGTCCAGGGAGACCCTTGGCAGTGTCCATATTCTCCTGCTGCCGCTTGTAAACGCAGTGGGGAGCTTTTAGCTTTGCGCAGTGTCTGCTTAGCTCCGCCAGCCCCTCCAGCTGCCATCAGCTTATATCTTAGAGCCCTGCCCAGCACTTTGAATCTACCCCTTCTTGTCTCCACCCTTTATACAGAAGCGAAAGTGGCCATGAGGGCATCTCCCATCCGCAAAACAAGGCCATGCTGAGTCCTTTGCAGGGACTGACTGTGCACGCGTTTGAGTGGTTATCACAGCAATTAGGACCGCTGGGGTTTATAGTTTCTCCTTTTAAAAATCTAACTCAAACGGATGGGTTCAGCTGTCACATGTTTTTTCTCTGGCTTTTTCTCTGGCTCTTTCTCAAGTTTACAGGCTAAGGGCATTTTAGTTTAAAGTTAGACTTCATCAGTGAGAACTCAGGACCACTGGCTGGAGATGTGAAATCACTCCGCACCAATGCATGTTATCCAGTGAGATGCTTTAAGGAGACTAAACTAAAACAGATTGCTTATCCTTTGCGGGCTTTGTTATATAGTCTCAATGTCTACTGATATTGGTTGTTTTGGGTTTCAGGTAATTCTCTTTAACATGATGTCAATCACTAACATGATGTGCTTTTTTTTTTTTTAAATGGCAGATTAATTTCAGATGTAAGCCAACATTTCGGGAAGGAGGCTCCAGATCACCAAGAGAAGTGAGTTTTATGAGTTGTTTAAAAAAGCATTTTGAGTTCTTGTGGGTATAAAGAACCCCAGGTATTCACCCAGGGCTGACAAATTAGTTCTTCCTTCTTCAGCTACACAGTAGTTTCTTCCTAATATGCCAATAAGCGCAACGACATGCCGAGTCCCTTCAGCACACTGCGCTTCATCCTGCCAGTGGAGTGTGTTTAGGAGCCAAGGTCTTAATGAATGAAACAGAAACGTGGGGATGGGAGAATGGAGGAACTCAAGGGATAGAGAAAACAAAATCCTGTCCTTCTGGCCGATTTCTCTTGGGGATGGGTCTAAGCTATTCTGGGGGTAAGGGACAGCAAAGTTACTGGTTACCCACGTTCATGCTGCAGTCGGGCTGCTTTTAGAGCCAGCCTGAAAGCTGTGTGACTCAGGGCAGCTTACCTATTCTGCGTCTACCACTCCCTTTACCTGTGAAAGCAACACACACATCCGTCACAGGAGAAAGTTAGGTTTGGTACAGACAGACTGGAACCGAGAGCAGTTTGTTTGATGATGGGATTCTGAGGGGAGGAGAGAGCCTGGACATAGGACTGCTTCTTCTGCCTTTGTGTGGAGGAGACAGCTACTGCAGTTCAGAGAAAGTGGGAGGAATATGTGTGTGTGTGTGTGTGTGTGTGTGCGCGCGCGTGCGCGCGCGCGAGAGACAGCGCTTTTGTCCATACTATTCTAGACACTCTAGGCCCAAACTCCAAATTGTACTCTCTAATCCACAGAGCAAAAACTTTCAGGTTTCCAAATTGTACTCTCTAATCCACAGAGCAAAACCTTTCAGGTTACAGAACCCTCCCTCCTTAGCAGGCAGTGCGGTGTGTCCCAGTGCTGTCCACTCTCTCCCAAACACTGTTGGCTTCTATTTTCTTTTTAAGAATAAGAATTCTTAGTAAGTGTGCTTCCTCTGGTCTATTTGCATACCCAGTGAGACAAGTTTCAGTTCCACTTAGAGAGTCACCCCTTGGAAACCTTCCCAGCCATTGTACTCCTCAAATCAGCTCTGTGTAACCACGAGAGAGGGAGGGCCAATCGGTCAAATGAAGGACTTCCTGGAAGACATGGGCACTGGTCGATTCTCTCAGGAGCTATCTAGGGCAAGGGGTGGGACGCGATAGACACAGAGTGACAGACTTCTAGACAGAAAGCACAGCAGCACACAAGCAGAGATGAGAGATGTTAGGAAGGTGTGTGATGTGGGAGATGAGTGAGAGATAGACAAGGCCAGTCCCTGGAAGCCAGGCGAACAGTCACCAGGGATGTGGAAGTAGATGTTACTCTGTTTAAGCAGAACATATTATCCTAACTGCAGTGTGAAGGAAACATCACATAGTTAAGGGGTCATACTACTGGGGACATAAAGACAGTCTGAGTAGCTCCTGCTGTAGACTGGTTAAGAAATGATTACATCTGAACTAAGAGAAACATGGTGTGGTGAGATGAATCTAAAGAAGACAAATTGGTAGAATTTAGTAAAGGATGCATTTTGGATGGGAAAGCAGTGGTCCTTAGAATAAGCCAAGCTCCTGTTGGAAGAAGATGACTGGAGGACGAGGCTGGCCCAAGGATGCACTGGAGAACCGATGGGTTTACTTGTAGAAGCATCAGGATTGCGGCGTCCCCTTTGCCCGCACATGGATTTGCCCGGTGCACATCTGTGTGGGTGCATTTGTAAAAAGAATGGTAAGCTATCTGTGAATGGTCAACGCAGACAGACTCTTTGTACTATGAAACTCGAAAAATTTGTAGAGTAGGGCGGAACATGAGTGAACACACAGAAGATCACAGCCATTTGAAACACAGTGAAGAAAGAAAGACATCGCATAGGCCAGGCGTGGTGGGGAACACTTGTGGTATCAGATATCCCACAGGCAGAGGCAGGAGGATTCCTTGCATCTGGGAGTTTGAGGCTAGATTGGACAATAGGTGAGATGATGTCTCAAAAAAAAAAAAAAAAGAAAAGAAAAAAGGAAAATGGTGAAAGAAGAATACTGTTTATTATGATGAAAACAAGAAGACTGAGAGACAGCAGGTTAAGAGGGGAGGTGGTAGGGCTGGGGAAAGGACGCTTTAACCTTCTCATGGGTTGGTTTCTCCCACTGTTTGACTGCAAGAGGTGAGGGGAGTGTCTAAAGGGGGGTGCGTGCTGTCGGTGCTGTCCTGAGCTGCAGTGCTGCTGGGAGCTCCCCCAGGGGCTGCTCAAAGGAAGAGGCTTTTCTTCTGAAAGTCACAGGGGCGTCTTTGTGTTCCTAAGCTGGAGGGACTGAATTTCTGACCTAAGAGCGTATATGCCGGCCACTGGTTCCCGCCCTTCTCTTTCTGTCTTTCCCTTGGCCTCTCTCTCAGTTATGATCCTATGTAAAATGTCTCCTTTGCAAGTCTCAAAAATTGTTTTCATTGGCTGTAATATTTCTTTTCTCCCAAACCCGGCCTTCTCTGAAGGCCTTGCCAAGGACTGGATCTCTCTTCTTTCCTTGCCTTTCACCCTCCACCTGCCACACCTAGAATATTCCCAGCAGCAAAAGCGTGCTGGAATAGCTTCCAGCTGAAATTCACAAAGGAAAAGGCTAGCATTCCTTACCTCCCAACTGTGCTATCGCTGCTGCTCTGATGTTCAGTTCTGTGCTCTAGGCCAAGTTTCCAGGAACCGTTACCCGTCTGGATTATTGTTAGCATGTCATCTTCTGGCATGTTAACCTGCTGTTGCCTAGTTTACTTAGTCCTCTTTCTGAAGCGGTGTCTGTTACTGTTGCTAATCATCACACAAAATTCGGTAGGTATTTTTCTGTCCTCATCCAATCTTTCAGAAATACTCAAAACATCCACGCGATCCATTCTTCTTGACTCCCAGCGGTGCTTTTTCATCTCTTTTGGACTCCCTGCTTCCTTGGCCATCCCTGTCTGCTTTCAGTGCCCCTCGCTCAGCCTCTGCATCTCTGCAGGGCCCCCTGGGTTTAGCACTTGTCTGTATTCTCCAGCCTCTGCCCACTGTCATCAGGAGAGCTGACAGCTCCTGACTTTACACTTATTCCCAGTTTCCATTCTTGAGATTCCATTTGACATGTCCATTTGCTATATCATGGCCGTCTGAAATACAATAGATCAAAAACCCAAACTATTATCATGACCATAAAACTTTCTTCCGCAATCTATTTTCACCTTACAAAATGAGCTGTCCATTTGCAGACACTGGGGGAGTGTCATATTGATTCTCCGCTACTTTCAACCTCAAATTCATTTGTCAGTTCACAAGTTCAGTCAGTTTTATTTATAAAAGTATTTCAAATCCGTCCATTTACCTGTGTGTCTGCTGTCAGCTACTTTGACTAAGGAATGAATATTTCTCACTCTAATCACTGTGGTAGCTTCTCCATGATTTTCCGGTTAGTTCCTCCTACTTGCCCATGATTTAAGGAGCGTTTTTTTTAAACAACAACAACAACAACAACAACAACAAAACTAGTAATCAGGCCATGACATTTACCACTGATTTTTTTTTCTTCTGAAAGACCCATGTGGTCTGACCTTGCTTGTCTGTCTTTCCAGCTGCCAAAGAGACAGTCTCTAATTTCCAGAGGCATGGGACAAGGTATTCCTCTCTCTAGGATATTTACGTTTTTCCATAGCAATATTCCAAGATCTTTTAGCTTTTCAGTTCAAACATCATATCCTCAGAGGGTATCCTAGTCAGTCCTGGCTGCTATAACCAAATACCACTGAGTGTTTCATTATCAGTAAAGAGGCTATTTTTTTGTTTTTTGTTCTTTTTAACATTTTTGGAGCGTCTAAGATCAGAGTGGTAGCATGGTGTGGTGCTGGTGAGAACACTCTAGAAGGTTTCCGACTATTGCTTTCTGTGTCCTTGCATAGAAGAGAGAAAGCAAAGGTTCCCTGGAGTCCCTCTTATAAGGCACTAATCCTATTGATGAGGGCTCCATCCTCCTGACCCAAGTACGTGGCGAAGGTCTCCTTTCCTGGCAGTGATATCTGGGTTTAGAATAACAGCATATGAATATTTTGGGGTAACCCACCAGGCCATTGTAGAGCTCTTCACTGTTGACCCCTGTGAAGAGTAAGCTTACTTATTTTTGCTAAATACCTTGTCCTGTTCATTCAGGTCATACTGTATGTCATAATTATTTATGAACATTGCCATTGGCTTTTCTGATAGTGTCTCTCTCCATTAGTGTAAACTTTAGGGATTATGCATGGAGTTTGTCCCCAAATAACTGTGCCAGGACATAGATGGACCACCAAATGATCAATGCGTATCTGCTGCTTGGATGCATTTGTAAGAAGGTCCGTTTCTTGCAGAATTAATCAGAACCTCATTTCTAAGTCAGCGGTTTATGAAGGGCTTCTGGAGATGAAGCTTGCGACCATGACTCCCTCAAGTTACTTAATTAAGGGACTGGAAGTCAATCATTTAATGAAATGAAAGAATATTCCTGTTAGAATTTGTTTGAGCTGGGCTCAAATCCACATCCACTGTTTTCTTACTAATTGGTAAGAGTCTGGAGACTCAAGACTGCTGGTCACCGAGTCCTATCTTTGTAAGGCAGTTTCTTAATGAGTATTTGTTGGACTCCTATCTTGTGCCTTAGTGAGGTTGGTTTTCTTACTCATGATCGCTGGACTGAATTATGATTTCTAATTTTTTTTCAAGTATTCAGTGAATAATATTTTTAATTGAATTGGGTGTTTAAAAGTAACCGAACAATTATATAATATATTTTTGCTCCCAATACTGAATATAAGCCTTGAAATAATGTATCATTGATATTTTAACACCCATAAGTAATAGTTTTTTTTTCTTGCCCAGTACTTGAAACGGTATATAAATAATTCAGAAACTATGATGGACAATATAAAGATAATGTTTCAGAAGCCTTTATTGGCCTTCTTAACAACAATATATCAACAATAAGATATACGGTGTAAGGATCTCAAATCTAATATCAGCTTACCAATGTGAGATATATGAATTATGGTCAAAAGAACACAATGTAAAACATTTAATTTCAACCAAACAATTCAGGAGCTCTGAATAATCTCTCTAAGAAAAGAGTGTGAAGAATCTGATTTCAGTCTAATAATTTAGGAGATATGAATGACAGTCAGAAGAAAATGGCATGAAAATTGAAAGTCCTCAGGCAAAAAAGGTTAGAAACAATAGTGATTTGATGGTAATGGATTTTCTTTTCTTTTGAGGAAGCCAGTTGATGGTCCTCCTTCTCCCCAGTGGTAACCACATGGTTTAATTATCAGATAAATAAGGTTGAGGAGTCTATTCAGTTCGGTAAACATTTATTGACTATTTACTTAGTTGCAGAATAAGTTTATATTAGGCCTAAGAAGAACTCTCCACAGAAGGACGTGTGGCATCTCAAATCATACAAATAGAGATTTCAGGAACTTGGTCAGCTTCCCCTGCAACAACAGTTTTAGTCAGTTACTTTATCTGTGCTCTCAGTTCTTCGGTTCCCATCTACTCATTGGAAGGGTAATCTTAGTGATGTCTAATGGTAGAGTCACATAAGGTCACATAAATATTTCCCGTAGAGTTGCAATGTTTTATATCTTAAATGGACAATAAGTCTGCTTGCCAAATGGTCTGTGTTGTGGTACAAATGATCGAGTCAGCCACCTCATTTCTAAGTCCCTGCTGATTTGTGGGAATTATTGGCTTAATCCTTTGAATGGAGCCGTCATGAGCTAACTGATCCCATGAGTCAGTTGTGATTTCTCATAGATAATTGCACCTAATCCTCCCAACATTTCTCTCCTTAAATTGATAGTCACTGAGTGATTTGTAATCTCACCAAGTAGAGAATTTCTCTGAACATTAGTGATGGTGTTCATTTTCCTTCAGTTTTTGCAAAGATAACAGCTATTATATTAATTGTTTCTATGCTTTTTAATTATTATTTGACATTTTTAGATATTCAACATTTTGACTTCTGACTGTCATTGCCATTGTTTATTAGAGTGTCACGAGGAAGTAGTGGATCTAATCTTTCAGAGAACAGAGGCAGAAACCCAGGGGGAGGAGAGTCTGCTCTCAGCCAGTGGGAGTAGTAATTTTGGTTTTATGCTTACATTTTAAGTGACCTCTCTGTATGTAAGTAAAAACAGATCTTCAGCGGGGAGCACTCTGCAGTATTGTGAGATGGGGCATACTGAAGTTAGTAGAGACTCCTGTACTTCCCAGTCCTTATTCATAAAGAGGTACTGATCTCTAAAAGAGGCCCAGGGCTCAGCATCAATGTCACCTGCCAAATGAGCAGCTAGGTACACCAGGACCTTTGTTCCCAGTCAATGTAGGTTTTTCACCGAACTGAACTTATCCCTAAACACTAGCAACTTTGCACGTTCTTGCAGTTACTGTCTTGGAAACCACAGACAGCCATTGTCCATGTGGGTGCTGAAGCTTACGCAGGCATCTGTGCCAGCCCAGTCCTCCAAACTTCTTCAGGGAGAATCGTTAGGATCGTTCCAGTAACCCGAGGATCTCTCATTGGAAGAAGATCTTGATACTAGATAACTTAGGCAATTCCATTCTAATTGCTTGCTAATGAGGAGGTAGACGTGTTTCCAGGACTGAAGGATGTGTGGCAGCCATTGCTGTAACAGCAGAAGAGGAGGCAGGGGATGTGAGGACACTAAACTACAATTATTGACCCAAATTAAGACATTTCAGTATTTAACAGCTCTGGAACTTTTCTGGTGCCTTCCTACTAAGATGTATCTCTACCCATTATCATTCTCATGAAGATTAAAACAATTACTA
The DNA here is from genome assembly GCF_014885135.2 of Alexandromys fortis. Classification (NCBI taxonomy): domain Eukaryota; kingdom Metazoa; phylum Chordata; class Mammalia; order Rodentia; family Cricetidae; genus Alexandromys; species Alexandromys fortis. The sequence continues at coordinate 5,532,356 of NW_026067941.1, read as the reverse complement.
TATATAAAATATTGTTAAAAGTGTAAAGGACTACTTTGTAAGGATTAGCTATTCTTATTAACTTCTTTCTGAGAACAACGGAAAATTGAGTTTTTGTTTTACTGAATGGCAGCAGTAGGAAGAGCAAGATGAAAATCACACTGATTCCTGGGATCATTTACTATCATCAAAGCACCATTGTTCCTCCAGGGACCATGTTTTGCTTTATTTTAAATTGATTTGACATTATTAGGAGAAATTGAAGTGACATCTTAGTATGAAAAGTACAGATGCTTGTTGGTGGTCTTGCCTAGAATCTCAGGTCTTGACACAAGCAACCAGCCTTCCTCCTCCCATTTCTCCTCTCCTCCTCCTCCTCCTCCTCCTCCTCCTCCTCCTCCTCCTCCTCCTCCTCCTCCTCCCCTTCCTCTTCCTCTTCCCCCTCCTCTTCTTTTTCTACTTTCTCCCTCTTTTCCTACCTCCCCCTCCCCTCTATCTCTCCCTCCCTCCTTTCTTTTCACAGTGGTCTATTTTCTCCCATCCAAGTATTAACCAGCCCTGTCTCTGCTTAGCTTCCTCTACTAGGCGTGTTCAAGGTGGTGTGGCTCTAGACAGATCTGCTTTCTTTATCTCCATGTAGAACAGTGTCTATGCTATATAATAGGTAATCTGCTGGCAACATACAGTAAAGGTACTGTTAAAGGGAGAATATGGTTTGTGGCTGAATTCTATAAGAGGCGCGCTAGCATGAGGCAAAGTGTGTTTATCCAGGAAAGGACAGGAGTCAGAGGGAAGGAAGCACTTTACATTGTTGGTGTAAGAGGAATAAGGGATGCTAAGGCTTCTCTCCATCTTTAGTCTGTAGATGACACGCCCTCCTGTGGTGCATTCTAACAGCCAGAGGAGACTGAGTTGCTTGAGTCTACCCCAGTGATGACCATCACTTGGGAAGGAAGACTTTCCTACAGCCTATGACAAGAATCAACCTTGAATGCCGGTCTAAGTCAAGGTGACTTAGAATGGGACATCAACAATTGTCATCCACATGCCAACCTTCTTGTCTTCGGCTCCTCTTTTCTTTGATGTTTCTCTTCTTTCACTTTATCTAGCTTCTCAGATCAATGTCCCATATCAGGAAATGTTCCTGAGGATACGATCCTTTCAGTTCCTTGTAGCTAGAAGGTTTAGTATAGTGTGGCACATCCCGCCCTTTGAAGTACTGTGTGTGCATCATTCAGTTGAATTGGAGATTATCCCATCAGCTTCTTCCCCTTCAGATTCTCACCACTCTTTGGGTTTTTCTTTTATGAGCCACAGCCACCTCCCAGCTGAAGATCCTTCACCCATTCACAACTCTGCATGGGCTTTACTCATAGGAAAATGCAGTGAGTGTCATCTGCTGTGCCCTTGGCCCTGGAAAGACAAGGCTGGAGGAGGGGGTCGGTGGAACGCACAGTGCGGAAGATTATCACAAGTGGAGAAGGAGCTTCCTTTATTCCGAGTGTGCTCACGTTTACTGTTGCATGAGTCCCACCTACATGTGTTTGCTTTTGTGCTTCTATGGGTTTGGATTGCAGCTTTTGGAAATCTACAGTCCAGAACATCAAACAGTGAACACCAAGGGCTTCAGATTAAAACTTATTCATTTCTCCTCATTTTCTTGCAGAACTTTGTGCGTCATCACTGGGTTCACAGGCGGCGGCAGGATGGAAAATGTAAGCAGTGTGGTAAGGTAAGGGCCCAGCCACCCACGGTCACTGCAGCAGGTTCCTCAGGCCTTGGAAGCTCCCAAGGTAGACGGGTCCCATATCTAAATGTGATGTCCCCTGTATCGTTTTTATTCCTGGTAGGCCCTCTTTCTCCCTTTTGGTTCATCTAGACATCTCTACAATCAGTGACAATCTAAATAAAAGCAAATGATTTTTTCTTCCAGAGAGATGGCTACATTGGTGCAAGGACCTGTTGAAAAAGGAAGTTTTCCTATTTTGTTAAAGTCTTTTATGAGGGTTACTGGCCCATCCTTTTTATTTGATCAGCAATATCAAAAAATAAAATGGAAAAGAGGGCAGTTGAGCTGATACACAAGTGAGGACATTTTATATATATATATATATATATATATATATATATATTACATGCCATGTGCGGAACTGTCTAGAACATCACATGGTCTGAAGGTAGAAACGTGTTGCTTTCCTGAGACACTGTCCAGTCTCTGGTACAAGATGTTTTCTTTTCTGGTGTTTCTGTTCACCCCTCCGGATTCAGGGATGCTTGGGAGAGTGAGGTGGGGAAGGATGGCGGGCAGTGTGACCAGTTTCATAAAACGCTGTACATTTTCCATCGTGCTGACTTCGACTTATTTGAGACATAGCTTTCCCCAGTATACGAAGACTGACTTTACAGATGCCCTCGTCTGCTAGGAGGATGAAAGTGTAGCACTCAGCATGGGTTCTACTAGAAGCAGATGACTTCTGCTTTTGCAGAGAGTGATGTAATTTGAGAGATCAGGGAAAAAATGTGAAAAAGGAGGCTGAGGGCAGAGGAGCTAGTTTTGGAGTCCAGGAAGTGATTGTGGTGACACCCCCATGAATGCTTCCTCTTCTCTGGAAAAACACCATCCTGGAGAACTCTGTACCTCACACCACTCAGCAGTTAAGGCCATAATAGAACTGGAAGAATTTCATTAAGTTAGAATCCATAAACACAATGTCTTTTGTGAGTAATATTCCCTGGAGCCATATTGCACCGTCTTTGTAGCCTCCTTTTATGGTGGCTTAGTCAGCTAGTGTAGAAGTGCTACTGGACTCTCTGTACCCTGTGATGCTGTGGCCTTGACTCCTTCCCTGGCCTGGGTTCTTCAGCAGCATCTACAAGTGCTCACAGTTTGCTGAACACCACGGGTATCAGTGGACACGTCCTGGCTCATCACACAAAGTTCCCATAAACACAATGCTCTTGTGTTTGTATCCTGCATTTATAGTCCTGTTGCCTATAAAGTCTTAGACTCAAGCAGTTATGAGATGGATGCTTTTAGTGATGTGTTTCCTGGTTGGGTAATAGATAGCCCTCGCTGGATCTCAGCTTTTCCCTCGGACTGGAGGCAAGTTAATGACTCTGCTTCCATTTACAGAGGAAGGGATTGCAAAGTCATGTCAAGTCCAGGTCTTTATGTAACTTTTATTAGTACTGTTGTCAACTGTTACACTTGCTTAGATTCTAAACCTCTCCTTTATACACAAGTGGACACACAGGCGTGCATGTGATGGATAGATAGATAATAGATAGATAGATAGATAGATAGGCAGATAGATAATAGATAGATAGATAGGCAGATAGATAGAGAATAGATAGATAGATAGATAGGCAGATAATAGATAGATAATAGATAGATAGATAGATAGATAGATAGATAGATAGATAGATAATAGATAGATAGATAGATAGATAGATAGATAGATAGGCAGATAGATAGATAGGCAGATAGAGAGAGGGAGGGAGCCAGAGATAGAGACAGGGACACAGAGAGACAGAAAGGAGGGAGAACACTCAGAGGAGAGCAGAAGAGGGAGGGTGTGCTCCGTAATTTTGCCACTTAAAAAATAAACACTTCACTTAGGAAAACTTCTTTATGTGTATATAACTTTGAGTGTGGTTTTGGTGGTTTGTAAACTTTGGGGATTTTAAAGGAATGCTAGTGACTTCTTGATGGTTTCAATGTCTACTTTTTAACTCAAGAATAAGATAAATAATTGGAGGAGTGTTCTCTTGAGGCTTGAATGTGCATTTGGCTCTGTACGTATGGCTGTTAGTGGCTATCTCATGAGAGAGCCTCTGATGCAAAATTGCATAATTCTTTAACAGGAGCTGAACCCCAGTCTACCGAGTGTGCAATAATTGTGCACAGTTTTACATTGTCGCTTGTAGTTGTTGTTATCAAAGAGGCAGAGTGAAGTCAGAAAAGAGACATTCACACTTAAATCATTCAGTCTGATGAGGGTTTGATACATAAAGAAAATATTTAAAATGGTATGGCGGGGAAACCATGAGAGATGACGATCACTCCGACGCCCACTGACAGGGGACCCAAAAGAGACCAGAGCCCATGAAGAGCACACCACTCACCAGCTAGGGACATACATATCCCCATTTGTTTCCAGTCAATAGTGGCCAAATCCAATGCAAAGTAGAGCCCAAGGCAGTCCGTAAACGCCAGCTTTGTTCTATGAGCCCATAGAGTTTGCCATCTATGGTTAAAGCCAGGATACATGCTTTAGCCTGCTTGTAACTAATTATTCTTCACTGTATCCATTGTGTTCATTCAACCCAAATGCACTCAGTAATTACTTGTCTAAAGTTCTTTAGAATGTCAAAAGACAGAGGAAAAATATAATAATGATTATAATGACCCTCTATTCTTTCAGGCTTTTGAACCTACTGACTGGCCAGTGTAACTATAGAGACAAGCTTGTCCATCACAGTCTGAAAACGTATCTTTCATCTCTTTATTGGAGAACATAAAAGCATTGCAAAACAAAACAGCTGCTTTTTAAAGTTTTAAGTCAATATTTAAATATTTAATAATTACAAAGTATTAAGCACATTTTATAGCATTTAAAAATATTATTTATATTTTAAGTGTATAGGTGGGTTGACTGTGCAGCTGTCTGTACACCACATGCATGAAGTGCCTACTCACAGAAGAGGGTGTCATATTCCCTGGAATTGGAGTTACAGACCACTGTTAACCCCCAATGTGGGTGCTGGGTACTGGGCCCACTGAGCCATCTCATCAGCTCCCAGACATCAAATCTTGAAAGCAGGTTTTCATATCATGATACTTAGTGAAACTTGGGTCTGGAGCTCTGATGCTTTTCAGTTCCCTAACTAGACAGGACACATCAGTGTGAATTATTTGTTCATGGAAGACATACTTTCACAGGTATGCTTTTCAGGTAGTTAAGTATCTATAACAGGAAAATGTGAAAAGTACTCTTCGATTGTAATGGATATTGTTAAAAAAAATATTTAAGATGAATCTAAGGAGTAGTATGTAAATATATATACTGAAAGTACACATAATAGCTTTTGTAATGGGTAAATGAGAAAAAAATTGAAATTTTCTTGTGGATAGTACAAGGAAAGTGATTCTAGGCTGAGAAATAAGGGCAAGTGTTCTCCTGGAACGTTGAGGGGATATCCTATTAAACAAATGGAAGACCCATTCTACAGTGATCTGGAAATGGGTGTGCACCAGAATCAACTTTCCACATGCTCTGCTGGGTTTGGGATGGGGAGTGGAAGGTAGTGCATGGGTGAGTCTGTGAAAGGTCATGGAGGAGGCGCAAGGGCATAAGAGCTGTCTGAGCTCTCCGCGGGGCCCGGCCAGGAGAACTGCGAGAAGCCTGGCTCTTCTCCTATCTGTAGCTGAGAGCAAGTGATGATGGAGACTCATCAATTTCACTCTTCCCTGCATTAGGTGCAACACAGAGGTGGTTTCAAAGCGTCCTCCTTGCCATCTGGTTATTTCACTTAGTGTAATCTCATTTGGGCTCATGCGGGGAAGAGGAGCTGGATGTCCTAGTCAAAGGGTACAAAGTTTCAGTCATGTAAAACCAGTAAGTCCTATATCTACTGTGTAGTGCCGCACACTGCGGCCCCCGTCTGCGCTCTATGCGCTAGAACCCAGTTTGCGAGCTTCGGGCAAGGGCTGGAGGTTGAGAATGCACACTCAGAGACAGACCGACGCACAGACTCTCCATCACTGGTACCAAAAGCCCCTCTTTAATAGCACCATGGAGGCTTAAATACCCTGCAGTCAATGGCCAACAGGTGAAAATCCCATCCTCTGATCCTCTAGGCAAAGCACAGCTTTTAGTAACTTCAATTAGAAGACTCTAGACAGGGAAGAGCAGCTGAAAGCCAGGACTCAATTAGTTCCAACAGTGTAGTATGGTGCCTAGCGTCAACAATGTTGTGTTGGCTACATGGTATTTTGCTAAGAGGGTTGATCTTATGTAAACTAACTTACTTCCTCCCTCTTTCTCACTCTTTTTGTTTTTCTTCCTTGCTTTTTGTGGCGATTGGAATTGAACCTGGGGTTTCAGGATGTTTAGGTGACTATTGTACCACTAAGCTACACCCCCAGCCTTTATGTAAGCTTTTTTACTTCTGAAAATAAAGCAGGTGGGAGAAAGCTTTTGGAGGCTATGAATATGTTGCTGGCACAGTGTGTGGTTCTGGTTTCACAGGTATATGCTTATCTCCAAACTCATCAAGTTGTGTATTTAAAATCTACAGCCGTTTTTGTTTTATTTGCATCACAAAGGCATTAAAAATCAGGAGACAAGATGCTCAGGGTTTGGCTGCAGGTCCCAGGTGGATGTATTCTTGGGTTGCACCCTTCAGAGCCATTTTTTTGGTTGCTACTCTTCCTCTGCCTTTGGCTTGTCATGTAGCCCATGAAGTAGCAAGATGACCCCAGAATCCTTTGCTCTTTCTTTGGCAGTTGCTCTCTCTTACATTCAATTCTGGTTGCTACCACTGGGGCTGTATGTGAACTCACTATACGTGGGACAGAGTCCAAAAATGCAGGGTGGAGCCAGAATGGAAACTCTTCTTGATGTCCCCGCCAGTAGCAGCTTCCCTCCTGCTATGGCTCTTCTGACCCCAAGGCAGACAGTCCTGAGACAAATGTCCTCCCGTCCTCCTTTTACTTCCTTTCTTTAATGGGTATACGTCATACCCCACTTCATTTTTATCTTTCTTTGTTCCCCAGAATCTGACTCTAGGCATAAGTCTGGTAATAAATCTTCAATTTAATTTCTAACCTTTCATGATCCTGATCGTAGCATGCATTCTCTATGTGTATTTCCCTTCTGAGTTTTTATCAGAATGTAATGTGATACTTCTCAAGTAAAAACATTTTCGTAAAGTGACCACTTCAAATACGGTAATCGAGAAGCAAACTAGAACAAGTTAATCGAGAAACTTGAACTATTTGCTTTTCTCTCTCAGGCTGTAGTCCTGGGGTGAATAAAAAGAAGAACACCAGTGCCCCGCCCTCTCTCTGCTTCACAGCTGCAGACACAGTGTGGCCAGCTGCCTGAGGCTCCTGCCCTAGTGCCTTCTCTGCCACGACAGACCGTATCTGTTAGCCCAGCCAACCCTTCCCTCCTTAAGTTGCTTTACTCAATTACCACAGTGGGAAACATAACCGCTTCACCTAGAAACCCACAGAATGGCTGAAACAGAACTGAGCATTGGAGAGAAGGGAAGGGAGAGGATGTTGAAGAGAGAAAAGAGAGTGATTAAAAACATATCCCAAACCTGTAAAATCCCTGCTTTACAGGGAGAGGAAAGAAGGTCGAAAGGAACCATGCTAGATGAGAGAGAAAAAAGGGCTGGAGCAGAAGAACAGCCAGAATGAACCAGAGGTTCTGATACCACCAACTTGGCCTTTTCCGGCTGGACTGTGCACTTTCCTGCAACACCCTGGGATGCTCTGCTGGCTCCGCAGGCCAGCAGAGCGGAAGTACAGCGGCTTTCCCAGCCACTGTTCACTGTGTGTCGGCTTTCTTTACGAACCCATATTTGATGCTCACCACCGTTTCAAGTCACTTTTGTCTCTTTTACTTTTTTTTTAAATTTAGTTTAATTTTATTTTGCAGATGTTTTAGAATAATTACTTTAAAAATAGAAATTGCTCTAATTAACAAATTAATTAACTAATAAAATTAGTTAATTAATTGTTTTTTTCCCAGCCTGATCACATTTCCTCCTCCCTCCCTCCTCTCCTCCCAGTCCCTTCCAACTCTCCCCCATCCACTCCTCTTCCTCTTCAGAAAAGGACAGGCCTCCCATGACAATCAGTCAGCCAGAATATATCACGCTGCACTCAAACTAGGCACCCCCTCTTCTATTAAGGCTAGAGGAGGCAACCCAGTAGGAGGAAAGGGTCCCCAAAGCATCATGCCACTTTTCTTGGTCCACTTTCTGAGGAAAAGCATGCTTCTCATCCTGCCTTGGTGTAGTGCTTTGGAGCCTCAGACACTTCCCACAGTGATGCCATAAAAAGCCTCCTTCAATTACAAAAGAGAGTAACATGGGGCTGGAGATGTGGTTCAGGGGTTAAGAGCACTTGCTGCTCTTGCAGAGAGCACAGATTCAGTTCCCACCACCTATATGACAGCTCACAACCATCAGGGAACTCAGGTTCCCAGGGAGCCGGTGTCTTCTACCCCTGTGGGCACCAGGCACAAACATGGTGCATGTGCATGCATACAAGCAAACACTTGAAATAAAAAGATATAAAATATATGAAAAAAACCTCAACATGTGTTGGAACTCAATGAATTGGGGCTTGCTTAGCACACTTGAAGACCTGGGTCCTATCCCAGTAATAAAAAAAGGAAAGGGTATGATGAAATATGATAAGAAATCATGTATGAGATAAATTAAATTGTTGAGGGGAACTTCCTTCATGTATTTTTAAACCAGTCTCTACAGCATTAAAACTATTGCTTTATTTTCCTATCCTGATAGAGACATGTGCACCGAGTAGCTAATTTAGAAGCAGGAGTCCATGTGCGTTTGCAAATGGAGCTTCGGGAAAAACAACTTCAAACACATACCCAGATTTTCTAAAACAAGTTAGATGAGTCTAAAGGTATGTCCAAGTGTGTTAGGATGTTGTCCAGGAAATACTGGTCAATTACTCTGGTAAAAGTCCAGGGTCTGGGTCTAGTGATTCCGAATTATGCATCAGTTTCTGCTGGCTAGAGGCAACCGCAGTAAGGCAGCAATTAATTAATATTAATTAATTAATATGGACTAGTCCAGTGCTGGTGAAGAAGCCACTGTAGCTGTACCCCACTCTTAACTAGCCCTTCTAGTGTAGATGCAAAGGACTGTGACTCTTTATTGTACCATTTGCCTTCTCCCCGTTGTTGTGATTCTTTATCCATGCTTTCTTTGATTCTACTGACTGAGACTTTTATGGGAAGCCTTGTAGCTTCTGTGCATGTTGGGCATATAACTGGTTATGTTTTCTCTCCAGGCCACACTCCTTTGCATCATCAGTTCACAAAAGCACATCATTGTGCTTTGGTGGCAGAGTGGTGTCATGTTATTCCTATGGCTTTGTTCTTCTAAATGCCAATTCCTATCACACTGCTCACTCTATGAGGCACTTCTTCCCGTCAGGATGTCAGGATGAAGATTCAAAGGAGGTCTGTTTGGGGTTCTCTTGACACGACAGCGACTTTCTCAGTAATGCAAATATTACAGCTTTGGTTGATGCTGTGTCCTGTGACCTCTTAGAGACCCTAATCAACTGGACTTCCCTTTTGTACCCTGTGCAGCTCCCTAGCATGCCAAATTCTGTGAAATTTCGGTTGCTTCTGCCTCTGTTGCTGTAACTCAGCCATCTCTATTGCACACAGCATGGACCACATCTTTGCTCAGGTTCTCATTCTGGTTTTAGTGTTAGAATTCCTTCTGTGGCTCCTAATAATTCATCTGTTATTGGTTCAACAATCATGTCTAATATATATATATATAGTATAACTAGGGCATTAACTTGTTATGGTCACAATTAATGCATTATGTTATAGAAGAACATTCCCATCCAGAGAGGCTCTATGCACCTTTGCATCCTGCCCCTGTTTATCTTGCACCCTCCAGACTCAGGTTCTCTCACTCTCCTGCATATATGCATTAATGAGACGTGTCGCCAGGACTTTGGAGGTACAACCTCTAAGATAACTTTAGATACCTTCTACAAGAGGTACATACAGTATATACCTCTGTATATACAGTCTATATATAGTACAGTCCCCAAACAAAGTCAAAACTTTGATTAGATCTCAGGCATTTTATGCATCCCACTACCCTCAACACAACCTGTTAAGCCAGGAGAGACAGGTTCGCACTAATTTCAGAGAATTCTAAAAGTCTCTTTCTCTTGAATTATATCAAAATGATCTTTAATTATATATATGTAAGTATAATATATTACATATATTATTACAATAAATGTTATTATGTAATATGTTGTATAATATATGGTTATAAACAATATATGTATTATATGTTATAGAATATTATTATAATTATAATAAATATATAATGTATTATATAACAAACATATATAAACCACTTAAGTTCACACAAAAATAAATTATAGTTAGTTCCACTAGTGGAAGCATATTTTTCTCAACCTGGCAGTTAAGGGCAGAGTACAACCTGTTATTTCTTGCACAATCATACAGATGGCATGCTTCTCAGTTCCATGATTCTGTTCAAGCTGTCCTGATTGCTTCATTTGTAACTGTGTTAGCATTGATCCTACCCTATGGTTAAAAATTTAAACTGTTTTAGCCTAAAAAAAAATTACCAAGGTCGGATGATATTTTTACTGGTAAAGGTGTCCCTTGTGGGTCAATCAGAGGTAGATAGTGCTTGGAAGAGCACTATCATACCTGTAGCCAGCTGTACTGATGGGAAAATGCTTAGCAAACCTCCTGTGAATTCTTGGATAAGCCCAGCATTTGTAGGCTTATACAGCATGGTCTCCATTGAACCAAATGCTCTGTCTGTAGAACATGGACTGGGGTGAGGCTTAGTGGCTAAGAGACCTTGCTGCACACGCGGGAGGTTGTAAGGGCAGATCCCCCCACCCATATAAAGAGCTGAGTGTGAACTCATGCGCGGTTACTCCCACACTGGAGCTTAGGCAGCGACACGATGGCATCTGGAGCTTTCTGGTAAGCCATCATGGGGGGGGAGGAGCAGGGACACAACAAAAATAACAACAACCAAGAAGTGTTCTTCTGGTTCAGTGGGAAATCCTGGCTCAAGGAAATAAGGCAGGGAGCAATAGAGGAGGGCACAGTTTAGTACAATCACACACATGTGAACACACATGCACACGTACACACACACACACACAAACCACATATATACATAAACACATTTATAGACACACTTTTTGTCCTCAAATTAGAACGGCCATGAAAGATTAAATATAAGTATGATAACTATATAAAAACATCTCTGTATAATGTTAAATACAAACTGGTAGCCATTCTTACAGGTTTCTGCCCAAGTTTTAAGATCCTGGAATGAGCTCTGCCCTTCTGTAATGTCATGGAGCGTGATCAGTGAATCCTGGACTCAACACTTTCTCTACATACATGGCCATATATAGAGGAGGGATTTTAAATTGTACTGAGAATTCTAGTCCTTACATTTTTCCTTTTCGCTTCCTTCTCTTCCAGGATACTCTGTTTATGATCTTTAGCTTGTAGCAAGGATCTTTAGACAAATGAATGGGATGGGGAAAAGAGAAACAGAAATTACCAGAGGATATCATTGGCCAGCTCTGATGTGTATATGCCAAGTGCAAGTCATGTTGGAGAAAGATAGCTTGAGATGCCGCTGAGGAAGGGATGTGTGTTCGTCTGCAGGTGTGGCTGTGACTCAGCGCAGCCCCAGAATGAGGGTGTGCTCTGGACAATAAGCTCAACCTAGACTATGCAGAGCCCTTAATTAATGCTACCATTCAACCCAGTAGTCAAGAGGCTGGAATTCTCAAAGATGATTCTTATAACGTAACCTTCAGTCAGCTATTGTGAAGCAACCGTGGGTGTTATGAAGACACCACTGACTTTGATTCAATTTATAAGGTTCCTCACTGTTCCTTCTAATCCAATTCAGATGAATGTACTTCTTTCTACTTTGAAAATCTTAAATATTTGCAACAATTTTGGCTCAAGACAGACACCAGTATAAGAAATGAAGGAAGTTCAGATAAATTGAACTCTCTACAAAAAAATGAACTTCAGTCTTACAATAAAGGAAACTGTTGCTAACATATTTTATACTATACCACCCAACCAAGGAAAACACATATTATCATCACACCGGCCTCATTTCCAAGGGTTCACAATGCCAGGCAAGAGGACAGATGTCAGTGGAGAGCTAGACTGAATGGTTCGTTGAGGAGAAAAGTGTCAGCGGCTTGTAAATATTAGGGAAGGGGCTGGTTCCTGTGGCTTTGCCAAGTTAGGCCTGCAGCCTCTCTTTGGATGAGATCATTCTAAATGGCAGAGCATAGCAGGTTAAAACAAATGCCTGCCCTGTTTTCCTGGTCAGTTAGGTCAGTTTCCTTTCAGTTAGGTTGTTGTGAATCTGCACCTCGTTCACTGGAAGCTCTAGGTCACTGACCAGATATAGCTGGTTAGAAGAGGTTCTGTTGAAAGAACTAATGCTTCTAAGTCTTGTTTAAATGGAAAAGTTTCTCTTTTCCATCAGCGAGTCCCAAATCACTTGGCATTTATACCCTATGAGATACAGTTAAAAGAGTAGTATAGCAGCTGAACTGTTAAATCTCAGCCTTACTTTGCAAGGCATTGTGAGCTTTGTACCTTATTTGTAATAAGTATTTTAGAGATCTAAGTGTAAAATGTATGAGTATATATTTAATGTATATTTCAAGACTTAGGAAATATTTGAATAAAACTACTTAGAGTTCTTTTTCAAAGACAAATATTAATAGGGACAAATCAATTGAGTCTTATTTCATAATTCCCTTGGATTTGGACTTTTATCACTTTATGAGCCTTGGACGTGTTGGTCGACATTGGAGAGACTTACTTTGTTGTTGCCATTTTAAGTTTTGGAGACATGTAGAATATCTGCTCTTGTGTTGGATCAAATCGAGGAAGGATTGGCCTCTAACCAAGAGATTCTTCCACCTCAAACCTCAGTAAGAAACAATAAAATAATTTCAGTTCATTGCATGTAAAGCCACCTCCTCTGGTTTCAGCCAAGGCCGTCCAGCTGAGTGCCATTTCTTACATGCCCTTGGTGGAAGAAGGGAGAAGCAACAGGGTTTAAAGCCCTTCGGAATAAATCTTATTTAAACATTATTCCAAAGTCTTAGTTTGATTGGGGGAAAAATAACTCCAGAGAACCACCAGAGTCACTTGGTCGATATTTTTAGTCTGGAGTGAGTTGGATCCAAAGCATCTGGCTCCTTGTCCTTCCTTTCTTCTTTCACAGGCTGAGCAAAATTGCCCTGAAAAAACACAGAGTCATTGGAAATTCAGTCAGGGCATCTGCCTGTACCGTAATAGAAGATCTGGACCAGAATTAAGCTCGAGTGATTAGGATCTGGCTCTTTTTATTACACTTAAGAGACTGACCAAAATCTCCCCATAGATGTTCTCAGGGAACTTGGTCCTCAAAAGCTGTGAACAAGCCCTGTTTATGTCCATGGAGTAGATAAGAACTCTGAAGCCATGGTCTCGGTGACTCTGCTGGAATAGTCTAAAGCCCCAAGCTGCTTACCTGGAGGCTCAATCCCCAGGGACCCACCACAGTTTTTTGCTCAGTTATGCTTAGTGCCCTAGTTGTGATGGGCATTGTTTGTTTTGGGTATCAGTCTGGCTGTCAGCACCCAAATAGACTGTTTTCTTCTTGAAGCTGGAAGGCTAATATGGAATACAATGGAGGATGCAACTGAATGCACACAAGTTGTATCAGTGAATAGAGTGGCACCCAGTTACCTTAGAAAGAAGGTTTTCTTGGCAAGGAGGTAGAAGAGGTCCCTGATGATGAATTCATCAATAAAAAGAATTTTCATACATATACACAGACATCCCCACATATGTGTATATGTGATATTACAACATTACATTGTCTCATTAGATGCTTATCACCATCTGGAATTGGAGAAGACTTTGAATTGATCCCATTTTGGAACTCAGAGAGAATTTAGAAGTCCATGATTTGCCTAAACTCACCTAGACGATAAGAAGATCCAAGAACTGTTTTCAGCTTTCCCATGCCTCTGCTTTTGTTTGATGTACAACTGTATGAGTTGAGGGGCTGGTACCCGGGTCATAGCATTTAGTAGACCTCTCTTTGAGGATGCCATTGCTATGATGTTGCACCTTTTACCCGATTGATAGCTCATACATAGCATTATAATACTGAACATTTATGAGTGAGGCTTAGAAATCTAGTGTGTTTGCAGTGTCTAAAGTGGCTGGCTACCTCCTCGACTGAGGGTACTGTGAGGAGGTACAGTTTCAGATAACTTGGATAAGATGTTTAAAGCTTGTATAGTATGGTGTTTGTAACTGAGTTAAGACATAGTAGCAACCACCTTCTCATTTAGTTAATAATACAATATGTGCACAGTGATACTTTAAGAATTATTCTAAGTTCCCAAGAACTATGAAGTGATTTATTTCAGGACCTTATGCTTGTATTGAAGATGGATGAGCATATCAAACCACCAGTAAGTTAGGGCAGCCAAACAGTGGCAGGGGTGAGGTCCAGGCAACATAGCCAGTGGAGAGATCGATCGTGCACATTGAAATAATTTTGGAGGACTTTTTAGGTTTTGCTGTGGATTTGAAATGTAGAGAATGATGGCAGCTTTCTCGGTGGTTGGTTAAGAATAAACAAAAATGGTGGGCCCAGAGACCCAGACACGCCCATTTTAAAGACCAAGACTTCCTGTAAGACCTTACAAGACCCATCCTACTGGGTAGACATGAGTTTATTGTAAGAATAAAATATTGATATCAAAACATTGATCTGGGGTAGGGGAAATGATTAAGATGATAAAGTATTTGCCATGCAACTATGAAAACCAGAGTTTTGACCCTCCCCACCCCAGCATCTACATAAAAACTGGGTGAATTTGACTGCTTATAACTCCAGCTCTTGGGAAGCAGAGGGACATGATTCTGAGGCCAAGCTCACCAGCTACACCAGCTGAATCATCAAGTGCCAGGTTGAGTGAGAGATCCTGCTCCAGAAAATAGAGTGGAGAGTGACTGAGGAAGATTGTTAACCTCTGGCTTCCAGATGTGCATGCACTTTCACATGTGTGTGCCAGAACACATGCAAGTGCACACATAAACACACACACACACAGACAGAGAGAGAGAGAGAGAGAGGAGAGAGAGAGAGAGAGAGAGAGAGAGAGAGAGAGAGAGGAGAGAGAGAGAGAGAGAGAGAGAGAGAGAGAGAGAGAGAGAATCCAAAACTGATTGGGAGGACTGTGATTGGTACTAAATGCTTGAATGAATGGTTGATTCATCAATGAAAGAGGTACCATTAAAGCCTTTGATCAGGAGACACACTGAAAGGATACCAGCTTACCTTGTGATCATAAAGAATAAGGGGTAAGGACTACTGCTGATAAAGAGACAAGACATAACATGAGCACAGTGGCACATGTGCACTGAGCAGGGGACACACATGGAGGCCTGGATGGACTTGAGGTTCAGCACCTGAGAAATTCATGGGCTCTGTCCCATACCAGCACCTTCAGACTTTCTCTTAAACACTTGCTCCTTTGATCGGACAGTGTCACAGTTTTTGCTCTAGCCCTGAAGGAATGTGCCATCTATCACTTTTATTGCTCCCTCAAAATTGACTTGGATGAACTTTTCAAGTGTCTCCGACGCTAAGCCATTTGAGCCTCTTTTGGACATATTGAGCCGTTTGGTATCATTTTTTAAAAGTCTCACACACTTCGTCCTCTATCCCAATAGATTGTAAGTCCTCTCAGTGACATTCCTGTCAGGTGGCTTTGACACTTTGTCACTGGAGGTGGCTCATGATTGCTGTGGGCATATGGATGTCAAAGCTGACCCTGTATTTCACTTAATCTGTGACACAGAAGCAATATTGTCCTGGGGAAAGGCTCCTGCTGTTAACAAAATGAGGTTTAGCAAGACATAGCTGGAGAGGCTGTGCCAGGTGTCCTGGAGTTCACCCAAGGTGAATGCTTCACAAGAGGGCTTGCAGGGGGCAGCATGTAGAACTCCTATCTATGGTTTATTATAACACACAGACACAAAGCAAGGTCAGCAAAACAGAAACACAGGGTAAGCCTGGAAGTAACCAGCTACCGCCAGGTTCAGCTCCAAGTCCTGTAAACTGTGCTAAGTTCTTTCAGTAGTGAGCTGCAAAACACATATAAATATTATTTATCTGTCTCATTAAGACTCCTCGCCCAGGAATTTCACTGAGTCTTGTTTGCCTAAGTATCTTTTGCATAACACAGAACAGAATGCTAGACTCCCAGAAGGAAAGCAGGGGTTCAGCATGAGCAGTATTAGGCCAGGAGCCATTCAGATTGTTCTGGGAACTGAACAAAGTATCCCAAAGGGTAAGATGCCAGAGGCTAAGCCTGTGCCAATTTTGCAAGCACCTTTCCTAAGGATACAAGTCTCTCTAAGGGTGGTTAACTCTTCCCTGAAGAGGGAACAAAGATATTCTGACTATCGTTGATTGTTAAGAAGTTACTACAAAGCCAAAAGAGTCTTGTCATAATTCCAAATTAAGAAGCCATGTTTCCAGTTTCTCCCTTTCTACCGTTTATCACCTCTGTAGGAGGGGAGGGGAAAGAAGGTCAATATGGAAGAAGAGGAAAGGAAGGGGAACTACCACAATAACACTAAGGATGCTTGAGAAAGCCATAAGGAATCATTTTATATTTATCTAAATTTACATATAACACATATAAGTCTATGTATACATACAGTTTAAATGAAATTATGCCACTTAAGATGATAATGCTTCACCTAAGAGCCATAGAGAATCTAAAAAATTCCTCCTTAAGAGTTGTTGGTCGTGGGAGTCCAGAAGACTTCCTGAAACAATAGAGGCTGTTGCTATTGCCCTCAGCTGCTTCCCAGAAGTTGAAGGATAAGTCCCCATTGCTGAAGACACTGAGCACTTTGGATGCAAGACAAAGAGGTGTCGAGCTGGATCTGACCCCAAGCCCTCTCCCTGAGGATTAGTTTTTGCAGTACCCTAAGGTGCTACTGGGTCTGCCAAAGGAGCAGAACATCCAATGTTCTGGCAGCTGTGACACCGATGAACCAGAACAATGGTCAGCACAGCAAGATTGCCATAAAGGCACAATAGTGGCATGTCAATTGGACTTAAGGCCAATTGAACATGAGGGAAATCATGCCAGGTACTGGAAACCTAACCAATTACCTGAGTAACTGTTAGATAAGTAATCTCCTAGGAAAGCCTGCTATGGCCAATTTCCCAACCTAGGGGAATTCCTAACTGCAATCTGGACACTTATCCTTACATACACAGTCAAGTGTAGCTCTCATCTCCATCAAAGATAATTCTTTTTTCAATAGGTGAAGACCACTACAGAAAGTTATAACTAGTCACCCTGCAGAGAACGATTCACTGTTGGGTGCCCAGCCCCAGATGAAATATCTGCAACCCCCCCCCCCCCCATCCTTAAGGCTCAGGGAACATCTTGGAAGAGGGCTCAGGAAGATTGTAACAGCCAGAAGGCCAGGAAGTCTGCTGCAAGATTGAATCTTGTGTATTTGACAGGGAAACTTCACAGGAAGAGTGAAGTGGCTGAATCCAGGAGAAGACTCACTGAGCGTTACTGTGTACTTCCTTTGGAGGATTCCCTTTCCTGATGGGAGAGACAGTTTGCTTGTTGGTCTAAGGACATTCTTTGACAATTGCATTGTCTTTGTTACTGCTTGCTGGTTAAGAATGAAACGAAAAGCTGCTTATTTTGAGGACAAACATCCTGTAGGAAGGGTGACAGCCTTTGAACTTACTCTTCTAAGCTTGGGCGTCTCCCAGACCCTGGCATCTAGGCCCTGCCTTTGCTATTTAATTTCTCTTTTCCTGGGTTCTCAGAGCCTCAATGGTATGTAATCAGGTGAAACAATGCTTTTTATTTTAGTTTAAAATATGTAGTGTAATTTATAATATATACAGTTATGATATTTATGTATGTATACATATACTATATGTTCATACATATTTCTTAAGGGAATATCTCTTATTTTAGTGTGGCTAGCTTAGAGAAGTTTGTGGTGTGGGAGACACCACCGCCTCCTTTATCTCATGCTCCAGATGGCCCAGAAATAGAAAATGATTTCATGGCGGAAGGTGGAGAGGGAAGTTCTATGTGGTACTTGCAGTAATGGTTACTATAGCAATGGGTGACAATTCTGGCCTCTTTTACTTCGGTGAACCTCAGGAGGGCATGTATGGGCTGTAACGAAGGAGGTTTTAAATTCTCTGTCTCTTGTCCTACTGTCTCAGGGCTTCCAGCAAAAGTTCTCCTTCCACAGTAAAGAGATCGTGGCTATCAGCTGTTCTTGGTGCAAGCAGGCGGTAAGTGTGGGATGAAATATGCCCCGTGGGCTCACATATGACCATATCTGCCCATTCCAGCACTTG
Source organism: Alexandromys fortis (assembly GCF_014885135.2). Lineage (NCBI taxonomy): Eukaryota > Metazoa > Chordata > Mammalia > Rodentia > Cricetidae > Alexandromys > Alexandromys fortis. The sequence goes on along the minus strand of NW_026067941.1, from coordinate 5,514,116 downwards.
GGTTCCTGCCTGCGTGTGGAAAGATGATCACTGAACATTCAGTTTTTATCATATAACATCCTTAGAAGGAGAAATACTGAAAAATTATTGAACAAAAGCAAATATAAGTAGGGGGAAAACAGAAAAATTTTACTTCTTTCATTGAACTTGAAGCCCAGGATGAAAGACTGGAAACCCTCCCTGGTTCTCACCCTGGAGCTGGAATCTAGAGCTCCTTCCGCCTAGACCACCCACGTCTTCCCTGTCCACGAGACAGCTAAAGCCTCCTCATCATACCAAAGTACAACCCAGGGAGCCTTGAGTGGACTCTGCAACCCAGGGCCAGGCATCCTGGTTCTCCTGGTCCTGATGTGGGTGGCTTTGTTGTGGGTGTGTGAAGAGCGAGTGCCTTTCGCGTTGTCTTTTGGGTTTAGATGTTTCTGTAGCTCCCCATGCGCGCCCACTGGAATATGGCCCTTCCTTGTGTTTGACCGTGGACATTCATAAAGAACCCACACTAATTTCCCGTCGCCCATCTCATTCTCATCTACTCTTAAAAGCACTTGGCCCCACTGTGCAAAACATATGTGGCACTTGCTCATTTGCTTTCCTCTGTGGATGCTTTTTGCCTCACTCTAACCCAGCTGGCAAACTACGGCATCCAGGGCCAAATATGGCTGCCCCCTGTTTTTATACAATGGTTAATTGCAGCATAGCCATACCCAATTGTTTATGGGTTATCTGTAGCTCTGTTCATACCTCAGTGGTGAGTTGAGTGTTTCCCACACACCCATGCCTTTTCAGAAAGAATTTGTTAACCACCTCCCCCAGCCTTTCAGCCTATCTACTCTCTATCTTTCAAGATATTCTTGCTACATAGAATATGTAATCCCTTGTATTTGTAATCCTTCTGCCTCAGCCACCTGAATGCTTGGATTATATGATATGTGTGAACATATCAGCTTTCCATCTATTTTTTTTGGGTGACTGTGTAGATAAAAATATACCAGCCATTTATTGCAAAGGAAACTTGAAAAGAAGGTCTGTGTTGTGTTAGATTCAAGGTTCACAGGTCTACAAACAGCAGATTCAAAGCTAGCAAAGGGGCTGGAACAGATACAGTTTGAAACGATTGCAGTTGATATTTTGTGCGTTAAACTCTTTGCACTATAGCAAGTCTATAAGATTCAAACTAATAGTCTCACTAACGTAATTTCCCCAAGGCCTCCATTTGTCAAGAGCCTCCAGTGATTAGGTAGAGACCCACTGTTCTGGAAGGTTCGGTGTTTGTTGTGCCACCATCATCCCATGTTTTGTTTCCTTGGCATTTCCATGTTTTCCTACTTGTCACACATGTAACCTTTGTGCTTCTGTCTAAACACATGCTCACAGGTACCAGGCTATCCTATTATAGTGAAACTCTACATTCTAAGGTCAAGATCTCCTTCTGGGATTAAGATTGTCATGAAAAGTCCTAAGTTATTAAAACATTTAAAATGCCATATTCTATAATCTTTTAAAGATATGAAGAATGCCTATCTAAAATATATCTATGTACATCTAGAAAATCTTAACTAACATGACTACAAGCTTGACTATTATTGATTATCCATTAACAACCTATATACATTACATTTTTAAGTGAACTACACAATCACAATACCTTAATCAAGATCAGAAATACATATAACAAAATTGACCTTAAATTTAAATCACTAAAGCAAAATCTATATCAATGCAAATTATTCATATCTCTATCATATCCCCCTTTAAATGTAAAAGAACATTTATAAACAATATTTGGGAATATGGGCGCAGTTATTTCTCTCCAAACTGCTTCCTGCTGAATGGGGGCGTCTTTAATTAGGTCTTTCATGGTATAACCTGTGTTGACATCTTAATCCCTAATGCTTCCCATGCTGCTAGCCTTCCTGACCAGGAAAGAGCCTGCTGCTGGGCGAGCATCAAGGCAAGTCTGTTCTGATAGACTGATGGTCCTTGAGCCCAGATGAGATGTCTTGTTCAGGGTCCATTTATTGAAGCCTTAATCTGACTTTACAGTGAGCACCCGTATTCTTCTCATTAATCTGTCATCTAACCGATTCACTATAGAGACTTACTTTCCACTTAACCATTGCGGCAGAACTTTGGCCAATTTCACACATTTTTAATATCCCAGAAAGTGTGGAAATCGGTTTTGCAAGGTCTTATATGCAAAATATACCCACAAAAATTACAGTATTGATCTACTGTAATAGTACAAGTAATTTCTTCCAGGAAATTTGATGTCAGATAACTAAACAAATAACTGATCCCTCTTAATGTAGAAGGAAAACCTTGGGTGAGGGAGCTAGGCTTCCTGTGTCTTGGCTCCAGCATTTAAAGGCTATACATTCCTGAGTGCACCTGTTAGTATCCAACTTGGAGATGACTCAAGTGTAAGTTGAAAGAGTTGCTTAAACAGTGTTTGAGAAAGGCAATGGGCATGCATTGAGGTTTAATCTGAATTGCTAAAAAACAATCAATTTTGAAAGGTTCGAATGATATTTTTCTGGTGTGGCATTTCTCTGGTTTAGCTTGTTTGTGAATCACAAATGATGGGTGGCATGGGAAGTTATTAATTATTTAATCAGTATTTTATCCATGATTGATGTTAATTAACTACTGGACCACAGGAAATCTTGACAATATGCAGAAGTCAAAACAAAGTCTTTGTGATTGTGTGGAATAAAATTAGGGTAGCTGTGTTTGCCAGTTTTCCTCAGACAGTCCTAATTGATGTCTGTTTTTCCGACACTGTTATTATCAGTGCTTTCTTTTACTTATTATGTACACAGTGTTCTGTCTGCATGTATGCCTGCAGGCCAGAAGAAGGCCCAGATCTCACAATATTTGATTGTGAGCCACCATGTGGTCGCTGGAAATTGAACTCAGGACCTCTGGAAGAGTAGCCAGTGCTCTTAACCTCCAAGCCATCTCTCCAGCCCTTCTTTTACTCTTAAATAGCTCCAGTTCAGTTGAAATGTAAATTGTGTGTTTATTACAATAAGCGTAATTCAAGATCAAGCTAATTTGAATAAAAAAATCACTGTCATTAGGACCTAAGTCCTTTAATTATTGCTTAAGCTGATTTTGATGTTCATTAGAAATGAAATATCCCCCCACACGGCTATCAGAAGGTGACTGAAAATATGGTTAGACTGAGGTGGCAATGCCAGCCTCACAACCGAGTGGTGAGTTCAGCCCCTCACACTGGGGGGTTGTGTGTTATTATTACTAGTTCACGTTTCCTTCCTTCCTACAGCAAACAAGTTCCTCAGGCTTGCCGAGTGTAATAGGGCCTCTGTATTTTTAAGGGCTTTAGATAAGCCCAGAAGTGATCTCTTTGTGTTTTGCTACCGCTGAGGTTAATAGCTTCCTAGAAGAGACCACTTGCTTCCTTCTTGGCTCCCTAGGCTTGAAAGATTACTTGGGAGTATCTACATCTATTGTAGAAACAGTCAGGACGGTGGGCATTATCTTCCAACTGTCTTCATTTTCTCCTCTATATTATATAATAAAAACGGTTGTGTGTAATTAAGGTTAGTAGAGCCCTTCAAGGCTCAGCATCTTTATATAAATAATCCATTTAACAGTGAGAATGTCTTAGCAGGCTTCACATCCTGCTAGGTTCCCGTTTTCAACTGTTATGTCTGTGCTGAAGTGCCAGAGCGATTAGATGGTTGAATGCTGATGCGGTCATGTGTTCCTTCATATTTGTGTGTGTGTGTGTGTGTGTGTGTGCTCGTGTGTGTTTGTGAGTGTAACCATCCCTTCCTGCTGTGACTTACCTCTTACTCGGAATTACTCATTAGCCTGTTTTTCTCTTCAGTTTCACAATAAGGTGACCTGCTTCATGCTGCATCACATCGAGGAACCCTGCTCCCTGGGGGCCCACGCTGCTGTTATTGTCCCTCCCACCTGGATCATTAAGGTGAAGAAACCTCAGGTAACTGCAGGATCCTGGTGCTGCTGGCCTAGAGCAGAGAAAAATTAACCGCTGTGATTTGCTTTTATCCCTCAATAGTCTTCCGGCTCCTATAACCTCCACAGATTCATCCCTGTGGTCTGGTGCTTAGCTACTAAGTTCATCTCACTGGCCCATCACTTGACCTCATTGGGCTCTCTCATGGAACCAGACTCCCATCCTCACGAAAAGCCAGTTTCAGAGTAAGGGTGTGTCCTCCTCATCCACGTGTAAAAATGCTCTATGCAGGCAGGTCTCCTGAGTTCCATTGAGTCCCAGTAAAGGAATAGTGGGTTCTTACACACTCTCTTTCCCTCCAAGCATGAGAGGAGTCCACGGAGAGCAAGGTTGGCAGGTGTTATAGTTTGGTTAAGATTTCTACCACTCTACAGGGCAGACTGTGAGTCATAACCTCCATTACATACAGGGTCTGCTTAGAGAGCCACCGTGGTTTCTTCAGGTGAATTGAATCTGCTATTTTAGTGCCTAATCCCATCCTGTGCTCTTAGTGGCTTTCCTGTTTAAGCCAATCTCTTCTTATTCATCTGGGGGACTTTCCTGGGGATGGAGGGATTATCCTTGTAGGGATTTTCCTTCTGTTTAAAAGGTGGGTGGGATTTAGAGCGGTTGTCGAGAAAGCCAGTGGCAGGCAAGACTGTGTACCAAATTATATTGCTGGGCCTGTGAGCTGAGTTGGATCATACTAGGTCTGCTGAGGCATGTAGGAGGAAGCGTCTAAAATAGCAGGCCACTCTTGGTTAAGGATGATTATATGGCTGAATTCCCATTCCAGAGTCCACAGTAACCTTTTCACTATATTTGTGTTTCACTAGGAAGTACAATCTTTGTGGAGCTAGATCTCAGCATATTCATCTTCAGACATCCTAGAACATGGCCAATTAGATGCTTCCTTCATTGAGACTTTCTTCTTAACCTTTTGGAGTTTAAAGCCTGTGAGAGAGGAACATTAGGATGTGAATACGGATGTATGACTACACACACGTACAGACAGATAAAGTGGAAAGTCAGTTAGATGATGGATAGACAGACAGATGGTAGACCTTCCCGTAGTTGGACAGTCATCCTGCTCAGTTATTCCCCCCCCCCCATCTTTCTTCCCCAAGCCTCTTCTCAATGTCTCTGAGGGATTTTCCGATATCTTTTTGTCTCCATGATGTTAGCAACTTGCCTCTAAGGAGCTGCACTCTGCACTCTACGGATCTGTCAGTCATAATCTGATCACGAACTCAAGCTCGACTTTTAACCCCCGATTTTATAGCTGTGGAATTCAGCCTTCTTCTAACTGTAGTAACGGAACCGTGCTAACAGTACTATCCCTACCTGGCAGGGTTTTCTTTTCTGGTTGTTTTCCTACACACTTTGGCTGGGTCTATTTTCTACAACACCATTCTTGCCCTATCACTTCTTCTCTGTAAGGAAGCACACTGCTTCTGATAAAGTCTGCATGTGTCAAGAATCTGTCCACCATCAGGCCCAAGCCACATCCAGCTTTTTCTGCAAGTTGGACTTCCTCTCCCAGAACCTACAAATTACATTCTAGATACATTTATATCTCCCCTAGGGAGCATAAACTCATAGGATCGAGTTGGGACACTGTAGTCTTTGAAGGGAGGATTGTACTTAGTCTTGTAGTTTAATTCTCAGTGCATAATGAGTAATATACACATATTGTCCCTGTACAAAAGAAACTGCAGATTAAAAAAAATGGCTCCTTTCACTAACGTACAAAATTGTAGATACCTCTCCTAGCTTTTCCATCACAAAGCCATAGTTTCACTCCTGGTTTACATGCATAGAAATGCACCATTAGAATAGATAGAGAACCGTAGTGTGCCCAGGGCTGAGGGTCGTTATTGAGTGATGCCGTGCTACAAAGAATTCTTTAGAACTTGCTTAGTTAAAAAAAAATGGCTCTTGGGTAGAATTCTCTAGTAGTGCACATCGTCCTAAGTCATTTTAAGCTGTTCCCACTCAGCAGACTTTTCCTGGTTGGTTCATATCCTTACTGATAGCTGCTACATCGTTTCTAATGTCCTGTTTGCAAACAGTGCTCTGCCAACCTCTCTACTCCCCATGAGGTTTTCTTTTTCTTGCTAGCTTTCCTTCTTTACTGTCTTATTATGATGGGATGAGCTTTTATTGCTGGAGTACCATGAAATGGAATCACAAGCTTTTTTCAGTGACTAACGCAATCCCTCAGACTTGCTTAAACTGTTTCCTTGGGTAGATTATGAAGATCAACCAGCACACATGATTTGATGTTACTTGGAGCTCTTGAGACCTGCTCCTCAACTTTGGGGACGAGTTTTCTTTGTTTTTTTGCTGTTGTTAGAGCCACCTTTATTCCAGTGGGGCACCTGGAGCAGAAGGTGAGCATCTGTTAAGTAAACAAAGCTCTGGCGTCTTCCTTCTGTGACCTGTCAGAATGTTGTCTGGTGTTTGTGGGAGACACTCCCTTTGTATAATGAAGTGCTATATCACTTTTAGACCTTTTAATATAAGCAATTATTTTTGACCTTTTAACCTGGAAAAAAAATCCCTCAAGGGCATTAAGAGCTAAAGTTTCATTTACAGTTAAATGATTCATCCATAAGGCGGTCTTAACTGCTCAGGAAGGAGTCGTAACTCTGATAACAGTCTGGTTGATGGGTTCACTTCCTGGCAAGGTGAGATGGTTCTGATACAGGGTCCAAGAAGACAAATGGCCTTTATTTTCTCTAAATTCTTTCACCAGGATAGGTATAAAATGCCTAGAAGGCAACTACTGTTGAGATTAAAAGGCCACAAAAACCAGTTTGAGATGTGTTGATCTTGTAAGGGAATCACTTAAACCACTAAGTTAGCTGCCCTGGCTAGAACAGGCATGCTTTGTTTTAAAATGTCAGAGAAGTGTGAAACGTTTGACTCTTTAATCCTACAGTAAGTTTCGGATATTGCCTCTGCATTCTCGCAAAGCAGGCTACTTTGTTGAATTCCCCAGCAGTAACCCAGACAGGGAAAGCTTTGCTGCAAATTAGCACAAATAGGTATCTTAACTTGTCATGGCTGTGGTACATTCCAAATCTTCCTTCCTAGCCATCCGTTTCTCTCAAGATGCTGCTGCCTTGTAAGTGAAGAGTTGTTAGACATTTGTACTCAGGCAGAAGGGAGCCACAGGAACAGTGAGGTGTGCTGGGAAATTCCAGAGTTCTTGCTATTGCTGTTTGACCATTCTTGATACTGTAAGCATCCTCAGATCTCACACAGACACTTGTGGGTGCTGTAAGTCAATCACTACATTTGTTTGTAAAGAAAGCCTCAGATGCATTGGTCTCGGAAGCACTTGCTACATCTATGTTGAAAAACTGTTTTGTGTGTCTGCTTCTTACTAGACTTGAGTTGCTTGCTTTCCCTGTTTTCAGATTTCTTCCCTCATTTCTAGATCTGTGTTTCCTAAATGTGCTTGACCATCAGAATCACCCAAGATGCTCTAAACTTTATGAAAAGTTTAAGAAAGTTGTGTGAGATCTTTGCCTGTTGCAGTAGAACTGCATCTTGGAATTTAATTGTTGAGGCCCTTAGTGTGTTCCTGCGAGTGACTGGTATTTTCATTTATTTGGTCTAGGCAGGAAATGAGGTAACACACCAAAGCAGTGGGGGAGACAAGCCATCATATCCTAGGCACGATTGTGCAAACCAGAAGAGGCTTAGTGAATAGTGTTGGTCATATGACTGTGATTGGGGTGTGGTTGTGCACTAAAAATTTGTGCTGGGTAATGAGGCTAACAGATGTGAGCAGATGCATATCATGGAATGGATACAAAACTAACTGCTTTACATATACCATTTCTTGTTTAAACTTTCCAACTGTACTATGAGGTAGGTGTTGTCATTTCATACCGAAACTAAGAGTCTGTTGTTTCAAACCTTCGCCTGACTTGGTACATCTCATCACAGGGAGCTGGCAGAGGATTCGTAGCCAGTCCATCAGGCTCATGGTCCTCCTGGTGCTCTACTTTGCTGGGGTCTCCTTAATGCCAGGTTTCAGTTACGAAGCCACATTTTCAGCATCATGCATGATAGTATCACTCAGGAAGCGTTTCATCTTTGCTTTGGCTTCACTTCAAGGAGATTAGTGGGGTTGCACAGGATCTTGGCTGAACATCCTTTACAAACTGTCTGAGCAGTGATAGAAATTGATGCTGGTTGAGGAGGGCTTGGAGCATCATTTGATGACACCCAGTAGAAAAGCTTCTTCCACAGCCTCCACTTTTCCAGGCTCCAGCTTATTCCTTCTACATAAACTGAAATTGATTAAAATATGGCATCGGCCTTTAAAATGAAAAAGAGACAAGAATGTGATAAAAGGTGTCTTTAGCTGCGGAATTTAGAATCCACAAGATCTGTTTGCAAGGGAAGTGTAGTCAACAATGAATAGTGAGGAAAGCTCCAGAATCAGGAACACCCAGTTTCTTGAATCTCTTTTCTGGAGAGTCTCTGAGGTCCTGAAGACATTTTCCTTTGTTGGAAGAAGAAAACCTGGGGATACATAGTGGTTCTTCAAAAATTTCCTCAGCCTTGGTGATCATGGGCTTCCTTTCTCCTCCCTCCCTTCTCTCATCCCCTCCCTCCCTCCCTCTTTACTTCCTTCCTTTCTTCCTTCTTCCTCCTTCTCCTCCCTTCCTTTCTACCTTCCTCCCTTTCCTTCTTTTTTTCTCGCTTCTCTATCTAAGCAAATGTGAAATAAACACAAGCTCATTTGACTCCTATTGAATTTGATGCATTAATGTGTGTGTTGTAGACTAATGTTTAGTTTTGAATGCTCTAAGAAGAAAATACTTGCAGATTAGCTATTTAAATTTCTCCAAGCTAGTTGGAAAACTATTAACTGCTCAAATAATGTAAGTGTGTATTCTAATGTCAACTTCTAAGTTAAGAATTCTGCATTTCAGGCTCTCAACACTTGATCAAACATCTATTATATGGTCAGTACTCTCTTACCTTTGTGAAGATGCAGTCTAATTCATATTGAGTCCACTAGTTAAATCTGATTTATGTTTGGTCTTCAACCAGTAAGTGTGATTGTCCTGTAAGAGTTCCTCCTCCAAGTATTTGTAGAAAATGGTTAGCCAAAGTAATTGTGGATTGTGGCTCATAAAATCTTGAGAAAGAGAAAGTAAAATTAACGGTCACTGTATGTCAGCAACTTTGATTTGCTTCCATTAAAATGTTCAAGGCTACTTAGTGGAGAGAAGAAATTTAAATTAATGGATGTTGAGACGGAGAAAGAAAGAGTAATGCTCACTATTACACTATTATATCATGATAAGGTTTCTTCCCAGCATTTAAAATATTATGTATTAGTGTTGATAAGGCAGTTGGATTGTGAAGTTCTACTGGGATCAAGTCTTATTTTAATTATTTTATAACTATTACTAAAGCAGATCATAAAAAGTAAACAAAGAAGGAAAATGAAAAAAAGTGAAAAGAAAAAGAAAAGCATAAAAAAATGGCCTCCTTTTTTACATTTCCACATAGGTGATCTCCATACCAGGAGATGAACTTGAACTTGGTTGGGCGGGAGACGGACCTGGTTGGGCGGGAGACTGGAGCCCCTCAGAGAATTTGGGATTCTTCCATTTTTACTGGGAGGGTTGGCAGGTATACCATGTGTTGTTATGTGAGTCCATCAGAGCCCCCGCGGCTCCAGCTCCCTGCCCCCTGCGGCGGGGAGTCAGTTGCTCACCCTGGAGCACTGGTTTTTGTCTGTGGCTTACCCATGAGCAGTGGCTTGGAAGTGTCAAAGCATGAGAAGCATGCCGTCAACAGCATGCGCTGCTGTCCTCTTCTACATGGTTCTGCATGGAGATGTGGGGGCTGCCTGCCTCTGAGTTTAGCCTGCTCCCTTCTTGCCCAACAGAACTCCCTGAAGGCTTCCAGCAGGAAGAAGAAAAGAACGAGCTTTAAAAGAAAAGCCAGTAAAAGAGGAACCGAGGTAAGTCTTTCAGAGAGGTGTAAGTCTGCAGAGGCTGCTTGGCCCTGAGGATCTGGCCCACACTTCTTCTTGAGGCATTGCCTTCTACACTCCCTTTGCCCTTTATTCCCTTCTACGTACATCAGAATCCCTCCTGTTCCAAATCCACCAACCTGTCCATCAATTAGTCAAATCTCACCCGCCATGTCAGAGTAAGAGCATCTGCCCCTGCTTGGAATGTCTTCCCCAAAACGATGGCGATGGTAAAGGTGGTGATGAGGCCTGACGCTTCCAGAGCTCTTAGAGAATGCAGAGTAAAATCCAAAGCCTAGCTCACTCTTTTGGAGTTAGTGATGGCGGGGGGTGCTTTCTTCCAGGTGATGTGGACACACTGCCATGAAGGTTCAGCCTTGTGACATAAGACTCAGGATCCCAGGGGTGCGCAGTGTTCTCTCTTCCCTTGCTTGTGGTTGCTTCCAAGCCGTGGGCATTTATCCTAATAGTGCTGCCTGCCTCTTCCAGCAGGAAAACAAAGGTCGTCCTTTTGTGATCAAGCCCATCTCCTCTCCTCTCATGAAGCCTTTGCTTGTGTTTGTGAACCCAAAGAGTGGGGGCAACCAGGTAAGTCATTTCTCGTGAGTTTAGCTTTGAATAATTGATATGTCAAAGACACAGACTCCAGGATGAAGTAAAATAGCACGGCAGCTTGTGCCAGGACCAGGTTCAAAACCCCGAGAGGCCTGCCGTCTACGGCCTTCCATCCACGGCCAGACCAGACTGACGTTTTCCTTATAGATATTCTAGAAGAATCCTTTCAGAGTTTCTTTTAGTTACTAGGTTTCAGAGAAAAGCAAAGAAGGGCTTCTTCATGTTCAGTGTGAGAGCCAGTGGAAGAACTGACTTCTCCCTATGTGGATATCTTCTAAGGTTTCATAATCAGCAATACATTTACCAACTTGTCTTTATTTCTTCCTATTACAATTGAACCGGACTCCTGTGTCCCTGTCCTCAGTGAAAGGAATAACCAGAGGTCATTTGTCACAACAACTGTAAACAAGTACCGTAAGGCCAGAGGAATAATGGTTTCTAAGGACTTCATTATTCCTTCCCCTCTCTGCCCACTTCTTTCGGGATAGCTTAAGATCGACCCCATTTAAGAGTACAAAGACATCCTTACAGAAGTTAATGGCATTCCGACGTCAACCTTGCTCTGTAAAAGCATGGTTTTCTCTATAATTCAGTCCTTTTATCTTTTTACCCATTTTTCTTCCTGCTCTCTGGGGCTTCTTATTAAGACTCTTCTGTGGGCTTTGATTTTCTGTTATTTTCCTGGGAATCTGGATGTGAAAATATTTTTTTTCTAACCAGTAAGTGTACACTTTACACTTCAAGACAAGACTTTGTGAAGGTTCAGCATCAACAAATAGAGATTTGAGACTCTTTAATCGCTCAAATAAGGAAAAATGTCATTTTGTCATCAGTTTTGATTGACTCCTTCAAGTGATGTCATTGCTTCTAAGATAATGGATGTTTCCCAGGATAAACTGACTACAGTGGGACTTGCTGTGTGAGAGCCTATGGTTTAAAAGGAACTCCCGTCTCCTCCTTCAAAGTTTCCAGTACCCAGCAATATTAACAGTCTATCTCAGTCCTATGGAGAACAGATGTATCACAAGAAACAATTTATCTTCTGTAACCTTTTTCGTGTCTGTTAGTGATGATGTCCTTCCTATTCCAATGATGTGGCGGTACAGTAATCAGTAGAAAAGGACCAGGTGCTGGGTTCCTTAGGTCTGGTGTTCTGTTGGCCCTGAAACACGCCCACTTAGGGCTGACTTCCTTTAGCCTAACAAGGGTGAGTGATGCAGTTGAGAATCAAGAAATGGAGCGAAGCAGATGCAATTAGTTCCCATTTGGGTGTCCTGAGACCTACAGGCTAGTTAGCATCAGCTATATTTTATCAAGGATCTCAAGTATAGGATCTCAAGTAACACAAGCTGGGTTTGAGTGCTCTGTAGGGTCCAGAATGACCTTGGACTTCCTGATCCTGACATTGCAGCATATGCCACAGTGCCTGGTTACTGCAATGCTGCTGGGGACAGAACCCAAGAATGCATGTATGTTAGGCAAGCCCTCTGTCGCCTGAGCTGTATTCCCAGCCCCGAAGTGAATTCATGAATCAAGCTAAGAGACGCCCCACATTGGACACTCGGATGTTTTTTGTTTTGCCTGCCTTTTGAGACTGACAGACTATTTCAGATCCAACCCTTTCCCTGCTCCAGTCTCTGCAAGGTCATTAAGGACTACCAGACTAAAGAGGCTTAAGTGATTTTGGAGGGCATCTTTTTGTTAAGGACACAAAAGCGGCTATTGGGGGGAAATGAGTCATGTGACCTTTGTTGTGTGTTCCAAACTGAGCACACCAGACTGCCAAAGGGGCGGAGTTCCAGAGGGAAACAGTGACTTTGGCATGAGAAAGAAGTAGTGTCCTCGAAGGGGCTGAACTGGAAGAGGGGTGCTATGCTACACAGAGGAGGGAACACGAGAGGAGAACCCCCTCTTCCACCATGGGAAATTTCTGCTCATCCGTCAAGGCTCACCAGAGCCTGGCTAAGCCAGTTGTCAAAATCAGGCACCCACTCCATGGTGTTCTAAGACCCTGGGATTTACGTGTCCATCATGGACCGTCAGTAGTGTTCTCCGGGGGTGTCCTCTCGGGTCATAGGTGCCAGGATGCTAGGGAATCTTTGAATCCTAGATTTCTAGGTCACAGTGCGTAGCAAGCAAACGAATACAAATGACGCAGCCGACGCAGGGGGGGAATTCTGCGCTGTAATGACACTGGTGAGCGGGACATGCAGAAAAGGCTCCAGGAAGTGTGATGCTGGAGAGACCAGAACCAGCCCATGGAAAATGCTGTAAAACTTGGGTTCGTGCCATTGAAACTGGGCTTCAGATCTTTTGGTTTATGAGCAGAGAGGCGACATGGTGAAGTTTAGTGTGCAGAAACTTGCTCGGGGGCCTGCTACGGCTCAGGTGCCATCTCAGTACATCAGAGTGGCCTTGACAATTTTCATTTTCCACATGTTTTAGATGCTGTCTCTGTCTCTGCCTCTGCTTTAGAGGACAGAGCTCATGGTCTGGCCTGGGCTTCCTGTTGCAATAAGTGGGGAGGGAGTAGGCATATTCTGTTTTTTTTTTTCAGTTTACCAACTAATAATTCACTTATTTTACTCATCTGATTTAGGTAAAGAGCATTTTTTGACTCATTTTCTCTCTGAAGTGTTGGCTCCCAAACTTTTTAAGCTTACATTAGCCTTAAGTAAACAACTGGATGATGTCGCCATCTAGTGGCCTGAAAAAGAATTGCTCCCCTGTACTTCCTTAGGCATGAAAGAAAAAAAAGTCAATGTTTTGAAGGATAATATTAGGACTTATATTTGAAGGATTATATTATTATAAGCATGCACCAGGACTGTTTCTGTTAAACTACACATTTTTCTCACCCTTTCTTTTCAACATCACAATACTTATCCCTAGTTTTCCGGCGCCCTCAGGGTACACACAACACCGGTGTTTTGCAAAGGTTTGGACACTGGTTGTACTGTTGGTACCAAAAACATTTGAAGGGACGGAAACTGGGTTCAGGGACTAAAACATCAGCTTTGAATTACTGTCCCTGTGGGAGGGAGACTGCGGGCAGGAGACGGATTTACTCCAACACAGTCCCCTCCTCTGTGTGGGGAGTTCGGTGTCTCTTTTCGTGTTATTTCATATGCATGCACAGGGGCCCAGATGTTAACCACTGGAACAAATCTCCATAGTACTGAGAGTTGAGGTACTGAGACTCTGCTCATACTGGCCAGTGTGGAGTTCCACACACAGGTCAAATGTGTGGTGGAAACTTAATTCCTGGACCAGAGCTCTCAGGCTCTGACTGAACAGAGGATGGGGGTGGGGGGTAGCGGGTTGGGGGGATGGGGAGTTACGGGGGTAGCTGCTGGTGGACAGATTCATGCTGGCTGAATTCGTACCACTCTCTCTGAACCAGTGTTCCCACAGACAAGTTACCCCCTCCTAAGTCAGGGGTCAATCATACCAATATGGACAGGAGGGGCAGATAAAGAAACTGGCTTCAAATGAGAAATCTGACTCTATAAACTGTCTCCAAGATACTTGCATGCATTGTCTCAGATTTTTGAAGTGCTGGAAAAAATGTGATCTGGAGCTAAATAAAACTGTATTGCTTTCTACAAATTCAGGCTTCTGTGGGACATATGGGTTTGGAGAGAGGGCCGAGAGACAGTAAGTAGGTGAAGGGGACATGTCAAAATCCAGTCTCAAGATCGCCAGAGCAATCTCAACAGACGAGATTAAAATAACGGAATTGCGAGTCTGTTTAATGTCCCCCTTTCTGTGTTACACGATTGTTGGGAGCGTGAGCAGTGGGAAGCTAAGACATAAACCAAGCCTTCTGGTTCCTCTGATGGCCTAAAGCTTGCCTGTCGGTGGCTGCAGTGGTGATGTATCAGGGTGGCAGCCTGACTTTCCTTGGTAAAGTATCTCAGGAATCGTTTCCTACAAAGCGAAGTCCAGACACACAGGGCTTAGTCTATGGCTTCCTCCAGCTGTTTCATCTTGCACCGCAGCCTGCCTCTTGCCTCCTAAGACTGCCAGATGTAGTTTTTTTTTTTGTGGCACATCTTGCTTGTTTACACCTCTAGTGACTTCTCTTGGGACCGTCACCCTTCCTTTGCTCCTATGGAGACACTCCACTTGTCTTTCACAATCACACTCACACGGCACACTTAGGATGCCTTCATCTGACCTAACCTCGCATTTAGACATTGTCTCCCCGGGTAGCTGGGCTTCTCACTGTCACAGCATTTAACGGGTTCAGTGAATTCATACGTTTAGTGTTGGTTTCCTTCCAGTAGACTCTGTGCTCTTAAGTATAGACCCAAACACAGAACAGAGGCTAAATCCACAGTTGCTGATGGGAGTGGTGGCTTCCTTGGGGTTGTGGGTACTGGAAATCGTTATTCTTAAGCTCTTCTTCCCACTGATCCCTTTCCTCCAGCTTGCTTATTGCCTGGTCCAGGTGTTTCTGTCTTGATTATCTACATCATTGCCTACATGATGTGAACTGGGACTTAGTGATGCTGTAGGATGCTCCTGCAGTGCTCTGATGGAGGGCTGTGTGTTGTGGACTGGGCTGTTCTGAATAACTTCTCCATCATGATGAGATTTTGCCTTATGAATATCACATAGAACTTCCTTGTGCAGTCAGGGATCCCTGTCTGATCCATCTCTCCCTTCTCCCACATAAAGCTACCACACACCCAAGAGTGGATGGTGGAGCTGTGGATGGATCTCGTTCATATCTGTAATAACCCGCCTGCTTTCCAAGAAGCTGCATTTTCCTCCAGCCGAAAGGGAAAGGGTAACTTTCTTCAGCCCCCTCCCAGGAGTACCCTAGTCACATAACAGCGGCAGAGGTCAGTGCTCAGCAAGTTGTTACACCCAGGAGTTGAACTGGAATCCACAAGCGCTGCTTCTCTTCCATTCAAGAAAACCAGACTCCTGCGTACAAGTTGCAGGCCTTGGTGTTTGGCATGCAGGGTGTGCCTGGTCTTGCTAGTGGCAGTTGTTTAAATGACTGAGTAGATGTCATCTCAACACTGAGAAAGACGCACATTACCCTTTTCGGGTGAATCCCTTTTGTGTGACCATTCGGTTCTATTTAATAAGCAGTGGTAAAGGCAATCAAAGTCTCTCATTTAAATGTGGGCGTGTCTAGCTTTTATGAGCATCTAGCTTGAGCATCTAGCTTTTAAGTCCCACTCACTAGGATTGATTTAAAGAAGTGATTTCATTTAATTTTTTGTCATTTCTCTTCATGCCATATTTTGGAAATAAGTGTGTGTGTGTATGTGTGTGTGTGTATGTGTGTGTGTGTATGTGTGTGTGTGTGTGTGTGTGTGTGTGTGTGTGTGAGAGAGAGAGAGAGAGAGAGAGAGAGAGAGAGAGAGAGAGAGAGAGAGAGAGAGAGGAGAGAGAGTCCAAGCCTGGTGTCTTCCTCAGTCACTTTTCTTTGGTGGCGGGGCCTCTTACTGAACTTGGCTGGGCTGGTTGACCAGCAAGCTCCTGGACTATGCCTGTCTCCACCTCTCTTGGTGTTGTGGTCTAAGTGAGTGCCTGGCTTTTTAAGTGGATGCTGGAGATCAGTATTCAACTTCTTCCCCCTTCCATAGAAAGTACTTTGTCTATTGTCCTGCCCAACATGATTCTTTAACAGAAGAAACGTCTATTCATGCCTGGAGGTAGCCAAACACTGTTGCGTGGGTTACTCCTGCGAAGTCCAGGGATGCTGGTCCAGTAGACTGATCTGAGAATAGACTCTTTGGGGCATAGGAGGAACAACTTGCCAGGCTTTGTAGGCATTCCTCTCTTGAAGAATACATTAAGGTAATTAGGTGTTCCAGTGAACACAGATTTAAAATGAGCAGAAGTGAAACCATGCAGCCAATTGATTCTTTTATAGAAATTTTAGGTTAAGCAAAATAACTTCCCTGTGCTTTGTATTTTCCTTCCTTGAAAGCTGTTAATTATGTCATATTGTGTGCATAATAGAAGCAGCTGAAAGTGAGACCTGCAGAGGTGCGAAAGCATTATTAACATCGGCCACTCATGCTGCCTTAGGAATCAAAACCAGAAAAATTGACTTTGTATCCAGTTAGTGGGATGTGTTCTGTAAATTAGTTGGTCATTAAAGCGATGCTTATTTACCTATTTACCACGCAGTGTGATCAAAATAACCCTGAGTGTACTTGGTAGCCAGGTCCAGCATGGAAAGGAAGAACATGGCGTCCATGGTGCTGGTGTGATGTCCCGAAATCCATGTTTGTGTTTGATAGGGAACGGAATATATATCATTTGGTGAGGCCGAAGGAGGTGTTCTGATGATTAAGAGTGAAATGTTATTCCCCAAATTACAGCAAGCATGTGATAAGGCAGGACTTTAAGATTACAGCTTTGGGAGAATCCGAGGAACAAAAGAGCTGCATTGACTCCCTTGCCGACTGCCACTGTTGTGAGGGAATTGTGAACCACAGAGTCACCCCTTGCCAGCTAGTGTACTTGAACAAATGGATTAACAAAGAGCAGAGAAGAAAGGGGGCAGCGTGTGCCCAGGTCTCTCTTGTGCCACCTGCTGTGCTAGACGCAGAGCCATCAGCACCTCAGTGGACTCCCTAATCACCCTGGAGAGGAGGCCTCCCTTCCTTCTCAGCTGCATTCTGCACCTGTGCCCGATTCTGGGCGCTTTCCGGCACACAGGGCGGACCCTTAGCTCTCGCCCCACCCGCTCAAGCAAATACTATTGCTGTGATTGGTAAGAACGAGTTATTCTGCTCAGGTTTAAAGCTCTGTTGACGCCGGTTAATTCAAAAGAGATCATTTGTTTCTTTCTTTCCTTCAGTCCACTCTAAGAATCATCTGCACTACCTTCGGTCTGTCCCCAGTGGTCGCCTCTGTGACTATCACGGTTTCTTAAACCCTCCCAGGTGACTGAGGAGAGTTAGGAGTGAGCTGACAGACACATGTAGCGCAGAAAGAGACAAAATAGGTTATGACTGTATTTGTTGATTAATAACAGCCCATGTCATTTCACATTAAACTTTAATGTTTAGATTACTGTTGTCCACATGAAATATGAATTATGGGTAATATTAGCTAGTTATGAATTTATTGAAATAATTTTTCTCTGTGAAGCTAAAAAACAAATGAAAGCATATATATATACACACACAAAAGGTTAGTTATATATATTATACATATAATTTTTATTTTTGATACAAGCTGTTACTGTGTAATCCAAACTGGATTTGAATTCATAATCCTTGTCTCCATTAAATGATATCTTAAATACTAAAATTATGGGCCTGTGTCACCATGCCAGGCACACAGAAAATGTTCATGTGAAATATTGCACTTTCATTTCTTCTGTTAAATGACATAGGCTAGCTGTTTTCCTGTATGGGCTTTTGCCATTGCACTGTGATACCAAAGTCTTAATACTGATCACTAAGCACACATCACATGTTACTGCAATCAAACCATGTAGAAAGTGGGCACTCTCCACTCCATGTTAAAGAGAGCACATGATTGAATGGAATTATCCACATTGGACAATCATCTCATCTGGACATACGTCCTGTGTGTACCTACAGTCAAAGCTCATGACTTTAACTACTGTTCCATTATTTCAAGGATTTAGCTTAGCTTTGCTGTGTGTGTGTGTGTGTGTGTGTCTATGTGTGTCTGCCAAGGCTACAGGCACCAGATCCTCTTTGAGGGGCTTGAGTTACAGACAGTTGTGAGCTGCCTAGTGCGTTCTAGGAACAGAATGGAGGACCTCTGCAAGAACAGTATGCACAATAAGCCCTGGGCTGTATCTCCAGAGCCCTTAAGAGAGAATGATTAGGTTTTATTTTCTAGTTTGGGAAATTTTGTTTTCTATGTATGTTATGTTATGTTTATATGTACGTATGTATGCATATATGGATGTATGTATTTACTTATTTATTCATTTCTTTATAGGGAACCAAAGTCCTCCAAATGTTCATGTGGTACCTGAATCCACGGCAAGTCTTCGATCTTTCTCAGGAAGGGCCAAAAGATGCGTAAGTATGGAATCCCTCCCTACCATGTTCCTTCTGAGTTTTGGGCTAGTGAGGACCGTAGGATTGGGGGTCAAGGTTATTTATTATCTCATGGTCTACTGAAGTTTTTCTGTTCACCTCGTAGCAACTTTCTGGCATGCATTTTGCTTTGCTTGAAATTTCCTGATGCCCCAGCCACCCACCCATCCACCGTCACTGCATTTATTTTCATCAAACCACTGTCTGATTAATTGTTGGGTCTGCACTTGCTTCTCTAGTGGTTGCTGCTTGTGTATGTAGGGCTAAAACTTATTCTCAGCAAGTCAGGGAATAAGGAAGTGCTCCTTGCCCTTCTGTTTATCCGTGTCCATTTTGGAGATGCATTTCAACAGAAATGTAAGTTTATAACCAAGGGTTCAACATATGTAAGAATAAACATTTGATCTGGAAAGATTGTGTGTGTATGAATGCATCCAGATTGTGTATGTGGGGGTAATGGAGAGAGAAGAGGAAAGAAGAGAGAGGAGAAGAAAAGATGGATGGATAAATGGATGGATGGATGGATGGATGGAGGGATAGGAAGTATTGAGATTAACCAGATGTAGCTTTGAATGCCTCAGTGCAGTGGGACAGGCATTTTAATATCTCTTCCACCCCTTTCTATATTTATGTGTTTAGTTAGAAGTGTTGAAAAATTAGGTCTAGGTGTACATGACCCAGCATGGCGGGAAAGAGTAGCCACATTGCTGATGCTATTTGCTTCCCTGTCCTAGACCCGTTCCGTTACTAAGGCAGTTGTGGCGACATGAGATGGTGCTTACTCCTATAAATAGTGATGGCAGAGTAAAAGAGTTGTCAATACGGATGGTTTCTGGAAGATATTGTTCCTAATCAGAATGGGGAAATTAAATACTCTAAATTTGTAAGAAAATAAGTATTATGGAACATGTTTCTATTATTCCATTACTCTGCATTTCTGCACCACCAAGGTCTGCATAAGACTTCTTGATCTTAATGTTTGTTAAAGAACTGCTTCTTGACTTTAAAGTAAATATCTGCTTCTCTGGCTTGTGGTCTTTTGGATTTTATATTTATTAAGATTTTTTTTATCACTTAAATTGTATTTTAAGTAGATGTTTCATAAGGATCAGAGCAGAACAAGAAATCTTTTCAGGAAAATCCACACTATTACATATGAGTAGACGGTGTTTCCCAAAGCAGAGCTGCCCACACCTGCCTTCTGCAGGAGGCTTCGCAAGGCTGAATGACTGTTTGTTGAGATTCAACCAGAAAGATAAATGATTTGGCCCCAAGCGGGCACATTCAAAGTAAAGACAAGCCCATCGATGTCTCCCACGAAGGGCTGGCAGGGAGGAAAAGGCTGAGTGAGTGGGTGGCTAAGGTAGTGACGACAGCAGCGAGCCTGCTCCATCTTCTTGAAAGTATCTAGAATTAAGAGAGGAAAGTGTGGATTCGAAAGATAAATAGACCCAAGAAAAGCTAATCAAAATTAAATAAGGAGGAAAGACATAAAGACTACTGGTTATCAGTTAATTGGGTTTTTCTCTGAGAAGGAAGAGTGATAGGAAGTGAAAAAGAAGAAAGGAAGTAAAAAAAAACTGGTTAGGAAGATCATGTGGGTTGGCAGGATGGGACGGTGGAGAATTATGGGAAGACGGGAGGACTCCAGCTCCCATCCCCATGTTGGTCCCAGAACACCAGGGTCTGCTTCTGACCTAATGTGGATGTTGGGTTGTCGTGGTTCTGAGGGATGGGTAGCTCACACATGTCCTCGGTGGGTAGTGCCCATTCATTTTTGCCCTGTGCTACCTCTCTGCAGAGAACCATGGGCTTGCTCACTCTGTCCTCCGTTTCCCCTCCAGGCTGGAGCTGTACAGGAAGGTACCAAATCTGCGAATTCTGGCCTGCGGTGGGGATGGAACGGTAGGTCCTTGACAGAGAATCCATTCGCTCCCTCACCCATCTGTCTTCCTGACGGGATTTCCTGCGGGAGACCTCTCTCTTCAGCCCAAGTCTTTCCCGTGCCCCCGTGTGGATTCCTGTCTGTCTGATGAGAGTCATAACCCCTGAGGTTGAGAAGGGTTTAGCTGTCACGGGGCCACGCTCAGCCTTCTGCAGTCCACTCCCTCCCCTGCACTACCCCATCTTCTGTTGCAGGGTAAGGACATTGCCATCCCTGGGGTAAAAGATTTTCACAGAAGACTAATTTCTTTTCCAAATACAAGCTGGCATTTTTCCATTTCTCCTTTCACAACTGTGGTTTATTAATCAATTTGTTTTTAAGCCAGTATGTAAAAACAAGAACACCACCACCAGCCCTTGGTCACCGTTGGTCATTTCTGAGAGCAGTTTCTTATAAGGTCAAATGCTGCCTCATCATGGTTTTGAGTAGCTTTCCCCACAGACCTGTTCTCTATTCGAATGTCTTTCGAGAAACGTTTACTGCAGCTGCCTTTTTAAAGTTGGGCTGCATTCCTGCAGTGGAGTTCTTTAGTTCCTGGTTCAGTCTGGAGCCTTTGTCAGATGGATCAATCAATCAATCAATCAAAAGGCAAATAAATAAATAAACGTAAAGTGTTGATAGACAAGACTCTCAGAAGCTGCTCAGTTCCTGCCTAATAATGTCACAGACTGATAGTAAAATGAGGAGCTATGATCATCCCCATGCAAGCAGAATATGGTCCTGCGGATCAAACTCAGGTCACCAGGCTTGTGTGTCAAGCGCTTTACTCACTGAGACGTCTGCCGGGACCACCCTGCCCTGCCCTTGATTGCTTGTCTTTTTTTTTTTTAATTTATTTTTAATTTGGATCTTTAAACACTTAGTTTTTAATTTTGCTGTGAATTTTCAGTTAAAACATTTCTGTGTTTTGTTTGTTTATATTTCTTTACGGTCCAATGAATGAGATGGCTCAGCAGGGAAAGGTGCTTGCTGCCAAGCCTGGTGACTTGAGTTTAGTTCCCAAAACTCTCAAAAGTGGGCCTCCATCTTTCACACGTACATCGGGGCACGTGCAAGGTGCACCTGTTCATTTGTGTTCTCTCGCTCCTCTCCCTGCCTTTCTCACAGACGCTCACACAAAACAGTAAACAAATAAAAATAAAGTTCTTTCATCTTTGTTGCTTCTCTCTGCCTTTTCTTGAGTTTCCTCCAAACAGCTGTTTTTAAATCTCTAGTCTAAACATTGGCTCATCCCAATTACTATGGCCACTTTTTTTGTGCTTTATTTTTACAGTAGGTGAGACTGTGGCTTGCTGGCAGCTCTTGGCGATGGCTTGTGACATCATCTGAGCATTGATGCTGAAGGCTTTTGGTTGCGCTTGTGCCTTGGAGAAACTCTTAGGCTGCTCCTCCCACCTCTGCAGTTACTTTTGTTGTTGGTTCCTGCATTCACCCTCAGAGTGTTGTCACAGTTCAAACACTAGAGGGCAGTCTAAGACCACGTTTCTTCTAACCCTCCTGGTACACATTTCAGCTTGAACCAAGTTATAACCTAAAAAGAGTAATTGACTCCCAAACCTCTCTGTAGACCTGAGCTTCGCCTAAACTGATCCACGGAAATTTGCCTGTCCTCACAGAGAGACCAGCATCAGGTCCTTGGTCGCCCATGCTGCAAAGCTGTTTCCTACTGTGAACCCACAGTTTGTAAAGACAGCACTGGGGTAGCACCAAGGTCCATGATGCTATGAGCCGCGAATGGTTGACATAGACTTATGACCTAAGACAACTAGAACCAGCTGGAGCTGTTGTTGGCCCAAATGGAAGTCTGATAGACGGGGGCCGTGTGTCACGGTTGGCACCAAGGTTGGTCTAGAGGCTCTTTTGCTAGCAAAGGCTTGGGAGTGGAAGCTTTTCGATCTTTCCCAGTGTCCTGGCTGGCACTGGGTTCCAAGGCTTCGTGCTAGACTAACTAATTTGGTCTATCCTCAGCAAACGGAATCTTACTCCCCACCAGGCTGGCCAAGATTGGAATAGCGTTGCTAACGTAGTTTCTTAGGTTTGGGTTGTCCTTAAGTCCCTGAGCTTAAAGGGTCACTGCAGTCTTAGGTGTGATGCTTATACCACAGCCAAAGGGGATGCAGGCCAAAATATGAGTCTTTCGTAGTGAGCCTCAGGATGTCTAGGCACCAGTGGTGCTGATGCAAAACTAGGGCTCCATCCGTGAGTACTGGCTTGGGAATGGACTGTGCTGCTTCAAGTCTGAGGTCAGAGTCTGGGCCTTGTCCACCAGGACTAATACAAACTGGGTCACCACTGAATCTTACAACCGCAGGGACCCATGAAATCTTCGGGCATCCCAGACCAGTTCTAAGATCGGCAGTGAGGCAGGCCAAGACTTGAGTCTGTCCCTCTGGAGCACTGGGAGGTTAGTTGGTGAGCGCTAGCCTGGTTGTGGGAATATTCATTTTTGCCTGGTATTAGAACCCATTGTCGGAAGCTGAATACTGGGCTCTAAGGCAAAGTCTATGCTAGCTTTCTTGCCCCGCCAGCAGGTTGAGTCTGGCTTCTACTGCCTGAGGTACAGAGCCGAGTTGAAGTGGAGGTGAACAGCTCCTCACTAGGGCAGACCCGCAGCTCACTCCCTGAGAACTGACCTAGAGCGGAAGTGGGGGGCTCTTTCTCTTACATCTGGCTCCGTTCTGGTGAGACTGATAGTGATACTGAGCTATAGCACACTGTTTTGGCTGACCGCATGGCCAAGAAGCCGCCCCTGTCCCCACATCCCAATGCAGAGATTGTAAAGTGTACGTTTCATGGGATTGGAGCTCCAGCTCGGGTCCTCATGCTGGTGCGGCAAGCACTGTACCTGCTGGGCCATCTTCCCAGCCCCTCGTTTGTCTTTATTTTGGGGGAAAGTATAGAATCGGTCTAAGTCCTACTCCCTTGAATGCTCATACTTGTCATGTCTCGTGTCTCCCCTTGGCCTCCGCCTCCGTGTATCTGGCAAAGGTGAAGGACAATCAGGACAGAGTGTGCGTCTGGGTACCTTTCTTCTGGATGCGGAGTCTGATGGTTCAGAATCGGAGGATGTTTTATGTACCGTCTTTGGTTTTCCCTTCCTCTCCCTAATCATGAGGTTTTATTCTTGAAGGTAGCAACAGAATCTCCTCTCATAGGCCGGGAGCCCTGGACACCGCACTGAGTGCATAGTACATCCTAGTGAACGAAACTGGAATGGGGTACGCCAGTGGTTCCTCTGCTCCATCAGGATGTTTGGTGGAATAGCCTAGTTGAGAAAATAGCATCTGCCCTTCTTCAAGATTTACAGTTATTAGCTTGTAAAATCCTTTATGTCGTGTTGCATAAAAGAAAACATATGTGCTTTAAGCATGTGCTGGTTAGTTTTTTTTTAATCAATTTGACACAAACCTAGACATATCTGGAAATAGGTTGAGAACATGCTTACATCAGAACGGTCTATAGACAAGTCTGCGAGATGTTGCCTTGATTAATGATTGATGTGGGAAGGCCCAGCCCGCTATGGGCGGTGGCACCCCTGAATCAGTGGTCCTGGGTTGTAGAAGAAAAAAGGCTGCACAAGCCAGCAAGCCCCCGGGAGCAAGCTAAGAAGCTTGCTGCCCTCTCTGAGTTCCTGTCTGTCATGGCGACTCTCAAGGATGGACTGTGATTGAGATGCACAAGCGAAATAAACCTTTTCCTTCCCCGAGTTGCTTTTGACCCTGGTGTCTTTCACAACAGAAGATGACAACATCATCCCATCTTTCCCTAATTGTATTTTGTGATAGATTTCCTCCCACAATGCCTGTTAACTCTGCAGTGGTTACAGGTCCTGTTGGGGATATGTTAGCGCAGAGTGAAAAGGTCATGGTCCCTTTCTTTCTACTCTAAGGGTCACAGCTGATGTCCAGAGCAGATGACAAAGAAGCAGAGAAAATTGTGGCAAATTTATTTAATCCAAGTTTTATTGACAAGGGGTACTTTAGTCTGAGGACTTAAAGATGTAGGAACAACGAATTGCTCCTCTGCTTAGATTTGCTGAAGACCAGTGGTCCTGGGCTGGAGGGGGATGCCCAGCAAGGATGCCTTTTCAGATCCTTCTTGGACTCTGTATCCTTCCCTCCTCCCAGGAGTGGGGCACGACCCCTTCTGCACATGGGTCTTCTGCTCTCCTGTCAGGTGAGGCAGATCAGAAATTTTGGCCGGCTCCTGGGCAGAAAGGCAGGGGAAGATTAGAGTTGTGTTTTTAAACTCCATCGATTGCTTTAGGACAAGGGCTTCTAGCTTTTGAGCCCCCTCGGTGAGGAGGAGTTCTCATTTCTGTGACTCACCCTGGGAAGAGTGAGGGAGCCACGGAGGAAAGTCAGAGCGAAGTCTTTGCTGTCTGCGTCTTTCATTTCAACACACCCAGCGTGCCACAGTGAGGCTGGGCTAGTATTTTCCAAGTTCCAACACTAGAATTCAATTTTATTAGTTTCCTATATTAAGAATTCTATCCAGATGACTCCTCTGGTACTAGATCTAGAATAATCTTCATCGTATCACCAACTCGTGGGCTATGTTTAATGCAAGGTCGAACTCATTGTGAGGTGGCCGCAGTTATCTTCCTTACCTTAGAGTCTCTGTCTTCCTCGGTGACTTCAGCTCCCCGCTCTCCTCTTTTCTCCTCTAAGTCTCAGGTACAGCTAGACAGAACTTGAGGGCGTGTCTGGGGATGTGGACTCAAGTTCTTTATTAAGTTATGTGCAGAGCCCACTCAGGGTTCCTAAGCTGCAGATCCTTCCTGACTGGGGCACCTCATATCCCACCCCGACTCTGTCCACCCCTCACCCATCCCTCTGTATCCACTGCTCCCCTGCATCCACCTCCTGCTGGTCCCCCCATCCTCACCCCTTTGTTGTGTTCTCTCCTAGGCAGGTACAGATATGAAACTCAGAGTTAGTTCATAGAGTACTGACTTTCTCCACAGTCAGGTACATATTTTGGAAGATGGGATTTTAATCTTTACATGATAGGAAGAGAGCCAAGCCCCAACCCTTGTGAGATAGTTATGAACCTCGAGCTAAAGTCCCGAAGAAAACTGAAAAAAAATGATAGGAGAATAGAAGGAAACTTAGAAGTTTGTTCTACACAACTCTGAGTATGTCTTCACGTGCTGGGCTCCTTTTCCTCATAGGGACTTTATCTGTGCTCCTAACTTCAGTGTTCTTGTTCTGACTCACAATACACCAGTAATTTGTGCTCGGAGTTCATGGCCACTGGTAATTGTCATGTCTGAAATGAACGCAGCATGCTTACCCTGGGCATTTCATAGACTCATCAGTTTTGTCCCATCTGTGAGAATAAAAGTTTGAATTAGCTACTATATAAACTCAGTTTTACTTCATGTCTTTTCCATGTTAAGATGAAGTGTTTGTGAAGATCTATGAAGTTTATGAAATGTTTATCGTTTGTGATTGCCAGTTTGGAATGGGAAGATTTTCAAATTTTTATGTGTATGAATGTTTTGCCTGCATGTACACATGTCTACCATGTTCATACCTGGTGATGGCAGAAGCCAAGGCATCGACTCCCCTGGAACTGGGAATATGGATGGATGGTTGTGAGCTACTGTGTGGGTGCTGGGAACAAAACCCTGGTCCTCCAGAAGAGCAGCCAGGGTCCTTAATCTGCTGAGCCATCTCTCCAACCTCTGCAATGTAAAACTTTTGCACAGAGGCAGAATTTATATAAAGAGACAGCCTAATGGATCCACGGGGGAAATTGCAAGCTTTAAGCAAGTGGGGTGTAATTCTCAGTGCGTTGGGTCCATATTTGACATGAGATCTGCAGCCTTCAGTTAGGGAGCACATCCATCACTGCAGATGCTGTCAGAATTCTATAAAGTGGTGGCAAGACTGAAGCCGGAGTCGCAGATGGAACGTTTCTGGCTGCTGCTGTAGCTGACATGTTAGTCATTCACCATTCAAGTGTGTGACATGTTATGTAACACGTGAAAGTTTGTATTATTTTTGGGAGAAGTTTTTAGGTTTCGATATCGGTTGTTTTGACTGTATATTAATAAAACACGCAAGAGAGAGAGAGAGAGAGAGAGAGAGAGAGAGAGAGAGAGAGAGAGAGAGAGCGATCTCTCCTTCCCAGATGCACTTGGAACTAGATATGGAAAGGTGGCTTTCCCACTGTTTCTCTGATGTTGTAAACCTGCAAAGACAGCTCTTGAGATCTCTAGGGTTCCTCAAAGCCAGAGGTGCAGTAACTCAGAACACTGCTGTTCGGGGGCATTTCGGTTAAACCGTATTTGCAATTTGACTATCTCTAGAAGGCATTTTTAAGAGGAAAATTAAAACGAATTAGGCAAATTTTGTGTCATATTTCATTGGAAAGTTATAGAAAACACCCCAACATGCAAGATAGAAATGTACCGTGACTCTTTCGTGGGCTACTTTCAGTGTCTTTGAAATCTGACTGACCCTGCAGATAGACAACACACCCCGTGTGCCTCTGCCATGCAGTGGCCGGTGGCTTCATCTCCAGATAGTACAGCTGTGGTCTCTTTGCAACTGGCTTGCCCACATCCTAGGCATATCGGTGTGTGTTGGCTGGTGTGGCTCCGTCGTTGATCCCCAGGCTGAGATAAAGCCTAGAAACTAGAAGTGATCACTGTTTGGCCAGGTTGTATATTCGTGTCTTTACACACTGCCCGTGCCCTGTGCTGCTTACTTGGCTTGCACGTGGAAGAGTACATGAAGTCAGTGACTTCTGCCACAGGCACCCCAACTGGGGCTCCTTATAGAATCAGGGCCTCTTCCCTTCCTTTGCCTCAGGCTCTCTGCATTCCACCCTCGCCTGATAGAACATGTGGTGGGTCCTCAGCATGCATTCATCGGCATTAAGGAGTGGATGAATAAACTTTATTTTGTCTTGATTATTTCCCCTGGTTTAATTTTAATCATACTTCTTCAGTTTATGAAGCTCGTAAACTAAAAGTTAAGCATATAAAATGTTGAAAGAAAAAGGATCGTTTAGCTCTCCCTTGGCATCCATGGGTGGCTGGTTTTAGGACCCCTTGATACCAGCCTGGCTGATGTACAAACCTTGGTGTAAAATGATGTCACCTTTGTGGGGAACCTACATGCATTCTTGGGTATGCCTCAAACCCTCTCTAGACTGTGCATCACCCCCTATGCTATGTAACTGCTGTGTGAGCAGCTGCACTGTTAGTGAACGGTGGCAAGAAGAAAGCATGTGCCTGCAGTACAGACATGAATGCTGGCTCCAATACCTTAGTCCACAGTGTTGAAAATCCCTGATACAGAACCCCCAGAATTACTGTGTGCCTGTCAGAGTCCAGTACGGCACCTTACTTTTCTTTGAGAGTGGAGGAAGGTCACTGTTCTTCTCCCTTGGTCCCCCTATACCTGTGTCCCTTCACTCTTTTCTGCTGCACACAGGACAGCCAGCGTATGCCTGTTCTGTTAGAGGAAAATGCCAGTTCACGGTCACCGCACCCCTCAGTCCCATCTGATGTCAGCGCACAGCGGAAGGCAGATATTCCTCGGTGTCCTTCTGCGACCGCAAGAGCGGAGCACCGGCAGGTGGTGGCAGCATTGGCCAGCTGCTCTTGCAATGCTGTGCCTGCTCAGGCAAGAGGCGAGGCGGGAGGACCTGGTGTTCTCAATCTGCCAGTCCTGCTGGTCCTGATGAAGGGAGGGCGGGATTCTGCAAGCTGGAGATGCTTTGGCTCAATCAGGATAACTTTCTCCACTGGTTTGGGGAAAGTATATTGAGCACTGTCTGTTTCACTGGATTAGATAATGAGTTGGAGAAGTGCTAGCGGGCTGGCACAGATAGTTTGGGGAACATTAAAGCTCAATAAAATGGAGAGCCTAGGTAAAAGCTTATCGTCTTATTTCTGGGGTCATGACAACAGAAGGCCTCTGATTATAACCAAGGGGGGCAGACCCTGCTCCATCTCCCCAAAAAACCATCTCCGGGACCTCAAGATCTTTTATGTAATTTTGTTTTGTTTTCATAAGGACCAAGACATAGGGTGTTGCCCAAGATCCTTCATTTCTCCTCCGCTGCGGCCTATTTGTGTCCTTCTCTTCTCAATGGCCTCTTCCTGTTACAGGGAAGCTTGGCTTCTGCTATTATTTATAGTTTGCAAAAGACAGACTCTGTGGTTTAAAGGCATCTGATGGTCAAGTGTAGGGCTCAACTTCCTTCAAGAAGAGAAGAGGGAAGATTTCCTCTTCCTTTTGCTTCTAGGAAGCGACCTTCACTGGTACAGTGGGAGGCCCGGAAGACTAGCGCAGCTGGGTATAGCCGCTAATGGTAGGTTGCATTTCCTGCCTGTCAGGCCTGCTCAGAGCGCAGTCTCCATGCTTGATAGGGAAACAACAGCAAAGGGCAGGTGCAGTTGCTCTGTTTTACAGACGAGGAGGGAGTGTGCTGAGTGACATGTCTACTCCAGTGCCCACCGGAACTCCGTGGCAATGTCAGTGTCTCTCTCTGATTCCGTGCCCTCTGACCCACTGCTGAGCTACCTTCTGGGCAACTGGATGTCGAGTAGTAACAGCCTACTTCTTGAAAAGGGGGAAATAAACCAAAACCATTTGGGACTGCTCCAAGGGTAGATGCTGCTTCCCCCCAGCCAGAGGGCCATCTGTGTGACCCTGGGCATCCATGAGAACAGCAAGACAATAAAAGTGTTGTCAAAGGCATATGATGTCATTTGGTGAGGACAATAGCAGTGAAACACAAGGTGGCCCGCTCGGAGTCAAGGAAAATGATTTGATCAACGAAATAAGGAGGTTGAAATACACACATGCACACATACATCCAGGCACATGTACACATGCATGTGGACACACACATACACACAGGCACAAACAGGTACAGGCCCATACATAATACACGCACAGCCAGTTTGTAAAGTAAAAAGTCTTTGTGTGCACGTCTGAAGAATTATGCTCAGTCCTTTGGAGACGAGGGTACGAAATCCTCAAGCCCCCAGGGCTCTGTGTGGAGCTGAGCGCAGATCAAGCAGAGCTCTTGGGAAACTCTTTTTGAGAAAGCAGACAGCAGCTGAGCCTAAGAAGGTTTGATTGGCAACTGTACACTCATCACAGGAAGTCACGGGACGCTTCTCAAAGTCATTTGGAACTTTGCAGTTTGTGGCTAATCCTCTTACTTTCCCGTCCCTTTCGGCGTGAGCCTTCCAGTGATTTAGCATTATTTCTTTGTAGGCTCATGTTCAGAGGCGGTTGTTGGCTTTTCACTTCTTCTCTCTGTTTCTTTTCCTTACAGAGCAGTTTAAGAGTTATCAGACTTGAGCTGTGTTTGCTGTAGGGTAGCGAAGGCTCCCATGCTGGAAAGACAGTCCTGGGTTACTGGGCAGTCGGCCTGTTTGCCAGTCAGAGCCTTTCTCAGTGTCTCCCAGATATAACAAGCCACAGTCATCTTCACTCTGTCCCATCCATCCTTTCTGGTCTAGAGGGCAGGCACTGGTGTCAGTTTGGCCTCCAACCAGCAGGGGGTGTTGTTCATTCCTCTTTATTATTGAGGGCAAACCAGAGTCCCTCTAAGATCTGGAGGCAGGCTGCTCTGAGCCTTTACCTCACCTGTGATCCTTTGTGTTTTGTGGATGGACCGAGAAGATACGTCGTTCTCACCTCTTTCCTCTGTCACTGCTGTGTTTAGAGTAAAATCGGATGTCATAAGTGTAAAGTAATAGAACTGCCTTCCCAGAGGAAACAGAGACATAGGCCACCTAAAATAAGACCAATTTGTTACTTAAATCTGAGCCAGAAAGGAGGAGGGTGAATGACCATCTCTCAGAGAAATTTTAGGGAAGCTCCCATTTTTCTTCTCTGGATTGGTTGTTGAATTAGCTTCTGAGTTCTATCGCACATGAACAGAGCTGTTTTTTCTCAGTACTGTGTTGTGTGTGTGCCTTGAGCATCCTGGATGCTTGTGCCCTCTTTGGTGACCTTCCACTTGCTTCCTGAAGTTTCCTAGAACTTTTCGCCCTCGTTGTGTCTAGTGGTCCTTCTGGTGGTACCCAAATGACATCTAACACAGCCGTGAGAGCTGACTTAGCATCTGAAATACTTACTGGGACTATGTGTGCAAGAGGAGCTAAAGAAACCCAGGTCACAACCGAAGGATGGTCCAGGAGTGACTTATGACACTTACAAGGGCTGTATTTTTAATGTATTACATTTAGTGTGCCGTTCTAGAAAGCAAGCATGCCTCTGGCTTCCGTGGTGGATGGCAAGGCTTACATCCTGGGATGCCTTGGAGGAGAAAGGGTTTCAGATGGAGTTGCAGCTACTCTCACTCGGCCTCTGCATTTGCTGTGGAAAAATCACAAGGTCTTTCTGGGTCTAGAGAAAAATCTGCAGGTTAGATGGATTTGATTTAGCATTTTTTCCTCGTTTTTTTTTCCCTGTTTTTCTTTTTCTGAGGTAGGAGTTACTCTTAATCTATTATCCAGGCTGGTTTTGAACTCCTAAACTTGAGCAATCCTCCCTGCTTTAGGCTCCTGGATAAATGGGACTACAGATGAGTGATACCACACCTGTCTTTGAGTAATTAGTTTCTGAGCTTTCTCTAGTTCCAGAGATGCCAAAAATCACAATTTGCCGCCTCTAAGACAGGCCATTTCTAGAACTGAGTTTAATATTATCGATTTTCTTATTACTTTTGTGGTGCTAGGAACTGAACCTAAGCTTTGGGCATGCCTAGCAGGTGATTTACCATTGATCAATATTCCAGACACCTCCTTATTTTCTTTTGTCTTGAGATTGCCTAGGCTAGCCTCACTTGCCATCTTTCTCCGTCAGCCTCCTGGGGAGTTTGGAACTGTAGGCATGTGCCAGCATGCCCAGTTATGCTCATCTCTTTGTGAAAACTTATCCCTCTGCTGTAGTGAAGAGACTCGCCTCACTAACTGGTATCAGTCTGACCTAATTATGAATGGCAGTTCTAAGGTATGAATGACGCAACACTAATGTCACCTCACCATTCAACTCTCTTATAAAGTGGAAACTAAAATTAAACTATCTTACCGAGTCTTTTTAGGTTAACACCATTAACGACTTCATCCTGACATCTTGAAGTTTAATAATGTAATTCGTTAAATAATTTTTCTTGTGGATAGCATGGAGATTGTAATGGGTGTACCGTCTCTTATTAGCATGAACTCTGAGGGCAGCCATTTTGTTTTATCTAGCATAGCTCACCTCATTAATCTCTTTGTTTCAGTTGCTCTGCTCTGTTATGCATGTAGTTGGGGAGCTCATTAAATGCACGGCTGGCATGTTGTCTTTTAAAACAATCGTGACACTCAGATAAGTTTAGAATAAAGATGTGTCACTGTTTTGCTGAGCTCTTGAATGAAGTTCATTATCAGTGAGAAAATAAAGTTCATCTATCATTGAAGAGTAGGCTGAGAATTCTGTAGTTTTTAGCAAGACTTTTTTCCCCCTAAATTCAAGATAAAATTGGTTAGTATGCAATGGGGAACTGAAGCCGCCACTTTTGAAGTCACCTCTTCGTGAGTGTAGTTGCGCTGTGAGAGCCATAGCTGAAAATTCTTAGGAGGACCTACGGAACATGGGTCTGTGTGATGTCATGAAGATTTATAAATTTCTTTTTGCTACTCTTGGGCTTGGAGCTGTTTGTCTAAATTGTAGTACGGTTATATTCAAAGCATGATTTATCCTAGAACAAAGGTTAAATGGAACACGTGATTCTAGTAATTCTAGTCTGCAAGTATGTACTTTCTGCCTAAATTTATATTAGATGCTACGTCCTTACATAATTATGTTTTCATAGTGAATCAGTAAAGAGAATATGGGAGCAGTTAAGAAAACACTAGGAGTTTCTAAACTGATGCTGTGGAGGTTGTCATCTAAAGAGTGCCCTCACGGGCCGTAGACAAGGTTCTGGTCTGCACATGCATTGCCGTTTAAGATGTAAATGGTCCTGTGAGGTGGGTATCATTATCTCATTTTGAAAATCAGATGAATGAGTCTCTGTGAAGTTATGCAATTTAAAATCAAGGTTCTGCGGCCTCTCTGAGCCAGGGTTAACATTTAGTCTGATTCTGAGTTTTATATTTTCTCTGATGCTCCGTTATATTACCCTTCTAAATGGCCTTAAATTCTCCTACATTTTAAAGTGCATATCTAGATAAACACGCAGATGAATGGGTCCCAATTTGCTTATATAATAGAGCATGCATAAAGCGGTCTTTTTCCTATTAAAGGGTTGGCCATTTTGAAACCACTCGAAGTAAGTCCCTGATGGCTGGATTAAACATGAAGTTTAAGAATTCTGACCTTTCCAGCCTCCTTCTGTAGGTTCTTTCTTGGTGACTTATTGTCTTTCTTTTATCTCTTCTGGTCCCCCATGTGTCTGTAGGTGGGCTGGATCCTCTCCATCCTGGATGAGCTGCAGCTGAGCCCACAGCCTCCTGTGGGGGTGCTTCCACTGGGGACTGGGAATGACCTGGCTCGGACACTCAACTGGGGAGGGGTAAGAACTGGAGGTGGCTGCTCCTACCCTGGAGGAGCAAACCATACCCCCAGACCACTCGGTGTTCACTGCTAGAAGCAGTAGGTTGCTGCTGTCTCCCAGGGACAAGTCAGACATGGGGCTCCAGTTGCCTGTTTGTTTGTAGCTTCTTCAGTTTAAACTGAAAGGAGGGAGGGAGTCTTATATGAGTCAAACACATACTAAGTACACAGATAGGGTGGTTGTTGGGCTGGCCTCAAGTGTTCATGGGAAACAATCGTGCAGATTTGTAGTCATCCTAATCCTTAGCCCTGGCCGTAACTGCAAATCTGGTTTAGACTTCAGACCTATTATTTGAGATAGGCACTACTGCTTTTGAATGTGGAGATTTTCTGATCATTGTTGTTGTAGCTTTGATGATTCCAGTATATCCTGTTGCCCTTCCTCTGCTGACT
The DNA here is from genome assembly GCF_014885135.2 of Alexandromys fortis. Classification (NCBI taxonomy): domain Eukaryota; kingdom Metazoa; phylum Chordata; class Mammalia; order Rodentia; family Cricetidae; genus Alexandromys; species Alexandromys fortis. The sequence continues at coordinate 5,480,536 of NW_026067941.1, read as the reverse complement.
GATTCTCTGGAAGTTGTGAGAGAAGTCCCCCCCCATCATTAACTGACTAGTCTGTGTGTGTATTTATCTTACTGTACTAATATTTAAGAAGCTACTAACACACCCAGCCCAGGAGCTATTAGCATTAAAAGCTGCTGGGGGTAGTAATTTTTCTTCAGCGATGTAGTCCCTGGTAAATAGCTCATGCTCCAGCTAAACACCCCACATCCAAGAAGCTCAGATTAAACTCGGGGGACCATTAGGAAAAAGACATGAAAATTAGAAAGGGGCTTAGGAAGAGAGGAGGAGGTCGGAGGGAGTGAAAGGAGAATAGCAGGGTGGTGGGGTGGGGAGAGTATGCCCAAAATACATTATATACATGTAGGAAAGAGTGGGAGAATAAATTTTTTTCCTTTTCTGTTTTGGTTTTTTGAGATTGGATTTCTCTGTGTAGCTTTGGAGCCTGTCCTGGTACTTGTTCTGTAGACCAGGCTGGCCTCGAACTCACTGCCTCCCAAGTGCTGGAATTAAAGGCGTGAGCCACTGCTGCCTAGCTTAAAATATTTTTAAAAGACACTAACATGTTTGCTTGCCAATGTGCTAAGACCCTCTTATTAGGCCACTCATTGCCTGGCCTCCGTTTTGTAGGACAGTGATCTTCAGATCCATGGCAGACACTGAGCTGACCCTGTAGCAGAATTAACCTATCAAAGTATTTTTTGTTGTTATATTTTTGCTTTACTTCTTTTTCTTTATCAATAGCTGATACAAAAACAAAGGCTCTTACATGAAACAACTAACCTATTACTTATGTCAGTTTCTCTTATCCAAATCCAGCGACCTTGCATAACCATGCCGTCACTAAGAGCTCTCCAGGAGAGCAGCGTTCTCTGCAGCAGCCCTGCTTCTGGGCTGACTTGCCTCAGGCCACGGCTGGTGGCATCCCAACACAAGATCAGGGATTGGTGAATGAGATAGGACCTTCCATCTTCCTTCACGCTCCCCCTCTTTCCCACACCCGCTGGTTCTTGGTGCCTTCGCTTAGATAAGGCAAAGCTAGTTCCTGCATTTGCCCTTCTTTTCAGTGTTCTCCTTCACGTACCTAAATGGGTAAAACAGCTCACTCTTCCAGCCTTTGCATTTTAAAACCAGCAAGATTATGACTGACTCCGAATTGCTTTGGTATGGCATTGATTGTGGCTTTCTGATCCAGACAGCAAGGGTCTGTGCTCTGATTCTGTCCTCAGGGCTACACCGATGAGCCTGTTTCTAAGATCTTGTGCCAGGTGGAAGATGGGACTATTGTACAGCTGGACCGCTGGAACCTCCATGTGGAGAGAAACCCGGACTTGCCACCAGAAGAACTTGAAGATGGCGTGTGTAAGGTTAGGAGTTCTTCCTTCAGGGGCCAGAGTGGTAGCTCAGCAGTGAAGAGAGCTCACTGCTCCCGCAAAGGGCCGCAGTTCAGTTCCCAGCTCTTGGCTTTGGTGGCTCACAGTTGCCTGGGAGTCTAGCTCCAAGGGATCTGGCATCCTCTTCTGACCTCTGTAGACACTTGCATGAATGCGGACACACATACATGCATACAAATAAATAAAAATAGTAATAAACTGAGAGAGAGACGAGATTGATTGATTCTTCTCCAACTGATGGAACACAATAAGACACATTCCTTAAGGCACATTCATGGGCTCCTGCCTTCCAGAAGATAGCAGGATAGCGTTGGGCTTCTGGCTCTTAAGTCACCACCCTTCCTGATCCCTCCCCACAGACCCGTCAGGTCAGGGACCTGTCCTCTGTCTCAGCTCCACACTAGGGAAGCATGGAAACAGTTGTTGATCTCTTGAGCTAGAAGCATGCAGCTTACAAGGAGATGGAATACATGTATGTTCCTAAGCACATACATGTGTTTCCAGGAGGAGGGAAACCTTAGACCTTGCTGGCCTGACATTAAACAGCCCTTCTCTGTAGCCCAATTGCCTCATCTGCTTGGGGCTTGAGGTGGCCTAAACAAGTAGTCTGTCTTGGTGTTTCCTTTTGGTGAGTGAGCTTTTATGGAAAAACAAAACAAAACAAAACAAAAAAAAAAACCTAACCCAAACCAAGGCCATTGTTGTAAATAACACCTAGCCTTGCTTCAGCACTTGAGTGTAAGTTCTAACCTGGATCTCTGAGTAACTTGGTTTGTCACTGTATAGACATGTCCTCCAACTAACTCCTTGCTTTCCTTCCGTAATACTGGGCCTGCCATTTTGTAGACTTAAGAGTCTCCTGGTACACTTGTTAGGATGAAGATTATGTCTCTCTTCAGAGGTATGGAGTAAGTTAATGTAGGGATGAGGCCCCCGCACCTACATCTCAAGTAGCATCCTTGCTAGTTTGGATCCATCCACTGAGCCCATGGTTATTGTCCACCACAGTCCTAGACAATGATGTTAGACACACAGTGTTATGTTTGGCTTAACCATCTCCTCATCTCTTTTCTTGTTTTTTTTTTTCCCATCTAAACTCCACCCCCAAAGTTAATAAATCTATTAGACATCAGGATTGCTCCCTTGAAACTGAGTTCCCAACTGAACATTGTTTAAACATAAGCATATGTGATTCCTTTAACTATTTATTTGACTTAATTGAGATTGGATAGAAAACCACCGAAGTAGAAGGAGGGGGACCTTCTATGGAAGTGGAAAATTTCAGACCTTTCTGCTAAATGTGGAGTGGCGGGGCCTACAATTTAACTCTTTTACAAAACACTTGAGAAATGGAAAGACTTCTTGATGCAGCCAGAGAACATCAATCCAGATAATTAAAGGGCTTTGGGAATGGAGTTTGGGGATATGTAGAAAATTGGGGCACATTTTCCTGGAAAATGTGAATACCTTAAAAACGAACTTAAATTGGGATATTGCTTGGGGAATTGTGACCAGATGTTTTCCTTAGCTATCGGCGGCTGCTGAGACATGGGTTAGAATTGGAGCCAAAGTAATATAAATGGTAGAATGTTTGTGTTCTTTTGGCACGGTCACCATGCTGTCCTTACAGGGGCTGGGGTTTTGTTTAAGTACAGGGACTGGACATTCTCAAATATGAAGCCAGAAGAGTTAGATATGGTTTTGGCATCTCTGTGTAGCTTGAGTTCCTCCAATTCTATAGTCTGTCGAAACCAATTCTAAGGGCTGATGCAGCTCCTGACACATCAAGGCTCAGTCTTAAGGGCTTCAACGCAGGGTCCCCCTTTCTCTTCATCAGAGACAGACATCAAGGCTGTCCTCTTCTGCCCTCTTTTAATGGGTTAATGTTTTCCCTGCAGCTTCCCAGGAAATCTTCCCAATCAGTAAGAAGTATGTACACACTCTAACAAATGACTTTGAAACTTCGAAGGTTTCAACACCTATTTCTAATGGCGAAAGGGTACAATTCAGTTTGGGACATAAACCTGACAATTCTCTAGGGGTGTTGCCTCTTTAAATTCGTATTTATCCTGCATTTTGAGCCACGGAGAGAAACGTGGGGAAATACCCTTTCCTTCCTTGCACTCTCTGTGTGCTATTCTGGTTGTTCTCATATTGAACTGAAGCTTTTAGATGACATCATGTTTGCAATTTCAGTCGGGGCTCTCGGGCTTCATGGCGTTCTTTCTTAGTGGCTCACAAGAAAAGCCAGGGACTCAAGGAATACAGGAGAAAAAGAATTATGTGTTCTCTATATGGTTGTATGGTTGTCATATTAAAGATACAGGGTTAACCAAGTGGGAATCTGTATTATATCTTAATATATTTCATATATATGTATATATACATACCCACATACATATATATGACATCTATATGGCTGTTGTTTTTCTTTCTGTCAGCAATGGCTGATACAAATCAAATGGCTTTCACTGCTTTATTTCTTATATTGAGGTTTGTGAAAACAAAGCACAAATACCCTTTCCAAATAGATTACATGTCAATTGTTTATTTCAGGCTACAGTATTTATGCATTGAATGTAAAACTCTTGAAAAAGGCGCATCCAATGATTAGGGAAATTAGAATGGATCTAGCAATTGAGTCCATTTTCTAAATTCGTGGAATCAATCTCTCTTTGTAGCTCATTGTTACAAATGAGCATCCCCCAGCTTATTGCCACATGCCCAGGGATGACTCTTGTTTAGTAGTTTGTATTTGTGTCTCTTATTTCCTTTATGGTTTATGACTTCTGAGATTTCTTGATTTGAACTTTCATTAATGAGTTAACTCAAGAGCCTTTGTGTCTTGTCCATAAACACGCTCTCTAGTGAGATGTGACTGACCTGTGTCCCACAAGCTGCCTCAGAGATAGGGTCTGGTGTTGGGTCTAGGTTGGTGTCTTCTAGTTGGCTGTGAACAATGTCAACATCACATTTGTCTATCCTTTCAGCTTCCTCTGAATGTCTTCAATAATTACTTCAGCCTCGGATTTGATGCTCATGTCACCCTGGAGTTCCACGAGTCACGAGGTGAGGACCTGCCCCGTTTCTGTCTCCCTGGGAGGAGATTTCCAGCCATGTTCTCATGTTCCCCTTTGCCTGCGTATCACCTGCATGCTTGTGCTTCCCTCTTGTTCACCTTCATGATGACCCTGGGACCTGGACCAGATGGGAACTTGCTATAAATAGAGACTACAGATCTGGCGGTCTCTAAACTCAAGGGCAGGGACAGAGGTCCATTCCAAGTCATGGATGTAAGTCTTTAAGTTTGACTCTTATACTGTGTTCTGAGGATCAAAACCAGAGCTTTGCACATGGAAGGCAAGATCCCTGCCATTAAGGTACCTCCCCAGCTTTGAACAAAAATTCTGAAAAAAAAAATTCTTAGATAACGATTTCTTTACTAATTAGGATGCACTCAGTCTCATAAGCCACCAGATATTAAAGTTTAATGTTCTCTAACCAGAGCCTTTGAAATATGATAGGAAAGATGAAAAGGGAAGGAACAGCCACGTTGACACAAGGGACTGCAGGTCTCTTAGTTTGAGAGGAAGGGGTACGATGGGGTTGAGGTAGCTAGGAAGGTTCTAAGATCTTCACTGGGTGGGACAAGTGAGAAGGAGGTTGTCGTAATTTCTGGGATGAGAAGATGTGGGACCAAGACTCTGGGAGGACAAGTTTTGAAAATAAGATGAACTGGCAGCTGATGGGTACTAAAAAAGGAGAATACTTTCTTTGGGGTTGTGTTCCCTGGTAGATTGGGCAAGACAGTGGAAAGTCCCACATCCATGCGCAGCACGAATCACTCAGTGGATCCCACATAAGATTAGGAGAAGATGTGCTGGGAGGGTCTAGAGAGTGTCAAAGTGGGGGAAGTGGAGGCGGGTATGTTCATGATACATTGTATGCACATATGGAATTTTCAAAGGATAAAAATATTTTAAAAGCTAAAACAATATTATATATCATAGAAAAATAAATTCAAATACACATGAGAAAAGGATGAAATAATAAAATATGTCATCTGAATTTTCTTAGCCATTCAGAACTGAGAAAATTTAGGATATAGGTTGGTAGTGATCTCTCTCTCCACTCCATCTCATTTCCTCTTTCCCTCCCTCCCTCCCTCCCTCCCTCCCTCCCTCCCTCCCTCCCTCCCTCCATCTCTCCATCACCTACACTCTATCTATTAGTGTATACTCTATACCTCTGCCCTTCTTTGGTCAGTACCTAGTTCCCTGTGAATATGTTTAGATGTAACTGAGACATAGTTATGTAAGGTCTGAAACTTGGGAGATGAAAAGCAAAGTTATTAGTGAGGAACCGTTTCCTTCATTTCCTGAGGCTCTGCAGGCCTCAAGTGGTTTTAAAACCCCAAACCTGAAACACAGAAATCCAGAATCCCAAACTTCAGTGATAATCAGGCAAAGAATAATCTAACTCTTACACACTAGACATCCGCAGTGGAGCACTAGGGTTCAGATATTTAGAATTTGAACTATAGCTGAAGCACAAACATGGAAAGCCCTGACTGGGTTCACCAAGTCTTGTTCTTTGGGCTTCAACTAAGGCTGTGAGGAGAAAGTGTCTGTGCAGTTGAATTCTGCATTATGGAAGGGACAGCGGTACCAGATGAAGAAGGAACTGTTGTCCATGCTTCCTCTCTGAAAAGCTAGAAAACCACAGGCAGAATAGGTGGATAATAAAAGAACTTTAAATGCTCCAAATCAGAAATACCATAAACAGGCACATCCCTGCCACAGCGTAGTCACAGGAAAGAGTTAGTCAAGCCACCTGTGTAGGGCCTCTGTTTGTGACATGTTTTTCTTCCTGTGTTTCAAGAGCATTCACTTGGCCAGTAAACAGGAAGCAGTTTTGGTTCCTAGCATATTTCTCCTTATTTCCTTATCTTTAAGAGTTTATGTATGTGGACTTCTTAGTAATGATTTCTGAGTTTCTTTACAATACCCATAAAGTGACTCAATATCACAAGTACAGGAATTTCCCATACCAGGCATCCTATCTTGAAAAAAGGCCTGACTGAGTTAGTGGTCTCATGTAAGCTTGTTCAAGAGAACCTGATTTTCAGTCTAATAATTCTGAAGGTTGTTGTAATGACAAACACCTTTGTACTAAGACAGAATTTTTATGCATCAGGATGAGAACGCAGAGGGATAGCACAGTACAAAGGAATGTGATTTGCAAAAGAATTTTGGGAAAGGAAACCAAATGCCAAGCAGCTGTCAGATTCCAGACATTAGCCTTGGAAGTTTATTGCTAGGGCTAGTGTTTTATTTTAATTTTTAATATTTTGATTTATTCTTTAACAGTCAGTTTCATAGATATGTCTATATTAATCACCTCTTGCCTCTCTCTGGTCCTGGACCACCCATGTTCATAACATGTCCCCCAATACTCCTTTCCTCTTCAGGCTCCCTCTCCCACACCAACTGAGCGTGGGGCCATCTATGGACGCACAGATAACTTTTCCTGGGGCATAACTTGAAAGAAGACTTCCTTTCCCTTTCTTAGCTTCCAATAGCTCCTCAGCTAGGGTGGGGGATGTTGAGAGCTCCACCCGCTTGCAATGTGAGGCTTCAAGACAAAAGTTGTATAATTTGCTGCAAAATACCTTAAGGGTGACTCAGAGTCTCATGAAAGCCATTGTAAAGGAAAAAATGGATCAATTGATGTCATGAACATATGTAACTCTAAATAGGATTCTGCCAACCCATCTACTTGTAATGGATAATGGATATCATTTGCGCGAGGGCAGAATTTTAAAAATGTAACCATAGAGAAAAGTTTTGGCATAGATGGGGAAACTTCCCATCAAATGGACAGTTCTTAAGATAGCTACTTATATAGTATTTCTTAGAAGGGACAATTAAAGTCACAATAATTTGGGGACAGTTCATTAGAATCATTGCTGTGTATAGATGGTTTTAGAGTTATGGGTTGAAAGTCAGGCAGGGAGTGGTGGATGTCTTAATATTTTGTTTGACTTTGTGGGTAGAGGGATGAATGTAAGAATCTGAGTCACTGTATGAATGAGATTGTACCTCACTTGGTAGAATAGAGTGCTAATTCTTCCCAAAGTGGCCAGAGCATCTGCTGTTTGCAAAGCAAAGTGTTCGGGCGAGGATTTGGAGATGTAACCAGTTGGTCATGTCATTTTCACTTGGAGAATTGCCCAGTCTTTTCATTGGTACCGTGCTATAACACTGCTCAAGGGAGTACATAGAAAACGTCCCAGTACACTGATGTTTAGGCGTGTTAACAGTGATTATAGCTGTGAGTGACAAACTCAGGTCTCATTTGACCAGCCCTGTGAATGAGATTGTCACTCATGGACATGGATATCAGACACATCAAGCTTTTAGCTTGAGATCCACTACTTCTGTATTACTGTCTTGTTGAGATTATGATTCAGAGGAGCGGAACCTTAGGCACAAGGTCAGGAAATAGACACATGACTCTAGAGGAGGCAGCATTGGAATCAACTTAGGATTTGCTACTTGCACCAAATCTACAGAGGCATGTGGGCAGTGTGACTCAAAGGCTGTGACTTCCATGATTCAATCACAAAAACTGTATCTCCTAAGAGGCTGCTATGTATGGTGGTTTGCTAAACGTCCTCCTTGCTGAAGGCGGTGCCGAGACTCACTGCTTGCCACAGCTTGAGGCACCAAAGCTCCGGCAGCTGGTCCTCACTGCCTCAGACCTCCCATCTTGAATTTCTATGTGAAATTCACTCACCGTTCCAGTGTCCACCTGTAACATGTGGCCATTACACTACTACACTGGTTACAACGCAGTGAGTGTCTATGTGATCTGATTAGATTCAACCAATCTTAACCCTAACTGCCTGGGATGGCACCTTCTTTAAAAGAAAAAAAAATCAGCTCACATCTAAAGGTGGGGTAACAGTGAGCCCAGGTACATGTCAAGACACTTTCAACCATGTCTGAACTTTCCTTTTCAGACATGCCTCCCCCTCTTGTTTATTTTTTTTACTGCCAGCTTCCAGTCCAATGGTAACAGTAAGTAGTTATGACATACCAGAATGTTCCATTGGAGGATAAGGCCCATTGATTACAAAATAAAAAGTATCAATAGAAGGAATGTATAGATGAGTTGTGCAAACAGTAAGCAATATGGATGTTTATCAAGATTGTTGGCAGAGGTGGAAGATGTTTCCAGAAAGGATAAGGGTCATACGAATGAAGGATAAGGGAGAAATGTGATAATAGATAAGAATTAATGATGGTAAAAATCCTATCAGGCAAGAAGGAAAAGTGTAGAGGAACACACCTTCTTGTCCTCAGCACGAGACAGGTAAAAAGCACAGAGGAACACACCTGCTTGTCCTCAGCATGAGTTAGGTGAAAAGTTCAGAGGAACACACCTGCTTGTCCTTAGCATGAGTCAGGTGAAAGGCATGGAGGAACACACCTGCTTGTCCTCAGCATGAGTCAGGTGAAAAGTGCAGAGGAACACACCTGCCTGTCCTGGGTGTGAGTCAGGTGAAAAGTGAATGCACAATGAATGACTTTTCTATAGTGCTTGAAAGATGACATTGGTAATATGGACATTTTAAAAGGTAAAGGGCACTCTTAAAATGTCCATAATGAGAGTTGATATTGTAAAGAAGGAGTATTTTCTTTTAGTATATAAAATTTGAATTAAACGTGGTCCTGTATCTCTGCATAGATTCTTGCATTTTGGTTTGGATTCCTGCAGTAGTGAAATAGAAAAGACTCGAGAGTCAGAGGAGTAAGTGCAGTGTTGGGAACCGCATCTTCTGGGCAGGAGTGGTGGTCACTGTGTTTTTTGGTTGCCTAGCAGCTGTGATTTCCTATGCATGGCCAGCACAAGCCTGAGCCCATCTGCATCCAGTTATGGGGATGAGAGAGGCTCACGAGGCTCTGCCCCTCCATGAGGCAGTTAGTGGTTGATCGGGGAGGGGAGACATTTTCTTCACTGGTGTAACCACTGGTAAGGTGTTCAGGGTCCTATAAACAAGTCCTCACCCATGATCCTGTGAGACACACTAACACACTCAAGTTCTCTCTGTCTCTGTCTGTCTGTCTGTCTGTCTGTCTGTCTCTCTTTCTTTCTCTCTCTCTCTCTCTCCCTCTCTCTCTCTCTCTCTCTCTCACACACACACACACACACACCTTTAAAAAGTCGTACAAGTAGAAGAAGGATTAGTTGGGAAGAGGAAACTTGAGTAGAAGGGGAACATGGTAATGGAGGAGGGGTATGATCAAAGCATATTACACACACTTATAAACGTGTTGTAATGAAACCCATTTTATCTATAACTAATAATAAAAACATAAAAATGTAAAAGTTGAGTAAGTATCCAATGGAAAGAGTATGCGAGATGCCCGAGTTATGCGGAGTGCTTGTAGCTCATATTTTGCAAATGTGCTGAAATACTTATCCTTGCCAACACCTTCCTAATGTGCCCCAGGCAAGCTGTGTTTGTTTATGAGCTGGTTGAGAACTGGTAACTACAGCAAAGGAGGCATGGGAAATGGATGGGCAAACTAATTCTATATATGTGTGCTTAGATACGCATAATGGCTGCGAGCTGTAAACCTCTAGTGTGTACAGCCTTGCTTGCCGAGAAACAGTGGGAAAATGTTCGTGTAGATAATGTAAGTGCAGTGGTCCAGTTCTGTGTGGTCGGGGTGATTTCCCCTGTACACTCGCATCTGGGCTTTTGTCACTCCACCTTCAGTGTGAGCTGAACCTCTCTCTCCGCACGTCATCAAAGGCAGTGTAGAGGCAAGATTAGTTGAATCCAATTAGACGTAGACATAGAGCAGGTTTTAACTAAATCCTCGTCCACTTCTAAGTAGTGAAAAGTGAAGGAAGACTAAGTACCTTTATGTTTAATAGCTCTAGATTCTAAGGCTTCTTTAGGCTCATTATTAGTAAGATTACATTGTTTTATTTATGAAATGTAAGTAACAAATGTACCGACATTTTTAACTACTTATTTCATATTTTGATGACAAAACTAAAACTATATGATTGCTTGTTTCTTTTTGTTTTGTTTTAGTTTTTTTGAGGCAGGGTTTCTCTGTGGTGCCCTGGCTGTCCTGGAACTCTCTCCACAGACCAGACTGGCTTTGAACTCATAGAGATCAGCTTGCCTCTGCCCCCTGAGGCTGGAATTAAAGGCATGTGCCATCATGCTCAGCTGCTTATCTCTTATTCTGCACACTGAATTTAAAGACAAAATAGAACAAAGCAGTAACAACGAGCTGCTGGGGGCTGGAGAGATGGTGGCTCAGTGGTTAAGAACACTAATTTCTGTCTTTGCAGACCTGGGTTTGCTTTCTAGTGGCTATATAGGGCAGCTCACAGTCACCTAAAACGACAGTTCCAGGGGAATCTGGTGGCGTTTTTCTTACCTCTGTGGGAAAGTGCTCACACATGCTGCACACAAACTCACACAAGTGTACACGTATACACATAAAAATAAATAAACAAGTGCATAAATATTTCTAAAGCTTGTAAGTTTTTTGAAATATCGTCTAAAGAAACTCAATGTCTTTTTTAAAGCACTGTTGAACAACAGCTTTTTTTCTCAATTTGAATTTATGATACAATTGTAATGGTTTAGATAAAATGCTGAGATGCAGTTCCCCAAAAGGTGCAGCCAGGACCCACCACCCGAGGCCTCTGTGGGTCCCAGGAGGGTGGGAGGTGGCGGGTAAGAGACCTGGGCAGGTTGGTGGGGGAGCTGGTCCCACCAGGAGCGGCAGATGAGAGACAGAGACAGATAGGCTCACCATACAGAGGGTTTGGGTATGGTTTATTAAGTGGGTTATGAAAGGGAAGGGGAAAGGAGAGAGAGAGAGAGAGAGAGAGAGAGAGAGAGAGAGAGAGAGAGAGAGCAAGTGATGGTGCAGGTTGGAAGGAAAGAAGGAAGATCTGCTAGCCTGGTTGGAAGAGGGGAAGTGGGTGAGGCTTGTCTCTTAAAGGGACAGGATAGACCATTACAACAGTTAACAATATTTCCCTCCTTTTCTTTCCCTCCTCCAAACCCTCCTGTAAACCCATTCTCACTCTCCTTCAAATCTGTGGTAGGATTCTACACTGAAATGGTTTTGTGATTCTCTTTACATGTGTTATTTTAGGGAGGAGTGTGTAACCTAGGAAGTCTTTTATGAATTAATTGTGGCTAAATACCTTTACAAATTTGCATGTTCAGAATGTCAGAATGTTGATCTTTGGATTATAATAATTGGATATAAATGGAATGCCCGAAGAGGTGAACCAGTATGCTTTCAATATGAACCCTTTCATTAAATGGAATTACTAAACCTTCTGAGGAGTGTGGTGATATGTTAGGTGGAGGTCAGCACCAACAAAACATAATAACTCTGAACCAAGGTCCCCAGGCTGGTGGCATGCACCGTGCCTTTGTGCTGTGTTTAACGATGGGACTAACACTTCTAATCAGCTTAATGGATTATACCCAGAGCTCCATCATCCTTATAAACAGATTATAACTAGAACCAAATCATTTAGAAACTTTAGTTAAAAGGGAAGGTTTGAGATAACGAGACTTAGACAAGATCTGGGATTTTTAAGTTGATGGTACAGTGAACTGTGACCCTTGACGACCTCTTAGGTACTAAATACCTTTTCCAACTAGGAGAAGGACTGTGAGCCATGAGGGCCGGAAGGTGGACTGCAGCAGCTTTGCCTCCCATGGCAGTTGCCACCTGGGGTCATTGCCCATTATGACAGGAGAGCTTTACTCATGTGAGCAAAGCCGACTTCAGTGTCGTAAGACAATCTGAGATTGCCTGGATGGGCCAGTATAATCATGTGAACCCCTAAAAGCAGAGGTAGAGGACAGGAGAAGTCGGGGAGATTCAGTCTATGAGGATTTGATGAGCTGGTTTGGACTGTGGCAGGGATCGATTCAGACAGCGAATGGGTACTCCATTAGTGCGAACCAGCGCTCTTCTCTGGCCACAGGAGAGCTTCAGTTCCGCAGCCTCCGGATGTGGATTCTGCCAACAATCTGAATTACCAGGACGTGTTTTCTCTCAATGAGGGTGTCATGGTATACGTCTCAAACTTTCAGGAGGGGCTGCAGGGGAGCCCACTCCAGAATTCTGACTAAGAAAATTATAAGCAAATCGATAAATGGTGTTTGAATATTCCAAATAGGTCATGATTTCTTATGGTAGGGGCAGGAAACTGATAAAGTCACATTGCTGCCAGGAAACAGAATAATGGAGTAAGAAGACAGTGAGTGGGTCTGACTGTCTCACCCCCAGTCCTTGTGAAGGAGGAGAATGGATAACCCGGGAATTCAAACAATTGGTCACAGATCCTTCTGGTAGCGGTGCCAACACCGTTAGTCTTTCATGTTTACCTTGAATCACCTAGCAGACATGACTTCCTGAAGGAATGAGCTCTTGAACTTTCTCATTGGCCTCTCCCCAAGTTTTTATTCTGCCTTTCTTCCTCGAGGCAGTGTGGTAGAATGGAGTGTCCACGCTCTTGGCTCTTCTTAAAGGTACACCAACTTTGTATGACGCACTTAAGCACACTCGGCCATACAGCCCTTCCTTCTCACAGCAATGGAAATGATGTTGGGCATAGCTGTTTGCATCTGCGGGCCATCCTCTGCCTGTTTGCTTCCTCCATGGCTTGGTCCTGGTGGGAGATGGCCCAGTTCTGGCAGTAGGTGGCCCAGTTCCGGCAGTAGGCTGAGCTTCCTCTGAGGTCTAGCTGACCTGTCTTTCTGAGTCTTGTTTTTTGCTTACACAAAAGATGCAAAAGGGGAAATGAAGCTAGGAATGTGGCTTAGAGGAAGAGTGCTCACCCAATAGCCTTTCAGAAGTGCATTGTCCTGGGACTAACAGGATTCCCCTTAAATCCCTAAGGCCAAGGCATATGAGTGCCTGCCCATCCCTTCCTTTATGTCTTTCTGAAAGCTCTCTGAACGTTAGGTGTCTCGATGGATTTGTTTTTAAAGTTTATTGCTCCCAGCTAAATTGCATTGGATGTGACCATTTTCATCAAAGGTGTGAGTTAAGTCACTAAAAGCTCAGTTTATTTCTCCATTTTATCCCGTTTTGGTGGTCTTATGGGAAATTGTCTTTGGAGAAAATGAATTTTCTTTTCAGTTTTATTAAAAAAAAATCAAGTCTCCTAGAAAAACCACATAGAGTTGTGACTTTTTCCAAGCCATAAGTTATAAAGCACATAAATGCTGGTCTAGGGTTCGCTTAATAGCTGTGGGCATCTGTGTTGAGCAAGTTCTACACCAGAGCTGTGGCTGGATGACATTTCTATTGTTTTGTAACTTGTTAGATAGCTGGACTAGAATTTTTTTTAAAAAAAATTAGAGTTCATATACTCAAGACACAGTACAAAAAATGATTCTTATTTACCTCTGGTTTTATAAAACAAGAAAGCTGTTGTAACTGAAAATGAAACGGGAGCCTGGCAAGTTGATTCATAACAAGTCAGAAGCACAGAGAGGGAGAAATGGCTTCAGTGGTTAGGAGCTCTGGGGTTCAGCACTCACATTGGGTGGCTCTCAGTCATCTGTAGTCCCAGCTCCAGGAGACCTGATACCCTCTTCTGACCCTTGTAGGTACACACACACACACACACACACACACACACACATAATCAATAAATGATAAAATAAATAAGTAAATCTTAAAAAAGAAGGTAAGAGTAACAGAGAGAGAAAGAGAGCAATTAACACCATTTTATATTTTTTAAATTATTCTTCATAATCTTTTGCTCAGCTTTGTGTATAGGATCAGATTGTATTGTTGAGTAGAACAGTATTTAGGAAAGCTTTGAGATTCAATAGCTGCAGTTAGCTATTGAGAACGAATCTACAAACACTCCCTTCTCTTATTAGTTAAGTTTGTAATTCTTTACCCAGTTTCTGTGTAATGTGCAGGTATTAGTTGGCTCTAAGGATCCTGAAAATAACTCAGCAAGCATTATGTAGGATTTTCCCCTGAGATTTTGTATTATTTCTAAGGCCCAGTCTGGGCGAGTGGACTCTTACATCCTCTCGTTTTGACAGGGAATGGTAAGCACTGATTTTAGATAGTCTTAGGACTGGGAAAGCGCCCTTTCATCATCTTGCTCTCTCGGGAGAAATGACTGGGAGAAAGACCTAGCCTAAGAAGTCACTAGTGGGTGGGTACAAAGACAGAGGGCTAAGGTAGACCAGTAGATTGTTTAGTGAAACTTTGGAATTGTATAAAACATTTGAGGAAATTATATTTCATGTAGACATTTATTAACACCTGAATTCCTGTGAAAATTCCTTGATATGGACTATTTCATCTTTTAGGCTCTTTGAGCTAAATAATGGTACAGGCAAGCTGAAGATTAAATCATTTTTCATATTGTACTTTTCTGTAATATGAAAGTATTTTCAGAAGCCCTCTCCTTCTTCCCTCTCTCCAGCCCGCTTCCCACTCTCTACCTCCTTATCTACCTGCATTTCTTTTTCTTTCATTTACTTCCATTTCTTCCACAGTCTATCACAAATAAGGGAGGGGGTCCAGAGTTCCCAAAATCCCTCCTGTTTAACTGCATTTTGAAGCTTTCCATGTGGTTTACAGAAGCCACACCCATTGACGTTCGTGAGAATAACCACATCCCCAGATCTCTTGCTTCCATCCGTGTCCCAAATCCCTCTGATCCTATGATTCAAAGCAATTACAAAAAAAAAAAGTCTCCAGTTTTAATGTTTGTGAGTGCACTGGGAGCTCATCAAACTACCTTTCTGGGACCTCACACTCAGACATTCCAGTAGAGCAAGGATAGGCGGGACCTGACGTTCAGTGCTGCAAACACATTTCCAATTCACACCAAGGCCAATCTTTTATAAAGGTCCTATAACAAAACTACCTCTCTGTCTTTTGCAGAAGCAAATCCAGAGAAATTCAATAGTCGTTTTCGAAATAAAATGTTCTATGCAGGGGTAAGTATATTTCTCATTTTATAATTATTAATATTATTTAATGCCAATTCACTGAATACTAAAGAAACTAACCGCATCAAAATTAGCAATGCAAGACACTTCCATCTACGTTTGTGTACAGTTATTCTTAAAACCTTCACCAAGGAATGAAAGCAAGGGAATATTTGTTAAATGAATGGCCGGCAAAGAGGTTGGTGTTGACTGTGATTGAATTTTTGGCCTCTGGGGTGCACAAAAGTCAATGACTTTTAGAGAGCAATATGTAACAGATATCAATGAAGGAACTGAAAAAAATAGATGGGAAAAACATATAGTGTTTTAGTTTGCTTTCTATTTTGTGATAAAATATCCTGGCAATTTAAAGGAGAAAGTGTTCATTTGACTAACATTTTTAGATTACATCAGTCACTGGTGAAAGTCAAGGTGGCAGGAAGTTGAAGCAGCTGGTCACCACACATTCACCATCAAGAGCAGGGAGCAGGGAACGAGTGCGTACATGATCCTGCTCATGCTGATTCTCCACCTTTACAATCCGGGACTCCCTGCCCAGGGAAAGGTGCCACCCACAACAAGCCTGCCTTCCCACTAATCAAGATACCACCCACAGACATGAGGGCAAGGCCAACTTAATCTAGACAGTCCCACACTGAAACTCCTCACCCGGGTGGCTGTAGACTGTGTTAAGTCGACAGCTAATCCCATCCGTCACAGACAGTCTTAACTGAGGATATAATCTCCAGCAGGCTGTGTACCCAGTGACCTTGGTTGAGAAATAGGCAGAGCATGGAGCTTGCTGTGAGAACACATAGGAGGCCTGGGTGGGGAGAGGGGGACTTGACTCTTCACTCTTCAGGGACAGTCCTAGGAGTGGGTAGAGGTGAAAACAGGAGACACAGAATGTGACAATAACATACAACTTAAATGGATAGCACTGGGTAGGAGTTAAAATATGAGGGGCAGTGGACAGCATTCCTGGGGGAAGTTAAAGGTGATCTTAGCATTGGATTCCCAACAACTCTGGGAACCACCCACTTTTTCAATCGTCTCCTATAATCTTAAATTTTATTGTAGCTTATAGTCTGAAAACAAAGACGATTTCCACAGACATTGTCCTATTTTACCTTGGGTTCAACCAAAGGAAAATTTGTTGTATGTTTTTTTCAAAGTGTGGAATCTTGGGAAACTGTCTTATCATGTTGAAGCAAGGATTTGGTGGAAACCATGTAACAAAAAATTCTTTTCTCCCTCATGGTATAGGCAGCCTTTTCTGATTTCCTACAGAGAAGTTCTAGGGACTTATCCAAACACGTCAAAGTTGTCGTGAGTATTGACTGTATGGGTTCCTTTAATTGCATGTGAATATGGATTTCATGCCCTGCCCCATGTCAGTTGATGTGTGTATTAACCCCTGGGCTGCTTATAGTTTGCGGATCATGTAAAGGAGCTCGTTAGACCGTGTTTATGAATTCTCACCATGTGTCAGTCTCCGTCTTAGCTCCTGGCATGAAATAAAGACCAAGTCTGACTCCCGAGGAAATCATGGAGAAGGGTGATAATCACTGTAGACACATAGACCATTACTCAATCGTACATGTAGAAATAATCACTACAGGCACATAGAACCACTATTCAATCATACATGCACAACAGTGGTAGCACAGGAGTGGTAATCCCATTCAGGATAGGATACGGAAGATCTTCCTGGACGAAATGCCATGAGCTGTCTTTTCTAGTATAAACAAATATTTAGCCAACAATTGTTCCAGATCTTTCTGAGGAGTCTTCATTATAGAACAAGCACCTACTTTATCCTGGCTTTGCACTCAAAGTCAAGGCTCCTCGCCCTGGGTGGATGCTTCCTGTTACTTCTTCTTTCAGTTTCAAACCCAGGCTATGTCTCCACTGGAGGCAAAAGAGAGATGAAATTCTCTTTGTATAGGTGGTACAGTCTAATATATCATAAAGATTAGTTAAGAAAAAATAAAAAGTTTCTTGTAATAACTGAGATTATGAAGAAATGAATATAGCTTTAATTTGCATAGTTGTAAGAATTAATCAAAATGAGGCTGAATGATCAAATAAATACATCTATGGAGAAACATGGCAGTGCCTTCACCCATCATGCAGCAGGTAAGGAAATGTAGAAACAACATATGTGTGATGTGTGTGGCCTGCATGTGTATGTGTACATATATGTAAAAAAAGACAAAACACAGAAAATACATAATACTAGGTTATGGAGATTTAGGGAAATGATAGAGGAGGATGAGGCAGTTAAAATTAAATCAGTCTTTAACATTTAAGAGGTAGTCCTGTTCATGAGATCCACATTTATGTTTACAAAATGAAATATACCTGCTTCTAGATGGTTCTTCGTAGTTTGTTGAGAGAGTGCCTCTGGTAGCCCATTCTATCCTTGAACTTGCTATTTAGCCAAAATGGCCTTGAGTTTCTGATCTGTGTTTCTTTACTTCCCACGCACTGAGATTACAGGCATGTACTGCCAAGTCCAGCAAAGTGTTTTAAAAAAACATGCTAGCTATATTAAATAAATTACTTCGATATTAAACAATAAAGGGAAATGATTGTTGAAAATGAAACAACTAAGGATTGTAATAGAATGGTATTTCCTGGGGCACTGATAATGTTTCCAATGTTAATAAACTACTATATACAGTGCTAACGTAGTAGGAATGACTAACTCATTCTTGCAGGATGCAAGATTCATTTAAAAAATGCTAGGCTGAGCACAGTGGCTTCTGTCAGTTGCCCCAACTATTTGGAAGGCTGAGCTGGAAGGAATGGAAATTCAAGGCCAGCAGCCACCCTGCATAGCTTGGTGAAAACCTACCTCAAAAAGAGAGGGTAAAAGTGTGTGTGTGTGTGTGGGGGGAAGTATAGAAATCTGATAGGCAAACATTCGCAAAGCTGCTCTTGCTGCTTTATCAGCATTAATATGTATCTGGCTATGAATCCCTTGCTATTTTTTTTTACTAGAGTTTCTATGTCTTTTCTTTGTAACCATATGAGTACTCAGAACATTATATGATTTCAATCGCTTATCATAACATAAAGTCTATAATCTATAGCAGAATATGCATGGAAGATGAAGCCCTGAGATCCATTGAGACAAGGGTTAACTATTGCTGGTATTAGATAACTGTATCATCCCTTCAGGGAATTTCAGCTCCTGGACAAAGCAGTCTTGTTTCTGGCCCTGGGGTGAGGCACAGCCTCATGGTGGAAAGAGAGCAGAGGGAGAGGAGCAGAGCTGTCATGGTGGGAGGGATGAGGGGAAGAGAGCTGTCATGATGAAAGGGATGAGGGGAGGAGAGATGCTCATGGTGGGAGGGATGAGGGGGGCAGAGCTGTCTTGGTGGGAGGGATGAGGGGAAGAGAGATTCTCTTGATGGGAGGGATGAGGGGAGCACAGCTGTCATGATGAAAGGGATGAGGGGAGGAGAGATGCTCATGGTGGGAGGGATGAGGGGGGCAGAGCTCTTCACTTCATGGTGACCGAGAACAGAGGGTGGGAAGAAGGAAAGGAAAAGGGAAGAAGAAGAAGAAGAAGAAGAAGAAGAAGAAGAGGAAGAGGAAGAGGAAGAGGAAGAGGAAGAGGAAGAGGAAGAGGAAGAGGAAGAGGAAGAGGAAGAGGGAGAGGGAGAGGGAGAGGGAGAGGGANGAAGAGGAAGAGGAAGAGGAAGAGGAAGAGGAAGAGGAAGAGGAAGAGGAAGAGGAAGAGGGAGAGGGAGAGGGAGAGGGAGAGGGAGAGGGAGAGGGAGAGGGAGAGGGAGAGGGAGAGGGAGAGGGAGAAGAAGCTGACTGATGACTGACGGACCAGGACAATATGAACGCATCAAGGCAAACCCTGAGTGAACGTCTTCCAAGTAGGCCCTACCTCCTAACATCTCATTCAGTGTGAACTCAGCACCACAATAGCATGCTCACCATCCAGTCACACCTCAGTGCTGCCACCAGCTTGAGCCCAAGCTTTAACATATGAGCCTTTTTGAGGCACACTTCACAGCCTAACTGTATCAGCTGTATATAAAACAGACCAGCTTATCTTTGTCACAGGTGAAGTCAGTATCTTGGATGTAATATAGAAGACACATAGTTATAAAGTGTGTGTGTGTGTGTGAATTCTAGACCAAGAGAGCACAAAGTACTAAGAAAACATTACATATCACACTATTTACTGATCGCTGTTTGGTTTTTCAACCCATGGGAATCATATTTTGCAAGCAGATATTTTCTCTTCTGTGTGTTTGAATTAGGGAAAACACTGATTTCTGATCTTCTAGAGAACTGTACATTTTCATGCATTCATATGTAAAAATAGTAAAATAATATACATTGTATGGTATGCATCTTTAAATAATTTGATGAGCTCCTGTAATCACTGACATATTTCCTAGGAAGAAAGGCTAGAACATTTAAAAATGAGTTGGGGTCCTAGTTTAGTGGTGTTTACTATAGTATATTTTTCTGTAATGCACATAGCAACAGATTATATTATCCTATATTTTGAATGTAAGTTTTTTGTTGTTTACACTCTTGAACTTTAATCACTTAATAAAATTACTTCATGGCCATAGTCAACTGTGGATCGGCTTGAAGCCCTTAAATGAGTTGGAGGATTTTGGTTATTGGGAGTACTCTAAACATCTTTGATCACTACGAGAACTTGATTTCTTTCTAAATTACTTTTGGAAATATTTGATTTAAGGCTATATGATTTCCTGGAAATTATTTTTGAGCCCACTTGTGAAAATTGGGGTGTATTCAGATCAGGTGGGAAAAGAATGTGGTGCTTGGAAGCAACCTTGACTGCTTGCAAAATCATTATGCTTAGTCTCAAATTCTGCTGAAAGAAATCTTTATAAAACTGTGGTGAGCTTTGGAATTCTCTATTTCTCCTTCCAAAAGAGAACAAACCCATGGGATTCTGGGATGCGGGGTTGAACCGGGAGAGAGTAAGCTGAAAAGGCGGCTTTCCACCATGGCACCGTGTCCTTGACTCTGATTAGTCTTCTAGACTTTATCACTGTGGAGATGGAGAGGGAAATGGAGACTGTTTTGTGACTGGTTAGAGGGCAGAACTCATGGGGAAGGCACCAGGTGATGAAGGAAGATGTGGGCAAGGCTACTTGGGGGGAAGTGATCAGGGGTTCCTAGAGACCAAGGTCACGTCCAAACGCTAGCAGTTTAATCTCAGAAGTGCCGCCCAGTTCTGTGAGAGATTAGATTTGTGAGAGCAAATCACTAGACACCGTTGTGTCTTCTTGCCCAGTGTTTATGCTCACACTCACTTCTGAACAGGAGTTTATGAACTCTGACATCTGGGACACTGGCGTTCACACTCACTTCTGAACAGGAGTTTATGAACTCTGACATCTGGGACACTGGCTTTACCCTGTAGCAAACAGCAGGGGACCTGGGAGAGGTGATACGCATTCAGAGCAGACTCCTTGAAAACTTTCAGATAATGGATTCAAGACATGTTTCCCAGTTTCAAAATAGACATTATCTCAGGCAGGAAAGCAAGCCAACGGCCACGTTCATGCTGTGTGGGTCGATGGATGACAGTGGGGATTGCTGCTGGCTCCACTCGAGACTTCAGCTTTGAAGTGGTGTAGTCTTTAAATGTTAGCACTGTCTGTTTAAATGTCTAATAATAGTTCAAGGTAATGGATGACAGTATCTGAATATTGGAACAGCGAAAAACTGTTTGGATCAAATGGGAGTTTTATTTTATATGAAATCAGATCAAAACCAGAGTTAAAGCCCTGATTCGAGTAGAGTTAGACTCAGCGTAAAGTTCAATGATAGTAGCCGGCACTCACTGGGGACAAGGGCAAGAATTCCATGCTTTATACTGTTGTCAACCCAGTTATCTTGGATGAGGCTCTCAGACTCATGCCAACCTCAGAAGTCCTGTTTTCTCTGCTTTGGTTGCTGCAGTGCGATGGGACAGATCTCACCCCAAAGATCCAGGACCTGAAGTTCCAGTGTATAGTATTTTTAAATATTCCCAGGTAAGCTCTGTTTATACCGTTGCCTTTGTTTGATGCCTCCGTCTGACTTGGGGCATCTGATTTCATAAGTGAAGCACCCCAGGCAGAGGCCATGAAACCCTCTGTTTTAATGTCTTGTCCGAGGTTCCATGTCTGCTAATTGTCTTCCCTTCCTTGGCTTGCTCCCTGTGGTAGGTGGTTCCTGCCCAGGATTGTAGAATTCATTACCTTTATTCTCCTAGTCTTCGGAGACTCAGGCCCTTTTCTCGGACATTTTCATTTAATCCTAATTACTGCCCCACACCCACCTGGCAGCCTCCAGGAAGACAGGAAGATAGAACCCTGCTTTCAGTTTTTCAAAAGCTCTTAGGAACACATCCAGCCTGATGAGTATGGATTTCTCTGCCGGATGCTGGACTCCACCAGAGAGGCATGTTATAGACGGGATTTAAATGCTCTTTGGAACTGTTGTGCACCAGGAGAAAGAAACACTTAGGATCGACTGTTTTTAAAATAAGCATATTATTTCATTGACCTAAAATTCGATGCTAGGTTCTCAAGCCAAAATGCCTATAACCCCTCATTATTTGCTACCATCCAACTCAGACAGCAATCTTCAAATAAGCTGACCTTTGCTGAATTTGCTGAGGGAAAATGAGAGATCTATAGAAATCTATGTCTAGGGAAACCCACGAAGGCCTCCGGGTTACTCCTGGCATGCTCAGGGCACTCAGTTCCAACCTCTGTCAGGAGCATGGGTCGGCATGTGTTTAGTAGAAGGCTTATGGATTTGGAGGAATGCCAGCTGGTGATGCCTCCTGTCGTATTTTCCTCTTCACTCTGCTTCTCCGATTTTATCATTTTGCTTACTCTTCCCTTCCTCACCTCACCCCTCTAGTCTTCCATTCCTACTTCCCTCCTTTTTTTTTTTTTTGCGAGACGATCTCTCCATACAATTCGCAATCCTTCGACCTTAGCCTCTTGAGTACTGTAACAGCAGGCATGCACCACCATGCCTAGCATCTTTTATTTCTTATCTTTTATTTACTTATTTAATTGTCATTTATTCTTTTCCTGTCAGAATTTCTTGCCTTGATTTTATATGCAGTGGTAAATGCTACCACCTTAGTTCATGTTCTTTTTTACATTTGCATGAAGTTGTCTTCATTTAAGAGTTACTAAATGATGGAGGATAACTCATCACATAGAAAACATGAACCCTGGAGTGAGAAATGCTGGCAAATGATGACAGACAGGAAAGATGGGTACCACAGGATGGTTTTGTTGTAAAATTGTGGCTTGTTTTTTGCAAAGTTATATTGTTTTGGAGATAAGTCTATATTTTCACACTTGAAAGTATGCATCAAGAACAACAAGCTGTTATATTTAATAATCACAAATTATTAGAAATGATTTTTTAAAGTTTGTTTATAAACTGACACACAGAATTATAAACCCCCCGTGTAGTCATGAGCATATGTGCGAGACCTTGGTGCATGTGTTTTTAACCCTAAGTTAATTCCCAGAGATAATTAGAAGAGTGAGGTCGCCTTAACTGATTCTGACCTGGTTTGCAGATATTGTGCTGGCACAATGCCTTGGGGAAACCCTGGAGATCACCACGACTTTGAACCCCAGCGTCACGATGATGGCTACATTGAAGTTATCGGATTCACCATGGCCTCTTTGGTGAGCAATATCTCAATTTTATTAAAAACCCTTGTGTGTAAGGCACACATAATTTTAACTGCTCACAAACAAAAACTTAGTTTTCTCCCAACAGAGTCTTGCTGGGTGTACAAAGCACACTCATTGGCAGGCCGCATGCCCAGCAGTTGCTAGCCAACACAAAACCAACTCAGTAGTACTTTTGGAGGGTTTTTGTCTCACAATGCTTTATCTAAGCATTTTTTTTAACATCACAGGTCTTTTGTTGCACATTTTGTTTTTGGTTTTGTGTTTTTATGGGATTCCTGTATGTGCAAATGTGTGTGTCTCTGCATCTGTATTTGTTTCTTGTGCTTTCCTTTGGATTTTTTTCTGTTTGCTTTGTGGTATTCTTTTTATGTTATTTTATTTAATTTTTAGATGTATGTTTGTTTTATAATGAGAGAGAGAAAGGGTATGGATGTGGGTGGGCAGGGAGGATCTGGGAAGAGTCGAATGTAGGAGAAACTGATCAGAATATATTGTTTAAAAAAACTATTTTCAAATAACAAAGTTTTTTTTTTTCCTCTTGGTTTACCAACTTATAAACTCTACACAGTACAGAAATGCTTAGGAAAAACATGAATGGTATCATTTAAGTCTGAAAACCTATTCGTAATCATCTGAACTTCAACGATAAATCGGTTTGATTCTGGTTTACTTTCTAGGAAATAAGACATTCCGTGCTTATGAAGCCATCAAGGTGCAGAGGTAGTGCAGCTTTAATACAAACCACAGCACCTGACTGATACTTTTCCTGCCTTACTGAAGAAATAAATATTTAACTTAAAAACTAGTTATTTACATCCAGTTTTATCTTGTTTACCGAGCATGAGATGACTGTACGGTTTATTACAAAATATTATAGACGGGAAAGATACCATTATAATCATCTTAGTACTGTTCAGTTGCTACAGAATACACATTACTTCGTACTTTAATGTTGTATATTTGTATTTAAAACTGGATTTATAGTGTAAGTTCATTCAAACAGTTCAACCTATTCAACTAAGGTTGACCAATTAGGAATTATAAAAATGACTTATTTTGTGTTGCATTATATAAGTTATCATATAAACTCAAAGTTTGTACAACAAATCAAAGTAAAACTTCCACTTGTAACTTGGGGATAGCACTGGGTGTGTGCCAGCCCCTATCCACAAAAGGTGAGATGGTTGTATTTCTACTTTAATAAACAAAAGCACAGCCATCTTCACTTCTTTTCCCATTGCTGCAAGGAAACACCCTGAACAGAAGGAACTCTGGAGAAAGTGTTTTAGCACACAGTTCAAGGGTAAAGTCCGTCATGGCAAAGAAGCAGAGACAACAGAAGCTCGAAGCTGTGGTCACAGTGCATCCAATGAGGAAGCAGAGAGCAGTAAATGTAGGCTGCTCTTCAGCCCCTTCTCTACTTACTGCTGTTCAGCATCCCAGCCGGGGAACAGTGCCACGGTTGTAGGTGGGTCTTCCTGACTCAATAATTGCATCCCACAGGGATGCCCAGAAATCTGCCTCTCAGGTGACTATAGATTATCAAATTAACAATTGCCATAGATCTCTCCCATGCTCCCCCAAACAGTCCATCTATGTTTTTTCTCTCTCACTTATACCTTAATCCAGAGGGAGTTGGTTGAGTCCTTGTCATATACCACAGCTTCATCATGCTACCTGCAAGGTAGAAGGGACCAGGAGTTGTCTGGGTGATGATGATCTTTTACAAGGGCCTGAATGGCCAAAGGGAATGTTCCATACTTTCTCTCTGTGCTCAAGATCAAGGTTTATACCCTTAGCTGGTATATTAGCTACTTTTCTGTTGCTGTATTAAACTACCATGACCAAAAACAACTTGAGGAAGAAAGGTTTTTTTTTTTTTTTTTTTTTTTTAAGAAAGGAATTATTTTAGCTAATCGTTCCTCGGTGATAGAGTCTTTCATGGCAGGGAAGGGACAGCATGACGGCAGGACCAGGAAGCTGGCTGATAACATTTGATACAGGGAACAGGAGGCAGTGTACAGTGTGCAGTGGGCAATGTTCAGTGGGCAGTGACTCCAACCTGTATGCATCAAAGCACAGCATGCTTCCCCTTGTCTGAATAAGTGGGATTCCGCACTGTGGGAAAAGGGAAATTTATGAACATGTGAAGACACAAGCAGCCACAGTCCTTGGTGGGGAAGTGGTTTCATGGTGCATAAAGGTCGATGAGCAGTTGAAGAAGGAAAGGGCCAGGACATGGGATGCCCTGGAGAAATGACCTGGGCTTTTCATTTTATTCAGTGTCTCTGAGGACTTATTCGAATGTTTTATGTATGTATTTATTTATTTTTAAACTGTGTTTTTGTGTGTGTGTGTTTGTGTGTGTGTATGTGTGTTCATTTGTGTGGGTTCACGTTTGTACATGACTGTGTGGAGTACAGAAGCTGACTTTGGATGCCTTCCTCAGTTTCTCTCCACTTTGTTTCCTGAGGCAAAGTGTCTTGCTGAACCTTGAGCTTCTAGACTTGGCTATTCTAGACAATCAGCTTGTTTTGAGGAGGCCCTGTCTCCTGACAGTGGATCACCAATAGGTTACTGCACCTCTCCAGCACATAATGTGGATGCTGGGATCTGATCTCTGGTCTTTGTGCTTGCATGGCAAGCTCTCTATCCACATGGCCATCTACCAGCTGCTCAGATGTTCTTTAAATAAATATTTTAATGAGTATTTTAAGTTTGAAGTAGACAAAATAGGCAGTAGAGAGATGCCTCAGAGGTTGCTCTTATAGAGGACCCAAGATCTGTTCTGAGCACCTACATAAATTCCAGCTCCAGGAGGATCTGACACTTCTTACCTCTGTGGGTACCTGCACCCATGTGCCCATACCCCTACATAGACACACAGGCATAAATATAAGAAAAATAAACTGGAAAGCAGGAAAAATAATAGGGCAAAGCCCCAACTCTCACAACACCCAGCCTTTGGAATGACTACTCATATACAGAGTTAACTAGTTCTAAGTTGATAACTAGTTCAACTAGTTCTAAGTTTAAATGAATCCCACAGTATGTTGTTTAACCCACAGATATCTCAGAGGGATTTTGGACAATGTGCTTTCTTTAATAAATGAAAAGCACAGTAATATTTTATGAAAATCAGTATATCCAGGCAGGACCAACTGTCTGCCTGGGCGAGCCTTCACTGGGCTCCTAAGAAGCATTTGCTTTCTTATGACCAGTTGACAGTTTACCAAGTCTATACAGATTCATTCTCTCTTTTTTTTTTTTAAATTAAAGATTTCTGCCTCCTCCCCGCCACCGCCTCCCATTTCCCCCCTCCCCCAATCAAGTCCCCCTCCCTTGTCAGCCCAAAGAGCAATCAAGTTTCCCTGCCCTGTGGGAAGTCCAAGGACCACCCACCTCCATTCAGGTCTAGTAAGGTGAGCATCCAAACTGCTTAGGCTCCCACAAAGCCAGTTCGTGCAGTAGGATCAAAAACCCATTGCCATTGTTCTTGAGTTCTCAGTAGTCCTCATTGTCCACTATGTTCAGCGAGTCCGGTTTTATCCCAGGCTTTAAAGGGACCAGAGGAAACAAAAGGACATCTCAGTGATGCTTCAGGAAATTCAAACTCAGCAATGTCACAAAACACCGGCCTGGTTTAATCTGGAGTAAGACTTAAGAATGAATCTGTATCCATCTTTATTTCATATGCATGTCCTTATAAAATGGCATTGTTAAGCACTCCTAGTCCAAATGTCCAAAGTCTTGAATATTTTTCATTGACTGAATTTGGACATTTCAAAGTCTGAATGTAGTTCATTTCAAATAAAACCTTTGATTTCAGACCGTTTTGGATTTTCATACCAGGGCTGCTTCACTGCTGAAGTCTGCATAATATTCCAAAATCCAAAATAAGAAAAAGAAATACCTCTGAAACTCAAAACATTTCTGACCCAAACATTTTGGATAAGAAAAATTCAGCCCGGATTTGGGTCTATGAACTCAACAAATAGTAGGTATTTACTCCAAATCTGCTTTGTAAGCCATATTTTTCTTCTAGATAGGAGTGGATAGACTGTTGCTCAGTTGTTTTTGTTTTTGTTTTGTTTTTTTTTTTTTTGTAACATTAGTGGATACTGATGCTTATTGACTGGATCCAGCAATAACTGGACCACGTTACACATATTAGTGAATTAACAAGCGCCACATATAAGTGACATGCTACTAAGTAAAACTGCTTCACGGGTGAGGCAAAAGAAAAGCCCACTTTTGGGGTGTATCACAGCTCTGGGGTGGAGGAAAGATGGAGAATAAAGTGATAACTTCTGGGACAGAGCTGGGAGGTGCCAGGAAGAAGAGCCTCTTAGGGGGTGCTCTCAGAGGAGCAGAGTCTCTAGAATGCAGTGGCCCCTCAGGGCAACCAGCCCGAGAGCACATGCACTTGGAGAGCTGCAAGTGGTGGCTTCAGAGATCGCAGTTAATAAAGCTGCAGTCAAGGGGAGGAGCAGGAAAAAGCAAACAGTCCTTCAAGCTGTTGATGGGGGTGTTGATGGGGGTGCTGTGGCGAAGGGTCGGGCGTGATCAGACCTGTGCCTGGAAGCTGACGTGAATGAACGAAATGTCGGCCTCTGGGGCTTAATAGACAAATGGTCATATTGGCTTCAGTGTCCGAGTGAAAAGATGAGAATACCAGAAGGGTGGAGTAAGAAGGTTCCACAAAGGTGAATGGGACTGGGGAGTCCCAGAATTATTTGGCCGTAGTGACCCACTGCAAAAGGGAGAAGAGCATTAATGAATCCTAGGAGATTACTGTGGGCAATTAGTCAAGGAATGATTGCATTAAATAAGGTGGATATTGTGAAACAGCATTGCAAAAAGAACAGAGCTCTGAAATCCCCATAAGAAGGCAATAAGCCATCTTCAATACATGCTTATAATTTTACATAATTTTACCTTCCTGGAAATACAATCAGTAGGATAGCATCAATGGATGGAAAACTGAAGGAATGACATAAAATTAAATATTTTATACTTAAAAATGAATAACTGAAAATGCAGGGGTTAGATGGTGTTGAGGGTCTGTTAAACCCCCTCTTCCCCATCCTTTTGCTAATGTGGATGGACAGGAGAGAGAATTAATGTATGGGATTTGGTGAAGAGGAAATGGAATCCTAAAGTCAGGCTGATTAGAGTTTCCTCTTTGCACAGCATGAACGACACAACGTTGCATGTGATAGTGTCAAACGTGTGATAGAATCTCCACTTCTAGTGAATACAGTTGCTTCCAAGGTAGAAAATATTTAAAATAAATTCCATATAATTTAAAACCTTAACTAGCAGGTCAAGTTTTTATGCAGCAAATTATTTTTTTAGATATTGACATATCTGAAATCATTAAAGGCTATATATTTTTAAGGTCTTGCAATAAGCTAATAAATATTTTGTACACTGTTTGTAATTTGAGTACATCCAAAGAATAAGAAATTCAGGCTGACTTATAGAAAGAGATTTTAAATTGAATTGCTGGAATAGGAAAAAAAAAAACCTAGTTCTTTTGGAGCGTTTATCTTGTAATTGCAAACTTCAAAGAGACGTCTTCAGTTGACTCCGTTGGTTATGATGCATTCCTGCTAATTAGGATTCCTTATTGGGCACTGGGTCTCCTGATTACCTTCTTGGGTTTTCCAGAACCCATAATCAGGCATTATAATTTGTATTTGTTTCTGCCACAATTTTTTGCTATTATGGTCGGGAAGGGCCTTTCATGTTGAGTCTATTTCTAAGTAATTTAAAACTGTTCAAGACAGTTCAAAGCGTGAGACACATCAAGAAGTGGGCCCCTCGCTTGCCATTCCCCCTGACTTTAGGCTCCTCCACTTTGAAGACGGCACATTGATCTCTCTGTTAATTCACATTAAACTGTGTAAGTTCTTTTACATATCTGGATGAAGAAAGCAAAGCGTTGTTCAGTCTGAAAAAAAAAAAAAAGACAGAGATTCCCAGGCTAAGGGTTTATACTTCTCCATGATGTGATGTCTTGTACTTTTTAGAAATGTGTTTGCTCATTTGATGTTGTGCGTGAGCGTAAGAACTGACGTGAAAAGAGCTGATCTAAACATAACACTTGCAGATCGTTGCTCGTGTTCCAGTGGGTTTCCTGGCAGTGACTTTGTTTTAATGTTTGAAAACAAACATAAATTTTAAAAAGTGGCTTTATAATTTTACCAAGAGTTTTCTTTCTGTTTCATTGAGTCAGTATCTTCTTTCCTGGGATTTGTCATAACAAAGCAGATGGAAACCCACACAGAGGTTCACACACCATGGCATCCCTGTGGCGGTAGGCATTGTTCTCCCTACCGCAGTGCCTTTCTTTGTATTTAGTCATTAGCACAAAGCCTACTACAAGAGGCAACCTACGCTTCCATTGTAGAAGCACAGCACAATTTACATAATAACCCTCCCTTTATGTAGCTTTCATGCTTCTGATGTGTGGTGTCATAAATAACCCTGCAATTAATGTTGCGTGTGAACTCTGAGTTGACGTTTGTTATGACAAATTCCTAGGGCAGAAGGCATTGATTCAATGAGGTAAATGTTTTGAAAACTCCTAGTAAAAATTATAAAACTGCTTTCTTTAATATTTACTGACACAGTCACAATGTGCAGAATAATAAGAGCTGGTCTGGATTTAAAACTACAGATAATAAAAGTGGCGATGGAAAAGAAATGCGCGAAGGAGTTAGATATGTCTTATAAAGTCACAGAACTCTGGAACAAATAGTGGCAGCCTGCTAAACAACACAAATGAGAGAAAGGACAGGCTATCTTCATGATTACACTGTGTCTTTCGAAAAATCCCTATTTTTATGTGATTGTGAACAGTTCATCCGTTACTATTGAGCTACAAGAGACACAAGTCTTTTGAGAGACGTATTTATTGCAAATAAATCCTGTCTGCTTTGTGTGTGTTCCTCATTTCTCTTTTCAACACTTTTTAATTTTATTTTATTTATAATTTATTTTTTTGAAAATTTTATACACAAATGCACTGTATTGACGTCATTTTCATTAGTCTGTTTCTCTCCTTCAGCATTCCCACCCTAATGCCCTACTTCCTCTTGAATTCTCCTTGTACACATTGGTGACCTCTGGTTTTATAAGTTATGTTTAATTTGTGTTAGGGCTACACACACACACACACACACACATACACACATGCATTCACTTACTTAAAAATTTTTATACATTCCGAGTTATCTTGGGAAAATATTCTCCTTTATTGTCTCCTTGATAATTTATAGTTCAAAGTTTCAGGTCTAAGTAAATAGCTGATCTCAAGAAAACTTTTGTGCATTAAACAAAGTAGTATTCAGGGGCTGGAGAGATGGCTCAGCAGTTAAGAGCACTGGCTGCTCTTCCAGAGAACCTGGGTTCAATTCCTAGCACCCATATGGAAGCTCACAATTGTCTATAACTCCTGTTCCAGGGCATCTAACAAAGTAGTATTCATCCATTAAACACATGTATTGTTTTCTCCAGTGTTATTGCTGAGTGAAGTTTCCTCTTCTGCAGTATTGTCTTGGATCTTTTCCTGAATTCTGCTTCCTTCCACCCATTCATTTTTACGTCAGTGTGCACTGTCTTGCTTAATGCGCCTTTTTCGTAGTTTTGTTCTTGGACAGTTTTGCCCATGTAGATAATACAAGTATTTAGATTGGTCTTGCCTACACCTGCACCTTCCTTTTCTCCCCTCCACCCCTGTCCCTACCAAACCCACCTTCCAAGTCTACCTGTCCCCTTTATAAACTTGTGACTTTTGGTTTTGTTTTGTAAACCGTTCAATTTAACCAGGCCATATATGTGACCAATAGATTTGAACTGTCTGCTGGAGCTTGATGTGGTCTCCTGTGGGTACAAAGGCAGTGATTCATCTCCCTCTCCATGAGTCAGACTATAAACAGACTAGATCACAAGCAGTGGCTTTAGACCACAGAGGTGCGGTCATCACATGTAGTAGAGAAAGGTGGAGCTGTGATCTTCTGCATCCTTTGGCTGACGGCCCCTCCGTGCTGCTTGGCGTTCTTATGTCATCTCTCTTTGGCTCTCTCCTCTCGCCTCACTTTTTCCTTACAATGATCTTTGGGGTTGATTATGTTGTCCTCACTTCAGTAAGCCAGGGAGGGCCTCTTACACATCCGTTGTTTACTCACATGGGAAAATGTGCGTTTGCTGTGTGTGGTTTCATTGCTAGAACACAGGCATCATTTGGTACTGATGGCACGGGCGTTGCTCTGCACACTGCAGTGGTTTTCTTGGCGTTCAGTCTTCCGTAGTCTAATTGATTTCCATGAAACTGCAGGTTGACTTTTATCCACTTACTGTCTGCTCTATTATCCATTCCCTATGGGTTTAGTTTAAGTGTTTGCTAATTACTGTCTCACAGATGGTGGCTACATGGCACATTCTCGTCTGTGTTGCTGAGATCAGTGACATCTATCGATCTGTTTCCATCTTCAGTGACCTGTTCCTTCCTGTAGGATACAATTTGTTACTGATCTTTACTGCGAGATCATTTCATTTTTCCCTTCTTAATGGATCAATGTCTTCTTTGTATGTCAAGTTCCATTGATTATCTACCGAGTAGATGATTTATCGAATGTAACCTAAATTCTGTTTTATTGTTAGCTAGTACATACTGTTTTAACTTTGCTTTTTTCAATTCTTCCTTTACTAGATACAAAACATGTCTGCTATAAATGACGAATACTAACAGTTGAGAGTTAAAAATATCAGCAACATGTGTTTCTTCCCAGATTTATTCATATCTGCCGTATCCCATTTCTCAGGAAATATTGCTGATTCTGTCACCATTTTAACTTTCAGGATATTACAGTTTTAAGGTAGCAATTATTTCTTCAAGCAGATTTAAAACATAGAGGTTTTTCTACAAATTGGACCATAGTTCTTCAGGTTAATTTCTTTCTAAGACTATGAAATCGATCGGGCATTATTTTTCCTTTTTCTTCTTCTTTGTCCTATTATGACCTTAGTAATAACTTGTTAGTACTGGTTAGAATCTATGTCTATTGAACAACAAAAAAAGGCACATACACAAAATTACTCTCAAGGGGAAAGGGTACTTGGATTTTTCAAAGTCTTGTCATTAAAAGGAGATTTGCAAACACAATATAAGTAAAATTATTAGTGGATTTTAGCCTCTTATACAATGACTAGAAGGCGAGTTTCCAGATAAACTCCCCACCTTTCCTAAATTACCCCACTTTTCTTTGACGACAACAACTGGACATTAATACCATGGCAGATAGAGAGAAAGAAGGAGCGATGATTCTAGATGTGGGGACGTTGTATTTGAAAACATGATATTGTTGAATTATAGGCATAACCTAGAATCACAAAATACTAGCACTGAAAGAGGTTATATCAATAACCCTAAATCATTTCTCATCTGAGGAAAGGGAGGTGGGTTTAGTTCCTTGCTAAGTAGTTAATTATTTGGACACTCACTGGGGCAGTACCTCTGCCACCGTTGCTGCTTAGAGTTCTTCATTATATAGTACAGTGGAACTTTCCAGCATGCTGATGTTCACTTTAGTTCTTGAGGAAATTGGGGAGGAGCAATAAAAATTAATGACATAGTCTTATGGAAAGAGAATGATTGTTAAAGCTCATGTGGGACATTGAAACATGGTTAATAAAAATTCAGAAAAAGCATGGGATAAAACCGGACTCGCTAAACATAGCGAACAATGAGGACTACTGAGAACTCAAGAACAATGGCAATAAGTTTTTGATCCCCTCGTACTGGCTTTGGGGGAGCCTAGGCAGTTTGGATGCTCAATTTACTAGACCTGGATGGAGGTGGGTGGTCCTTGGACTTCCCACAGGGCAGGGAACCCTGATTGCTCTTTGGGCTGACGAGGGAGGGGGAGGGAAATGGGAGGCGGTGGCGAGGAGGAGGCAGAAATCTTTAATAAATAAATAAAATAAAATAAAATAAAAACTCAGAGAGAGAGAAATTGGGGTTCAACCTGAAGATCTGAAAAGTAAAACAGCCAGCCACTGGCCTTACCTTGACCTCAGTCCGAAAATGGTAATTCTGCCTCCAGGAATCTCAGAATGAGACTGTCTGTTGAGAACTATTTCCTCCCATTTTATAATCCTCTCTAGGGATGGGATTAAAGGCTTGTACTGCTTTCATTAAAGGATTGCACCGCCCAGTTCCTATGGCAACTAGTGTGGCTACTGGAATTAAAGGTGCATGTCACTATGGCAACTGCGATTAAAGGTGTGTATTCTCATAATCTGGCTTGTAAGGCTGACCAGTGGAACTGTTTTACTCTCAGGTCTTCAGGCAGTCTTTATTTACTAAAACACAATTGTGAACTAAGTGATCATGATGTCACTACTAGTTGTCTAGGTAGAATTTCTTCCTTCTTGACTCACGTAGTGTGGTTGGAGAGGGAGAAACTTATATTGTTAGTTTCCCTGAGGCTATCGAAGCACAGAAGGTTGATTAGAGGATGCTGGAAGAACCCATAAGAGGACAGCCTGTAGATTACCTGCTCATAAGTCACCAGCTGCACCGAGTCTCTGTCTCTTCAAATGCTAGAAAGAGAGTGGGGTAAATGGGGTGGCTTTAGTCCTAAGGAGCCAAGGGCATAAGACATAAGATAATCGTTAGAACTCTGGAGACAAGGCCATCTGAGAAGCCTGTTGATTGTCTTTATCCTGAGAGTTGTAAAGTAGGAAGCAGTATTTTGAAAGGGAGTTACTTATTTTATGAGAAATGGGCCTGTTGCTGCGGCTGTTTGTGTGAGTCAAAGAGTGAGAGGTGTCTTGGGAATGGAAGCACAGAGGAGGAATAGCCACTGCTGGAGAGGATACTTGAAAAAGAGAGAGGGGCTCAGTTATTGTGGAAAAATGTCTTGGATAGTTGGCCTTCAAAGAAAGGTTTATTTTGGCTCACAGTTTAGTCGGTGGTCACTTGGGCATTGCATTTGGGCTTATACCAAGACAGCACATAATGGTGGGGGCACGTCATAGGAAGGGCAAACTAAAAGGGGGTAGGTCTTGATATCCCCCTCAAAGGCATTACATCAGTGGTCTAACTTACTCCCACAAAGCTCCACTCCTTAAAGATTCTGCTATTATTGTTATCGGAGGATAATGGCATGGGCTGGAAAACACACATTTAACACATCTCATTTCAGAGGGCATTCAAGATCCAAACAGTGGGCCTGAGTGTGGTGGTCCAGGTCTGAAGTACCAGCACTACACAGGCTGAAACAGGAGGGGTGAGGCTCCAGGTTCAGAACTAGCTGCACAGCAGCATCTTCCGATAAAAAGAAACGATAGCCATGTCAACATCAGCAACAACAACACTCCAAGCCTTGGAAGAGGGAATAAATACTTCACTTTCTTTTTCAGATTGGGAATGTTTTTCTTTTTTTTTTTATTGAGAATAAGAAAAAAGTTTCCGCCTCCTCCCAGCCTCCCATTTCCCTCCCCCTTACCCCACTCTTCTCCCCCTCCCCCCACTCTTCTCCCCCTCCCCCACTCCTCTCCCCCTCCCTCTCCAATCCGAAGAGCAGTCATGGTTTCCTGCCCTGTGGAATTTTTATGTTTCTTTTTTTATTTCTTATTTGTCTATGATATGGCATATTATATTGATTATATTTTTCTATATGTCCTGAGAACTATTCCCAACACCTTTGGCTAAATTATTCATCATTTGCTCAATAGGCTATGTTATTTCGTCCATAGGTCATGTCCTCATTGTCCCTCCTTTACTCAGTAGGCTATAGTGGTACATCCATAGTCACGTCCTGAGAATGATGAACATGTTTTTCCCAGCATCTTTTTATTTACCATCTCTGTAGATGTACGAACACCAGTATTTTCGTCACATGTTTTAAAAAAATATTTTGACTCTGTCTATAATAAGGATAGTGAAATATCCATTGGTTCTTTATAATCTTTCACATCATTCTAATTATATTTGAGCGTTTCTTTTTCAAAATTTGTTACAGAGTTAATTTCCTATGTATACTGGGTTAGATTTTAGACTTTAAAGTCTTAAATTGAGTAACTCATTTTTATTTTTATCCCTGTATTTACTAAAGCATATTTGAAATCGTTTTAAGATGTTTGAGAAAAATCTTGTCTAAGTTTTAAAACTTACTAAGGATATACTGTACACCGAAACATTAGTAATTCAGTGTAGAAATTGGTAAAGGTACACTTTGTCGCTTTTATTTATTTTTTTTATTATTCTGGCATTAGTTACTTAATGGAAATAGATAACACAAAGAAATGCTTGGTGTCACTTAATTTGACATGAGGGTTGTCAAGATGGCTCAGCAGATAAAGGCACATGACATGCCACCAAGCTTGACAATTCAACACCTGGAACCTGCAGGGTGGGAGGAGAATCCATTCCTGCAGGTTGTCCTCTGACTTTTATATGTGTCGTATAACATGCAACCCAAACATGGAAGATGCATGAAAATGTATTCATCCTTTTATGGGCACAGCTACATCTAGATTTATACTGGGTAAAATGCAAAGTGCTTATCTGTGGGAGTTTATGCTACAGTTCCTCAGAAGCTTGGCAGATGTGATTCATTTGTAGCTATGGTTTCTTCAAGTTCTTGCCATACTGATGGCTAATGATGCTAACGGAGACTTTTGGTTATCTACAATGGCTTTAGGTGTGACTTCTCTAAAATACTAGCCACTGACTCTCAGCTCTTCTTTGCCTTGTTTGGATAGGCTGCCCTGCAAGTTGGGGGCCATGGAGAAAGGCTGCACCAGTGTCGGGAAGTGATGCTTCTGACTTACAAGTCCATCCCCATGCAAGTAGATGGGGAGCCGTGTAGGTTGGCACCCGCCATGATTCGGATCTCCTTGAGGAATCAGGCCAACATGGTACAGAAGAGCAAGCGGAGAACCTCCATGCCTTTGCTCAATGAGTGAGTCGTGGCTTGCCTTCCTGGGTGACAGAGACACGGGAAAGCAGGTGGCAGAGCATGTGCATGGTCTGGGGACCTCACTGTGTTGGAAAGGGGAGAGAAGTCAAGAAAGCACCAGAGGCCCTAGACTGCTCTCAGGGGAACATGGGCAATCAATTTTACTTTTTATTGGCTAGTTATTTAACCTTCTTTTGGGTAAATTTTGCTGTATGTAAGATAGATGATTCTCCTCCACTGACCACTCAGGAATATACTGTGTTCAGATGAACTGGTTTTAATTTTTAGTTTGGTTTAGGGAGGTCTGTCACTTACCCTATGTTGTGTTGCATTCCTTTCTGTCTGTCAACGAGTGATCCCTTTCCCTACCTTTCTATTTGGGGTCCCATGACCTCGACTCAGTTTTGCCTTCCAAAACGGCATCTACTGTCCATACTTAATTTGACTCAGTGTTTACTTTAAACACCCAGTAGCCCTTCCTTCCTATACTTTTTATTTTTTTAGGTGTTTTGGTAAGCTGATACAAGGTAAGATAATGAAGAATAGGTAACATAGAACATATGTTTTTTTTCTAGTGTTCTTTAATTGTCTGTTTGGGATTGGAGAGATAGCTGGAGAGAAAAGAGAGGATTTGGGTCATCTTTTTG
This sequence comes from Alexandromys fortis, assembly GCF_014885135.2. NCBI lineage: Eukaryota > Metazoa > Chordata > Mammalia > Rodentia > Cricetidae > Alexandromys > Alexandromys fortis. The sequence continues at coordinate 5,443,771 of NW_026067941.1, read as the reverse complement.
AGTACCTTCTAGATATCATGTCATCATGCCTAAGGTCACTTAAGGGCTTAGTCTTGGGTCATTCTCTGTCACAGTGAGGGACCTCAAAGGTGCACCTCCTGTCTGCTCTCTGTATTGCATGGTTACCTGTCATACTGAATGGCTAGCTTCCTGGCGGTGCCTGCAAGGCAGGGGCATGCTTGGCCATGTGATCATGAAGTCAAGGTGAGAATCTGCACAAGTTCCCAGAATATCTGATGACGCAGGTGCCGCAGCTCCTGTCACCTCTCTCCGTGGCAGCATATGCTCAGGAAGAGCAGCAGACAGCGCTATCTAGGCACTGCAGCTTCTGGCATCCGCTTCTAAGTTGGAGGCTGGCGTGAGAAGTCCGCTTCCTCTGTTTTTGGAGTCCGGACTTCCTGGAACATTGTCCTGGTTGTTTCCTACAGCTTCCGTTACTCCTTTTACTCTGAGTTGATAGTTCTTGCTTTATTTACATTTTGCAGCTGGCAAAACTCTTGGCGCATTGCTGATGCTTTCCGTCCTTGCTGCCTTTTCCTTTTTCTAGGTTGAAGACATAATTGTTGAGTTTATATGTTAAAGAAAGACAAGATGTCAACGGTTGTACATGGCTCTCCATATGTCTTCTAGAAATGGTAGTCAAACCATTACACCCGGTGTGGTAGAAACCTCAGAACTAAGGAATGGAAAGCTACCTCTGGATTTGTGCAGTGGCCGAGGTGCCTAGGCCACTTATAGATCATCTATGGAAAAGATAGAATAAAGCTCAATGAGTTTGCTATCACTGAAGTGAAGGGTACGGTCTCATGACCTTCTTAGGCGTAAAACTGTTTTCAAGTGTTCAGTTTCAAACAACTTTTACGCTTCTGTCAAGAAAGAATTTGACTTCTCTAGGTAATCCTGTTGTTCAGAGTTCATTTGGCTTTGTTTATGTGCAAAATAAATACACATGAGTGTTTTGTTTTGTCCTCATGGCATGTGTGACATATGACACTTCTTGCAGTTAATTGTACAGGTGGCCAAGAGCAGCCTCATCTAAAAAGATGCTGACACTTCCTACTTGGGGTAGTGTTCCCATAGTAACAGCCCCATGTCCCACAGGAGACTGTATGCAATGGGAGTCAGAGCATGCTATTCATTTAAAAAAATAACTAAAATTTGGAAAATAAGAGCTATTTTATTACTATATATAAAACTAATATTCAACACTGTATTTTAAGGAACTCAATACTGATAATAAATTTTCAAAGAAAAAAGAATAAACCTGGTTATCACGTCATACCTTTCACTAAGCCTGGCTTTCGCTCTCCTTAATCCTTTTTCATCTCTATAGTTAATTTCTACTTCATTATAAAACACTTCTTTCTCTCTCTTTTTTTTTAAAGATCTAACTTCTTCCTCTGTATTTCCAAGTAGAGTTTTAAGTTTCAAGTCAACCTTGATGTTAGGACTTTTTCTTTAATCTTCTGTGCCTTTGAACTTCTCTCTGTCTTGTCCACCATTATATGACAGAAGAGATATTTAAAAACATGTTACTTCTTTATTTCTCTGCCTCCCCTTTTTCCTACCTATGTTGTTTCTCTTTCTTTCCTTGCTTTCTTCTTTTTCCTTCCTTTCTCCCTCCTCCTTTTCTCTCTCTCTCTCTTTCTTTCTTTCTTTCCTTCTTTCTTTCTCTTTCTTTCCTGAAACTGTTTAATTTGCTTGTATATATTTTTCTTACTAGAAGAGGCAGACAACTGGTTTACAGTGTCATAATTTTTTTTATCTCAAAGGCCAGTGTGTGTGTGTGCATGTGTATGCATATGTGTATATGTGCAAATGTGTGCATATATGCATGGGTGTGTGAGCTCCCAATGAAGGGATGCTAGGTACTTGGTTCATCTAAGGAACTGGGCTCTTTTCATTCATTTTACCTGGGAACACTTGCTATTTTAATACTGTTGTTCCCTGAAGAACTGCTTCTTCTTCCCTTGAATGCTGGTGTGTCTCACACATCTGCTCTTTCTTTAGGACGTTGAATCTTAGATCTGTGACTTCAGCCTTGACTCTTTTCCCAAACTGAAGACTATTCCTCAAACACTGTAATTGCCAGTCTTTTCCTGAAGAGGTTTTGTGGCCACCTTAGATTACATAGGAAGAACCAGACTCTTAACTCTACTGCCTGTGCATTTCCTCCTGCTCCTAATCCACGTGCATCTGTTCTTCACCCCTGTGCTCACTCATGATGCCTCTGGTCCCTGAAGCCGGCTCACTCACCTCCACTCTTCTACACTCAGCCGGTTAGCTAGCACTTTCCTCGAAACCCACCTTCAGCCCGTCACTCAAATCTTTACTGCACATCTTCTCTTCTTATACCAGGGAACTACTAATATGCTCTCGCTACTGATTCAGTTTCTGGCTCACTCTGCTTTTCCTTCTTCAGAAAGACGGTTGTTCCTCTCCACCAATTAGAATAGTCTTCCAAAAAGTGGAAAGCCCATGTTCCTTATCTTCAGAATGGTTTTTGGTCTTTGCCATCTTCATCCTGTTCTCCTTTGTCCCCGGGAGCTATCGCCTTTCTTCATAGTCATCATTATTTTGCCCCTGGGTTTTCTTCTCACAATGGCCTCTTCCTCTTCTCATCTGCCAGTCCTGCTCACAGTGCGAAATCCAACTTGTGCTTCACTTCCACCAAGTACCATCCTCTAGCTAATTCTAGCAGTTGGCTGTACCTCTTGGTGATGTTCCCATCACATCATCTGTCAATATAGTACATCCGTCATCTGTGGGCTTCTTCCTGCTCTGCTCTTTGGAGAGGCCTTAGGCTTTTCCTCTCCGGATGCCTGGTACCTGTCATCATCACTGAGATATGAACACATATTGAAGCCATGATGCCCACGTGAACTCCATTATACTTCGATTTCTGCTACATTTCTACGAAATTACTAACAAGCTAACAGCTATTTAAAATCTCACGACTACAGAGGTAATACAGAATGTGTTTTAAGGATGTTTTGTTACAAGATTAGGACAAATATTGAATCATTTAGAGGTGGTTACATGGATAATCGGAAGGAGTCTCCATGGGAGACAGCTAAATAGTAGGCCTTCATGATACCACTCTGTCCATATTTTTTAAGAAAGGAAAAATACTTTCCAGAAAATAATGCCAACTTTATTAGTATATACAAAATAAAATGTGTTCACTAACTCCATATTGGCAAGGGAGCCTACTTTATTGTAACATTTGAATCTACACAGATTATGGAGTCCAGTAAATATTTTCCCTACAATGTCAGAGATTTTGTCTAGTTTTTTTTTTAACTAATACTTTGGCAATATGATAGTCAAATACATTTCAGTTATGTTCTCTATTATGAAGCACCATTGAAGGAGGTCAGAAGCTTAAAATAACTGGTGCCTAAGGGAGGTCTTCAGCTGTTACCCTTAACTTCACTAGCAATTGTGAAAGATGGTCGTTTTGCACAAAGGCAAGAGTTCTGGTTAGCTAATATTGAATTGGGCAACGGGGTTCCATCATCCTTGGCTACTTATTGGTTTTAACAGAGAGTCTTTGAAGATAATGTGGACAGAACACTGGCATAAACTCATGGGTGGCCTTCTGGGAGAATGTATGTACCCAGTAGATGGAAGATGGGGTGGGGGCTGTTGCTCAGAGAAGTTTAAACAAGAGAGGGAAAGAGGATGATGATGCAGAAGTGAGAGTGAGTTTGGGGGTTCAGCTTGTTAAACAGTGCAATGCCTACTTTCTAATAGCGTTTGTGAGCTCTCCCATCACAAGAGAATGGAGAAAGGGGAGCTGTTTATGGTTTCACTTCTGTACACAGAATATGGGTGAAATTAAGGCACCTAAGGGATGGAAATGGGATTTTATTTTAAAGGATTGCTGGAGTTCTCAGAAAGTCTCTGCTGTTTAGCTGAAGGAAGCTCGAGGTAGTTGAGTCCCTATTTTCACAATGGCTCTCTGATGGATCTCAAAGGCAAGGTCCAAGGATGGGACTGACTCGTCTCCTCAAACAGGAGTTGGTGGTGCTGGCTTCCCACTCTGATGAAGACGCCTGTGCCTTTGTCCTTGAGTTGTTCTGAATGTCCTGGAGCCAAAGTCCTGTGCCCACAGCCCACCCTCCTGCCTTGGCCCTGTGCTCCAGCTCGTGGCTTGCCTGGAACTAGCTGCTTCCGTGTGTCCTGTTGGCTTCATTGCTATCACCGGCTTCTCTGGATTATTTCCATGGCTGGCTTGGTTTCCTTTTATTTATTATTTAACTGTTTTTTTTTTTTCTTTCATCGCTGTTGGTGATGCGCTCATTTAATTTCTGTTTAAACTTTGTATGTCTCTCTTTTTCTCCCCGGCTTGTCCTTGTTTGTCCACGCTGTCCTGCTGACTCTGTCTTCGCTGCTCATTCCCTGCTGCCTCTAGCATCCATCAGGTGCAAGCTGCGGACCTGCGGCGGGTGTCTGCTCCCCCCGGCTCCTTTACCATGTGAGTACAGTGCCATTCTGTTTTGACACTCTTTCCCCAACTTCTCCTCCTCAGGGGTAGGTCACCTGCGGCATCCTTTTCCTCCACAGGTCTGCTGCTCGGATGAGGGGCCCACCTGATCATAGATGCTTTCAGACCCCCCTTTTTATGTGACACGGAGCAGCAGAGCTCTTTGTGCTTCGTATGCCCCCACCCCCTATGCATTTGCCCTTTCATCTTTTTCTGAGATGCTTCAGGGCCCATGGTTGTGTGGGTTGGTCTAACAGTCTATGCTGAGCATCATTTTTTTCAGAGTTTGGTAGGACAGTTAGCATATCTCATTACGGATATATCTAAGGAAGTACTCATGGCCCTAACATTGTGTGTGGAGTTTATTTCTGTGCCAAAGAACCACAGCTGTTAAAAAATAATGAGTGACCCTGAGCTCTCAACTGAGTTAGCAGAAATTTATTGTTATGCATATTTGGAGGTTTATGCTCAATGTACTCCAGGGTATTTTCATTTTCTGGTGAAACTGAATAAACAAAATGGAAATATTAGTTTTAGGATTTTACTTTAGCACTTTTGGTGCTAAATGCTGATTTGTCTTTCTTCCTTGCCCCATATAATATTTGTCACCCAATGTTTATTATGCTTCAAGTACTATACTTCGTCTCTGCTAAGTCATTTATCCTTAAGATGATACTATGTATGTGTAATAGCACGCTCTCTTCTGCATACATGTCCACGACCACATTAACAAGTCATAGACGGAGACTCAAACCCAGGAAATCAAACTTCCAAACTCATATTGCCTTCTGCCTGTCTGGAGTCTGTGTATTTCTTCAGACCCGGTGGGGTGATCACCTTTTCAAAGGATTCTTCCTAGATTCTTACTCATACATCATGCAGAGTCACTCATACATCACTGGAGCTCACGGTTGACAAATCTGTTAGAGGTTTTAAAGTTTAATTTGGTTCTCATGACCTGATCTCTCAATGTGTGTATATCCCACACCAGACTTGGCCTACTTGAGGTGATTGGCAATATTGCCCTACGAATCTTTGTGTTCCAGACCTGTTCCCAGAGCATTGGGAAACCAAGCCATAGTTGGTTGGTGGGGTTAATGAGTAGGAATGTATGTGTGTATGAGGAACCGTGTGAAGTCCGAAGTCCAGCAGTGCTGCAGAGTACTTCCCAAAGCTTAGTTACCTGATCTTGTCTCATCTTACAGATCCCCATTATTAGAAATGTGTGTTAACTGGGGGAATTCTTACAGATCCCCATTTCTTAGAACTGCATATTAACTGAGGAATATTTCTTTTTCCCTGGCTGAGTTCCAGGCACTCTTTTATATTGATGATAGAGTTAGTGATCAGCATAACCACTTAGTACTTGTATGTAGCAAAGCTACAACCGAGCAATCACAACCCAACAGGGTAATGGTATTTCATGTCCAATCTGCTGACGTTTGCAGGGTAATTCTGTAGGCCCCTCAAGAAATGTGTATTGAAAAAAAATTGGCTACCAGTCTTCTGATCATGCTTTTAGGGGCACCTTCTATAGATCAAAGAAATGAGAATGCCAACCACAGAAATGGATGGGAGTGTTTGAATTCCTATCCCCAGCAGGGTTGTTTTGACATTGAATCTTAAGTGGGGCTGTTTATTTTGTACTCTAGGAGTGAGTTGCTACGGCGGCATAAATGGTATTTGTTTCCATGGGTAGAGCAGAAAGTAGGTGTGGCTATTTTTAACACTATAGCATTAATATGAAAATATTTCACATCTGTGTCTTACTATTATGGCATATAGATATTTCAGCTTTGAACAACAGATGGGAATGTTTGTGCAACAAAACTTAGGATATTTTGGTGGAATATAGAAACCAGTGGTAAAACCTGTCAAATAGAACAAGGACAGGGAGAGAATCCTAAGCACAGCCATTCATTTTGTGCCTTTACATCATGAAGCAGCGGTGGCTTAGCCTCTTCTGCCCACCTTATTTGAGAGGCCCAGACATTTTCAGCTTGTTAACGGTGTTGCTTCTGTGCAGGTTATCCAGACCTGGCATCCTGACCTGAGATGGCTTGGTTTTCTGTTTCACCCAGAAACTGTTTCAAACAGATGCTCTTTGAATCTTTGGAGGGGCCTCTCTGCTGCTCCTCAAGCTAACATTGCCTCCGGGAAACGGTCGGAAGTACCTCTTCAGGAAAACATCCTTTTCTCTGGTTTTCTGGTGACTTTATTTTTAATGTGTAAGTAGATGAGACATCAATTGTCAGGAGTCATGACATAAAACTCAAATCCAAACACATACAAAATTTCAGCCCTATGGAATACTCCTAAGATTTATTTTTATTATTTTAAAATTGTGTATGTGGAGGGGCATGTGCACATGAATGCAGGTAACTATGGAGCTCAGAAGTGGACAACAGGATCCCCTGAAGCTGGAGTTCCAGGTGGTTATAAGCCACCTTGATGTGGGTTCTAGGAATGGAAACCCTATAATTTACAGAATCAGTACATGTTCCTAACCATAGAGCCATCTCTTCAAACCCTAGAATTATGTAATATTTTTATCCTTTATAACCACCTATGAATTGATGGGTTTTAAACAAAAGTATTTACTGCTCCATTCACTAAGTAAGATAGTGCTAAGCTGAGAATATTTTTATGCACACCTTTTACAGTGTAGTTTAAATAATGAATAAGCTTTATGTGATGAAGTGTGTTCAAAGGGAAGTAGTCACTGAAGGACACATGCCTGCATCATTTTTTAAATTGTGAAGAATGACGTTAAACCCTTCAGCCACTCGCTCCAATTTAGCATATGATAAAAAGCATATGAAACCTCAAAATGGGGCTTTCTGGAATTCTCTCACTCTTTAATAGCCGCTTTTCACTGGGCTCTATTTCCTTCTTGCCATTTCGGCATGAAAGTGAAATAAAGTCATGCATTTATATTTGACTCATCGTCTTCATCTTTCAACGCTATTTCCTTCAGACACCAGATACTCTGGGATATTAAAGACATGGAGATCAAAAAGCTAAGTTCTGCCCTGGGGGAAATGAACACACCAGCAACAGACCTAATTGAGTTGACCACAGTGCAGTTACAATTCAACACGGCAGCAAGGAGAGAGATTTGAATTGTATTTCTATGTTGGCAGCTTTTTACTGCGTATTTGTCAGAGCTGATTTTTGTTTTATTAATATTTGAAATGAATATGCGGCAACAGTTTTTCTTCTGGCACAGTCCCATGAGTTTTAAAGCAAGTGTGAATTCACATAACTATCATCATCACCAAGACACACTAATTTTCATTGCAATCCTGCCCTGTAAACCACCCCATTGTCATCGGTTACTCTTATCACCCAACATCTGATCACCGTAGATTTGTGGCCTTGAGAATTCCACCACTGTGGAACCAAAGACTATGTAACCCACTTCAGCTGAACATAACATCTTTGAGATTTATTCAAGTTGTCATACGGATCAGTCATTTGTTGGCTTTTATTTCTGAGCTGCATTCCACTCTGTGGCTGTTTCCATTCACCCACTGAAAGATACCTGGGTTCTTGCCAGTTTGAAATGATTGTTAAGATGGCTCAAACCTTTAATGAATAGACTTTGTATAAACAGAAGTTTTCATTACTTCAGATTAAATGTCTGGAAATGAGATGGTCAGATCCACATGGCAAGTAGATCTGCTTTTCCTAAGAGAGCAAATGGAAAATTGCTTCCAGAGTAGTCTTGCCATTTTGCCTTCCAGCTAGCGATGATGGTCGTTCTCGTCATGCCCGATTGCTTCTGGCGTTCTGCCGATGGTTGCGCCATCAGTTTTAACTATTAATCTCTGCGGTGGGAGTATGGTTTTGTCTCATGATAGTTTTCGTCTGTTTCCCAAGTGGCTAATCATACTGAACATCTTTCCACATTCTTATTTGTCATTTACTTATTCACTTTGCAAATGTTTGAGTCTTTTGGTTCTTGGTTGGTTGGTTTCTGAGTGGGTCTCGTATATCCTAGACTGGCCTCCAACTCACTGTATAACCTAGGATGACCTTGAAACCCTGGGTTCCTGCCTCTACAACTTGAGGGGTGCAATCACAGTTGAGTACCAACTGACAGGTTATATTTGATTCTGAGAACTGAACCCAGGGTTTTGTGTTTGTTAAGCAAGTATTCTCTTAACTTAGCTGTGCCCATAGCTCTTTGGTTACATTTTAATTAGCCATTTGCTTTCTGTCTGTTGAATTTACTTTTATGCTTACTCTGGATTTCAGGCCTTTCAAATATTCTCTCTGTGTTTTCAATCTTACGATAATTTTCTTTACAGCAAAAAGTTTTAATGATGACTAGGTGATCAGTTGTTTTTCAAACAGTATTTTTATTTATTGTTTGAAGATTTCATACATGTAATCATTGTATCCTGATCACATCCACCACTCAGTCCTCTCCTCCCTTTCTGGGCTCCCCTAACACACCTCCCTCCCAAACTACATAGGCTACTCTTTCTTCCCTCCCTCCCAGGGACTGTCTACAAGACAGAATTTTGCTTGCTCATTTCACCCAGTCCTCTGGCTCTTACATTCTCTCCACCCTCTCTTCTGTGGTCATCCCTGAGTCGTGGATTAGGGGGAATAATTAATACAGATGTCTCGTCTACCATTTAGCTATGTTTTTAAACATCTTAATGATATTTGACTGGAATTGTACTGAATCTGTAGGCCAATATAAGAACTATTGGGGTTTTGTTTATTTTTTTTTGTTTGTTTTGCTGTGGCTTTGTAATCCTGGAATGATTTTTTGTCCATCATTATAGTAGTTGTCAACACACAGATTTGTACATGTTTTATTGGATTTGTACCTAGTTGTTTCATTTTTGTGTCTATTTTAATGATAATTTTGGACATTTTAATTTTGTGCTGATTTTCAATTTCTCAGTGATAGTCTATAGAATAATATGGACTCTTATGCACTGACCTTATATTAATTATATCCTGTGTGCCATCTTAAGAACTATTTTTAGTTTGAATTTGTCAGCATCCTCCAGTTTATCAATTGGAATCGCTTGGCTTATTTTATTCCAATCTGTATACCTATGTTTCTTTTGCATTGTTGTATCAGCTAGGGGGTATAGCATGATATTAAATAAGAATGGGCACCCTTGCTTTGCTCTTGATTTTAGGAAATTATTCGTTTTTTGCTGTTAGGTTAATTTTAATTTATTTTATGTGTGCGTGTTTGCTTGCATGAATATCTCTTCACCACATGAATGCCTGGTGTCACTTGAGTCCAAAAAGGGATAATCAATCCCCTGAAGCTGGAATCACAGATGGTTGTGAGCTTCCATGTAGGTCCTAGGACTCCATCCCAGGCCCCCAGGGAAGCAGCCAGCACTTTGAACTGCTGAACCATTTCCCCAGCACCAGCTGTAAATTTCTTTTGTTGAAGCGTTTTCTAGCAAGGTGTTTGCAAAAGATTCCATCGTTTATTTGTTAGAATTTACCCAATAGTGAGATCATTTGGCAATCAGGATTTTTATTTCAATCTTTAAATTGTAGATTGAAGGAGCTAGACACACACACGGACACACACACAAACACAGAGAGCGGGGAGGGAGAGGAAGAGGGAGAGAGGGAGGGAGAGAGAGAGAGAGAGAGAGAGAGAGAGAGAGAGAGAGAGAGAGAGAGAGAGAGAGGAGAGATGGGAATTCAATTGGTCACAGGTCCAGGGGACCTGGCAGTCTCTTCTGGCCTCCCTGAGAATCAGGCAAGTACACGGTATGTGGTATGCGTCCATGCATGTAAACAAATATTTACACACACGAAATAAAAAAGTAACAAACCTTTAAGCAGTAGATACAATTATCTTAGAAGCTCTAGGACTATTCAGGTTGTTTATCTTTCCTGGGTGAATTTTTCATCGTCGTTTGATTTTTCAAAGGCTTCGTCCATTTCCTAAATGTTGAAAATTAATATGTATGGAATTGTGAAAAGAATTTCCTTATCTCTTATTTCTGTGGAGTCTGTAGAGAGAGTTCTCTTTCATTTGTGGTATTTGTAATCCAATGTATCAGTCAGTCTTGGCAGAGCTCTACTTTATCTCTACCCTCTAAAATTGTCTGTTGGTTACATTGCCTTTTGTGGATGTGTTCCTATTTGAAATTTGGTTGAGTTTTGCCCTTTATTACTTCCTCCCTTCTACTCCTATTGAGTTCATTTTGTTTGACCTTGTTCTGGTACCTTAAAGAACTTGAGTCTATTTGTTTTGTTTTTGCTTTTCCTTAGTAAGGTGGCTTGATGAAGTTCAAGCTACAAGTTCTGATTTCCCACAGGCTTCGAAAATGCTTTTTGGTGTTATTCCATTGGTTGAAATGGCCATACCAAGTCACCAGTATAGGACCCAGGTCCAACTTCTAGCTAGAAGCTATTCAAGTCGATGGCCTGACACTTGGGATGGCATTCACATAAATGCAGCCTGGCACAAGACCCTTGAGTAATGTGCACAGAAACCTTTATGAAGCCACTTTCTGAGCTCCTTCCTATGGGCAGTCATTCCTCTCTTAGTCCTTCAACCAGAAAATTAAAGCTTCAATTACTTCCCTAAGATATGTGTTCCCTGCAATGGTGTTTGTACCTAGTACTGTGACAGAAAGAGAAAGAGAAGCCATGAGGGTTGGTGGCATCCTCTGGGCATCACAGTTGCTGAAATCAGAAAGGAAATCCTGTTCTTGTCATTAATACTCTTAGCTACCTCAAGGCCTTTGTCATGATGGCTACCAGTTCAGTGAAAGGACCCAACTCCCAAGTGTGAATAAATGAAGGGGGAAAATGAAAGATTTTTCTCAGTGATTTGGCACTGTAAGGTGTTTCTTTCTCGAACTCAAGGCAGACCAGGCTTTCTCGCAGCACCTTTCCTGCCTGTACCTGATATCGACTCTCAGGCTGGATGCTGCTGGAGTCCAGCTGCAATCTGCAAGAGGGAGACAGTGATGGAGCTCACTAGCAGGGGGAAGAGAGTCTGCATTTTGCCTCCTTCCCCAGTCTGTTGCTAGTTCTCACTTTCCAAAATTCCCTTAGGGCTGCTTTATTGCTTTACTTAGTTAGGGAGAAAGCCCTCTATCCATAAGATCACCTGGGCCACCATCCCAAGTCTCTAGGCACAGGTCCATTGTCCCGTGTCTTTCCTTATTGCCCACTTCAGCTACTCAGCACATGCCACAGCTCATGGCAACAAAGCATCTCTCCCGATGCCAGGGCGTCCTAACTACCACGGACACATGTTATGTGTAATACACTGTCCTACACCAAAGTTATGACCTAGACGCAAACAGGATCTGCCTGACGCTAGCTTGCTCACTGCCTTAGGGAATGTAGGATTAGACACAGATCCAGAGGGACAGGGTAACTTGTTATATCTGACCACAGGCTGAATATGACTCAGCTTTGCAAAATTGAGTTTGATAAATGAAGGCTCCTTGGTAAAGGGTAAAAGTAAATTGATTTCCATTGCAAAAGTCAAGAGTTTGACAGAGAGAAGGGGAAATGTTGTCACGATGCCATTTTTTTTAAAGGTTCTGTTTTGGGTTAGATTGAAGAGTTCCATAGCTGAAAAGCTGCAGATGCAGAACTGAGAACTTGCAGTCTCCATGCCTGAAGCAGACAGACCACCCATCTGTGGTTACATGTCTGTGTGCCTCTGGTCGGGGAGCTACACCAGTCTCTGCAACTCATTAGGAAATAGCATAATTGTCTTCTTCAGCTAGTCACATCAAAGCTTTCCTGGCATTTCCTTAACCTTGTGTGGTATATCATAACACATCTGTTTGTCTCGTTTATGCCATCCTGGTCCTCTAATTAAAAAACAAGACTTGGAATTGGAAGATACACATCCTTTCTTTTTCTTCTTTTGCTAAACTCTCTAGCTTCACCAAGGACAGTATCAGGAATACTGTTGAATCTGTATGCAGGTCTCTGTAAACTGTGAGACTTGCCCCTAGCGTAGATGGGGCAAACCTCAGAAGTGGTTTGATTCTACAGATCAACCTCTTGAGAGAAAACACACAAACTTTAATGATAACCTCAGAGTGAATGGCACTCCCTTCTAGAAGGGTCTGAGATAGAAAATGTCCAGATTCAGAATGGTGGATTTTAAAATTTTGTATCATATTTTCCAGCTCCCAAAACCAGTTCTGAAGATACTAAAAGATCTAGGCACCCCAACTGTGGTCAGGTTGTTTGTTCATAATTGTTACTTTTATCATGCCTTTGTGCATTTACCTCTGAATAGTAGTAATATAAATGCTTTGCCTTATAATTTTCTTTTTATTTATTTATTTATTGAAGATTTCTATCTCTTCCCTGCCACTGCCTCCTATTTCCCTCCCCCTTCCCCCCAACCAACCCCCCCCCCCCCCCCCCAAAAGTCCCCCTCCCTCGTCAGCCCAAAGATCAATCAGGGTCCCTGCCCTGTGGGAAGTCCAAGGACCACCCACCTCCATCCAGGTCTAGTAAGGTGAGCATCCAAACTGCCTAGGCTCAGGCAGAAATCTCAAGGTCCAAATCAGGAGCAGAAGGAGAGAGAGCACGAGCAAGGAACTCAGGACTGCGAGGGTGCACCCACACACTGAGAGAATGGGGATGTTCTATTGGGAACTCACCAAGGCCAGCTGGCCTGGGTCTGAAAAAGCCTGGGATAAAACCGGACTCACTGAACATAGCAGACAGTGAGG
>NW_026067941.1:5392724-5428850 GCF_014885135.2 Alexandromys fortis | reverse complement strand
CCCTTTTTTTTTTTTTTTTTTTTACTATATTATTTGTTCTTTTGATGACCAAATTCTTGAGTTGTTTGTATATTCTGGAGATCAGCCCTCTGTCTGATGTGAGGTTGGTGAAGATCTTTTCACATTCTGTAGGCTGCCATTTTGTCCTCTTGACCATGTACTTGGCTTTACAGAAGCTTTTCAGTTTCAGAAGGTCCCATTTATTACTTGTTTCTCTCAGTGTCTGTGCTACTGGGGTTATACTTAGGAAGTAGTCTCCTCGCCAATGTGTTCAAGTGTACTTCCCACTTTCTCTTCTATGAGATTCAGTGTGGCTGGCTTTATGTTGAGGTCTTTGATCCCTTTGGACTTGCATTTTGTGCATAGTCTGTTTTTATTCTTCTACATGTTGATATCCAGTTATGCCAGTACCATTTGTTGAATATGCTTTCTTTTTACCATTTTATATTTTTTGCTTCTTTGTCAAAAATCAAGTGTACATAGATGTGTGGTAGGAGTGCAAACTGATACAGCCCCTTTGGATATCAGTATGATTATTTCTCAGAAAATTAGGAATCAACCTTCCTCAAGACCCAGCAATAGCACTTTTGGGTATATACTCAAAGAATGCTCAATCATACCACAAGGACATGTGCTTGACTATGTTCATAGCAGCATTGTTTGTCATAGCCAGAACCTGGAAACAACCTGAATGCCCCTCAACCGAAGAGTGGATAAGAAAAATGTGGTACATTTACACAGTGGAATACCACATATACCACACAGCAGAAACAATTAATGAAATCTTGAGATTTGTAAGCAAATGGATGGATCTAGAAAACATCGTATTGAGTGAGGTAACTCAGACCCAGAAAGACAAACATCTTATATATTCACTCATAAGTGGCTTTTCTACATAAAGCAAAGTAAACCAGCCTAAAATTCATAATCCCAGAGAACCTAGACAATAATGAGGATTCTAAGAGAGACATACATAGATCTAATCTACATGGGAAGTAGAAAAAGACAAGATCTCCTGAGTAAATTGGGAGCATGGGGACCATGGGAGAGAATAGGAAGGGAGGGGAGCAGAGAAAAATGTATAGTTCAATAAAATCAATAAAAAAGTTTAAAAAAATATGGTAGGAAGCTTGCTTTCTAACACACTGTAAGTCCTTAAAGTTAGGGTTAAAACACAGGCCTGTCTGCTTTGAGGATAGTGCTTATGTCATTGAACTCTATCATCAATAACAAATCTGGTCATTTCCAAAGTGTATATGTGTATGAGTTACATATTTTAACCAAATTATACCAAATAAGCATTTAAAAGAACAAAAAACAGCAGATGTGAATTACTAAGGATTTGGTTTTACACATTTTAAATGTTTGGCTCTTTGAAGTTGAGGACTCAAGTATTGTTATAAGAAAAGGTTTAGAAAGATACCCAGTTAAATTATAGCACAGCTGAAGAATTTGGAAACTCTTAGAAGGGCTAGTGACTATGCTCAGGCAGCATAGGCTTAGCAGGGAGAGTCATGCTTCCTCCTAAGGTGAGGGTCAGCATCAGACTTAGCAGGAAGGGCCATACACACTTCCTCCTGCAATAAGGGTTGGCTTCTGTGTTGTCCTAAGGCAAAGGTCAGTACAGGGCTCAGGATTCGGTACACTTACGTAAAGGCCCAATGCATTAAGGATTCCCTAGATGTTGAAAATTACATCATGTTGCTTTTAAAATTTATATTTATAGGTGAATTATTCATATCTATGCAGGTGGACGAACAATCTTTAGACTCAGCACTTTGTGTATAGTAGAAGTTCATTTCAAGAGTAAGGTGAATATTTGCTGCTGGCTTTTCCCTGGGCATAGGGGACTGTTGTCAAAGTCACCTTTAGGGTAAGAGAGAGTCCTTGGAAGTGTTTCTGAATAATGCATGATCTTAGGTATATTTTTTAAGTAACAGAAAAGGAGTGAGAATAATTTACATATATTTTATAGCGAAATATTTTTGCATTATCTGTTTATTTTGAGAGTTATTGAGCACATGTCTAATCATACATGTTTGGCAATCATAGGGCCTTATGGGAATTTATTTTCTCCTTTCATGATGCGAGGCCATGAACTGAGCCCACGTGGTCAGGTTTGTTAGCAAGTGCCCTTCCCCCTCACTGAGCCATCTTGCAGGTCCTAACAAAAAATAATTTTTAAAATATAAAATAATTAAGGAATAGGAGATGTAGCTCAGTGAGGGAGTGTTTAGATAGCATGTACAAGAGCTTGTTTGATTCCCCTGTACTGTAAAGAAAGGAGAACAAACATATAATACTCTGGCCTTAAAAACAGTAAAAGTTCAGAGAACATGAACGCATGGTTTCAGTTTTTCTGCATAGCATATCTTCTGTAGGGAGAAGTGGAAATTGGGGCCTGAAGAGCTACAACAGGGATGTGTGGAGTTATCAGGGATTTGGGACCTTCTTGAAGCTTGGGATAGTAAATTTTTGTCACTATATATGTATATATATAAATACATGTGTACATATATATATAATTAACATATATATGTATAACTAACTCTTGGGTTGAGCCAAATGAGTAGGCCCTCACTGCATTCGGGTTGACACTGTAATTTTCTTGGGTTTCCTTAACAAAGGACTACTCACCACAGTCTGAGCAGCTGAAGCCACAGGGTTTGGGAGGCTGGCCCACTGAGTCCGGGTGAGGGTCCCTGTCTCCTAGACTTAGAGATGGCTGTCTTTTCCACATGACTTCATGGGGTCTTCTGCGCATGTCTACCAGATTCCTTCTTTTTATAAAGAAAATGCTCTAATGTGCTTGATTCTGCCATCATGATCTTATTTTAACTTCATTTCCTCTTAAAATACCTATTCTCTGCATATTCCAAGTCGTATTCTGAGACACTTGGGATGGTTTTATGCATCAGTAGGGGTGGGGCATGACTTGGCTTCTAGAAGCATCATGCTAAATACATCGGACTTGGATTTTACTTATTTTCCTTTGGGTGTCTCTGGTAGGTTGAGGACGCACCTGCACTCATCACTTAATTCTTGAAAATAATTTTTATTAAAAGGTATAAAAAGGGGATGAAAGAAAATTCCTATTTATGTCAGTATATTTTCAGAGTTCATTACGCAGGTTCAGAGTGAGGCTGCTGGCCTGTCTCCAGATTCATTTTCTATAAAATAGAGCGACTGAGTAAGAGATTCTTTGAATTTAGTTCAGATATGACCTCCTAAGGCACTGTTGTAATGAAACAACCATGAAATGGCTTCCTGACTGTAAACGGAAAGGGAAGGGGTTTTCTGGTCAGCTCCATGAACAGCAGATTTATTTATAAATGGATTCTCCACCCAGGAAAGAAATTTGTAGATGTTATAACCATGTTTACTGCATTAGAGAGCCACGCTTCCCCCTTTGCTCTAGCACCGTAATAGTAGCTGATGTCTTCTGACACAGACAACGACAGGAACATATCAATAGCAGTTTCTTCCGAGCAGTTCAAGAGCCTGTTTTGGTTGGGTTACATTACTGACAAGGTGATGAACCACCAGCGGCATTTCACTCCTAAGAGAGTTTGAGTTTAATTACGCTAATTCAATTGAGGCTTTTCTGGTCTGTCATAACACCCTGCCACACTTGCATGAAATGAAAAGAGTGTATATTTTAAAAGACATAAAAAGAAAAATAATACTGGTTGATGCATCTGCAGTGAGCATCCAAGATTTTGCCAAGCGATCATGAGCCTGAGGCAGAGAAATAAGTCAAAACGAAGGAGAGAAAACATTGGTTCCCTCCTAGTAAAATAAAGTAAATGTCTAGAAGTTTCTTTGATAGCTGAATTATTTTTAAATTTTATGAATCTGTTTATGAAATACTGTGTGGGTCAGTGAGATATCCCCGTGGCTCCAGGCACTCCCTGCTGTGCCTGCCTGACAACCTGAGTTCACTCCCTGGAGCCCGCATAAGGCACAAAATTGTTCTCTAACTTCAACTCACGTTCTTTGGCACATGTGCTGAAACATACATCATGCACACAAACCCAATAATACATAAGTGAATAAGTATATTCTAAGCGTACATAAAATATTTATGTGTACTGTTAAGCCATTTAAGAAAAATGTTTCTTATGCAATAGTTAATTAATTTTGTTGATTTTATCATTTCCTTTCTCATTGCTTTAACCAAATGCCTGACAGGAAGCAGCTTAACAAAGGCAAGTTTACTCTCATTCGGGCATGAGGGCACAGCCAATCATGATGAGGAAGGCATGGTGTCTAAAACACCTGTCAAGGTGTGGTTGGAGGAGCGTTAGACTGTTTGCTCACGTCTGGGCAAATTGAAAACAAAACGATGAATTCCAGTGGTCATCTGGCTTCCTTCTTTTCCACCTTTTATTGAGATTTGACCCTGGCTCATGAACGGTTGCCACCCACGTCAGGGTAGCTCTTGTTTTTTTCAGTCCTGTCTGGAATCACCTTCACAGAGCCGTCTGTCTGTCTCTTCGGTGATTCTGAAGCCAGTCGAATGGTCAGAGAAGACTAACAGTCATCACATCTGGCCAGTGCTGACTTCTTGTTTCCTTCATCTGCAATAAAGCATGGACTAGTCTCCCCATCAAGTCGCTTTCCCAGAAGAGCAGTCCAACACCTGATCGTCAGTATCTCATTTCAATAGGAACGTGCACCGAAGTGCACACATTCCAAGCTTTCCTGACCCAACGGGCTGAAAGGATAGCTGTATGAGTCACTCTTTTATTAGTAGAGCAAAATTTCAGGACGGGGTGCTGTATAAAGGAAAGATTTTGGGTTTTTTATTTTTAGCTCAGAGTTGAGACAGCATAGCATGGTCTTCAGGGGCTTGTCTGGACTGCATTCCTTCCTGCAGATGGCAGTGGCAGCCGCATATGTGAGAGTTAAAGAGAGGCCACTTAACCCAACATGAAGGAACAAGGAGCTTGGAGTCCGATGGTCCCTTCCAAAGCCAGCGCCCTTAACTGACCTCAGGCTACATCTGTCATGGCCACACTGTATCCTCGGGAGGAACACACATAGCAATAGTTGTATTGATTTTTGCTCTGTTATTGCTTCATGTTTCTTGACAACGACTTTTATTGCTTTGATGGACTATTTTTGGTCATAAACAAACAAACAAACTTTAGTTCTTGATTTTTTCCCCTCGTTGGATTGTATACAAAATAAGTGTTGCAACTTATTTTAAATTTATTTTGCCTGATTTTCTTGGTGCATTCATTCAAATGGCACTGTTTAGTTCACCCGAGGACTCTGAGAGGTTGGAAGGGGGGTGTGCGTGCCTGTATTTATAAGATTAATAATCCCAGTGCTCTTCCTGTCACGTGCGAAAGGCCACACATTCTCTTCTGTGAAATGACATTTTTAAGACTGTGCAAATCCTAGCCCTCCCCCTTCAATGCTCCTCTCCAACAAAGGGAACTCAGTTTGTCAGCTGTGAATACGATTTACCAGGATAATAAAGCAGTCTGGGATTGTAAACCCACATGACACTTTCTAGACAGCAAATAAGTGTGAGATCTTTGTTTGCTAAGCAGACTTTGAATCCTGACAGAAAACGTCTGACTTCCTGAGCGCAGGAGAGCTGCAGCCATCCTGGTGGTTTGTGAGTGACATTATGTCTCGCTGGCTCCCTCCCCCAAACTCCTTGTCCCCATGGTTCTCCCTTCAGTCTGAATAACAGAGTAACATCCCCTGCTATCTCAGGCTGCAGTTGTAAAAGTACCTCAAGCCAGCACTTTATCCTCGAACCCTAAGACTTTTTTTTAGGAACCAGGAACCATGTTTCATGGATTTGTTTCTTCAGGTGAAAATTACTTTGACCTGATAAGTTAGAAGCACAGGACTTAATTCTGCCCTTGCTTCAGTTCCCACTGTCATTATGTTATTTTTTATTGTTGTGTTAAATGTTGTGATTATTACAAAGTTTTACTTTTAATTTCCATTGGTGAATGTTCATGGTGTGTGGTATTGGGTTACATAAGGACACTTTCATTATCTAATGTGTCTTAAGATACAAGCATATAAGGTATTGTTCTCATCCACTCTTTATCCCAGCTATTCATATCTGCAGAACTGTATTACATAAAACAAAAACAAAACCCACATGTTCCTTCTACATCAAAATCCTACCTGTCCTCGTTTCTGGTGTGTTTGCCTCTTCTTTGCCTCCCATCATGGCATTTCGTCAGTGTCCATGCTCTTTGAGAATGGAACATTATATGTCTGTGTGAGCGAGGGACTTCGAGACATTTTTCCTCGAAGGTTGTTATCTTTAATTGCCAGCATAGCAAATAAAAAGGGCCAAGAGTCTCCAATGTCTCCTGATGAGAATTAAATTTGTACGTGGTATCTGATCACAGCTAGAAACTCTCCTCAATATATATGATAGCTGCTAACATGTTAAAAGCTTAGTCATAGACTGTGAGGGATAGCATAGCCATAGGTGGTACCTTGACTATAAGGTGCTCATGATTTAACAAGTGTGAGGAGGAAGCAAAATCATTTGTCTTGGTCATACGTCCATTTCAAACAGTAGGCAATAGAATATGGTGTTTGTAGCTGCAGGGAGATCCTCCAGGTCCAGGGTGATGGTGGTAGTTTGGTTTGTGGTGGTTTTAATGGGAGGATCAGAGAAGCATGGACATTAGAAAGACATTTAGAAGATAAGGAGAGACTCAAGGGAGAAAGGGGGACTTACTGTGAGCTTAGGTGGGAAGTCAGAAGACAGCTTCCAGCAGAAGTTCAAGAGAAAAAGAGGTCTGGTGAGCAGAGATAAGCAGTGTGGAACGCTGCCTGAATGGGAGTTAGGGTTAGAAGTGAGGATGGACTCAGCCTGCAGAGATGGAGGGGAAGGGGGAAGAGAGGATAGACAGCCTTGACCTTGTGCAGAGGAAACTCTAGTTTGACAGTCAGTTGTTCTATAGCCTCAAAGCCAATGTGGCTCTGGTGTGGTGCAGAGGTGAGGTCTGGTGTGGTGCAGAGGTAAGGTATGGGGTGGTGCAGAGGTGGGGTCTGGGGTGGTGCAGAGGGGAGGTCTGGGGTGGTGCAGAGGTGGGGTCTGGGGTGGTGCGGAAGTGAGGTCTGGGGTGGTGCGGAGAGGTGAGTTCTGGGGTGCAGAGGTGAGGTCTGGGGTGATGCAGAGATGAGGTCTGGTATGGTGCAGAGGTGAGGTCTGGGGTGGTGCGGAGGTAAGGTCTGGTGTGGTACAGAGCTTGGGTCTGGTATGGTGCAGAGGTGGGGTTTGGCGTGGTAAAGGTGTGGTGGTTTGATGTGGTCCAGATGTTGTTTGAATGTGGGGCAGATGTGGTGATTTGGTCTGGTGCAGATGTGGGGATGACTGCCTACAAAGCTATCAGAGTTGACTGGCTGGATAGTAGCGATGATCACATTCAGGGTTGCAGGGAGGAGCAGCTGATAAGATGCCTTTGATGTATTGATCTATGCTGTTGGCCCTTCATATCCTTAGGGCAGAAACAATGAAATCTGCCAGCTGCTTTTCAGTGCCATGGAGTAAAGCCATTGCTGTCCCCTTTGTCCCCCTACATGACATGAACACAACACTCAGCTAAACACATATGGCGCAGTTACCACGTAGATATTTCATTCTATAACATATGCATTTATCACACAGTTTCAAAAGATAGAAACTTAACTACAGATTTCCAGAGAAGTATGAAAGTACAGCACACATTTGAAGGTCTCTAGGATATATACAAATTAAATTTTATTTCATAATATTGTCTGGATATTTGGAAACAATAGTAAAAAAATTCTCTGATATGTTTATACTTGTTTGGTGTTAAACCTGTGACTGAGTCTCTCAGTGACTTAAAATGTATTATCTACCAAAATGCTAGTTGAATGGTCAACTAATAAAAATGATGGAGAGGGAGATTTGGACTCCCTGGAGAGAATTTGCAACTGCTTAGAATGATCTCAACAAAAACTGGGTAGCTTTTATCTAGCTTCTTATTCTTGGGTAAGGGTCATGCCCATATTTTGTCACTATTTGAAGATTCCATCACAGGAAAACATAGTATCATATGGAACGATGACTTAGGTAAGATCTAAGAGACCTCTCAACTCTGATGCTTCCACGATCTTACAGGAAGGTCTAGAGGAATTGCTGGATCTAGAAGTCTGTGTGCTGCCATAGTACTCTAGCCCTCTCACAGACAGGAGTCATAGAGACTGAGAGGAGATGGCTCAGCAGTCAAGATCAATTGTTATGCAAGCGTGATACAAGTTCAAGTCCTCAGCACTCGTAACAATTAAGATGTAGGTGCACATGTGTCTGTAATGCTAGTGTGGTGAGGGGCAGAGATGGGAGGCCATTGGAGCCTGCTGGCTGCCAGCTTAGTTCCTACTGTCTGAGTGGAATGGATAGCGTGTTATAGAGAAGGGCATCTAGTATCCTCTTCTGCCCTCTGTGATGCACCCTGGATACACACTAGGGTATATATGCCCCTGCCTTAGTAAGGATTACTATTGTTGCCATAAAACACCATGACAAAAAAGAAAGTTGGGGAGGAAAGGGTTTATTTGGCTTATACCTCCATGTTGTTGTTCATTATTTGAGAGAAGTCAGGACAGGCACTCAAACAGGGCAGGAACGTGGAGGTGGGAGCTGGTGCAGAGGCTATGGAGGGGTGCTGCTTACTGACTTGCTCACTATAGCTTGCTTGGTCTGTTTTCTTATGGAACCCAGTACCAACATCCCAGAGGTAGCCAAGATCCACAATGATCTGAACCCTCCAATATCAATCACTAATTAAGAAAATTCTCTAAGGCTTGCTTGTAGCACAGTCTTATGGAGGCATTTTATTAATGGCGGTTCCCTGATCTCAGATGACTTCATCACGTGTCAAGTTGACATAGAACTATCCAGCACACCCCTGTACAGAAGAATGAATAATCTATGAAGGGTTCTGCAGCAACATGTGTCTGGTAGTGGGATCACATGACAACCCACAATTAGATTCAAAAACTTCTGCACAGTTTTAGATTCCCGAGGCATCGTCCACTTCTCTGGAAAGAAGATAACAGAAGATGAGTGTTCTGTATGAATTTGGCAGGTCTCAGAATTCCATTTTAAATCACTGCTCAGAAACCTTGGTTCAATTTGGTTTTATTGTAAAAGCCTTTTTGGATGCATCTGTATTTAGGTTATTCTCAGGGTCAGTTCAAAATTATCCAAAGGAAATTCTCAGCAATTTCTAGAAAATTCCTGAAGGGAGCTATTGATTATAATTGTGTTTAAATAAAGACCATCTGATGTGAAGAATTGCTGGTCAGTATTCCTGCCTCACTATACTTTAACTGAGTACTATGCATCCTGAGGTGGATTGTTTGTCTTTAGGTAAGGACTTCGAATTCTCAATTACCTTTTCATTTGTGTGGATCCTTCTAGGAATACAGAATAGGTGTAGGAATAGGTGGGAAGAGCATAATCCTTCATGGATTGACCTCCTGAAGTAGAGGTCAGACAGAACGCAGAAATGGACAGGCATGTCAGACTTCATCTGGGGTTTGCAAAGAGTGAGCCCACTGGAAAGCCGCAGTACAAAGCTCCAGTGCTAACCTGTGCTATAGACTCGTGGATATGGGCAGTCCAGGAGAACTCATAAGCATTTACTGGAAATGTGGGCAAGGTGGTGGAATTGCAAGGAAGAAGTGACTTGTTCATGCTAGGAATATTTTAATTACAGATCCTCCAAACACAAGGACTGGTTGAAAGACTTCTTTTAAAGATTAGTTAGACAGCCTGGCATGGTGGTACATACCTCTAATTCCAGTACTCAGGAGGCAGACACAGGCAGATCTCAGTTCAAGGCCAGCATGGTCTACAGAGTGAGTCCCAAGACATCAAGGGTTATACAAAGAAACCCTGTCTCAAAAACAAAACAAAATAATCAAACAAAAAAGATTAGTTAGAAACACACTTTGTTGTGCCTAAATCATGCTCAAATAGAACTTTGTATTTTCATGCCTTGAAAGAATTTAAGGAGTTTCATTTTATCATTAAGTCAAGCCTGAAGGTGGAAGAAGACAGGGTTGTGATGATTTTCTATCTTGGTAGAGAAAACCAAGCGTCTTTGTGATTCTGCATAAGAATTGATGCGCCTGTATAATGAGTTTTTCAAAGGGTGCATCATGCAATAAACCATCTGAGAAATGGTCATTAAGACGGGAGATTCACAAAGTATAGTGGGCAGAATAATTATAACTTTATGGGTCCTGCCTGCAACATGAATTAAGATTTATGTTACTAACATCTTTGAGTAAAATTACTTGGAAACATTCACAGTCTCTCACTGTAGTCCTACTCAATAGACGTCCTTCATGCTATGGTTGTCTGTCTGACAATCAGAATGCCAAAGTGACTTCAGCTCTCATGTCCTGTAGTTCCAAAAGGACTAGTGAGGTAAACTCAGTGGGGGAACACTTGCCTAGCAGGCATAAAACAGAGAGAGTGGAGTGGGGCAAGAGAGACAGAGACAGAGAGACAAATTGACAGAGATGGCCAGCAGCATCCATGATGGAGTAGAGATTAGTGAGAACCAGGTACAAGCTGAATGGTACTGACTACTCAGGAAGTTGTTGGAATGGAAGCTGTTCTCTTCCCTTCCAGATTGACAAAGCAACAGCTGTGTGCTATGTGCCTAAGAGAAACTACTGTCTAGATTGTTTGGAAACCCCTGTATAGACTGAGGAGAGGTGATTGATTGTATTGTGACTTTTGAGGAAGTACTTTCGGGGGACTTTTCGGGAGGCGTGAACTTCCAATCTGTATAAGGTTGCAGAAGAAATTTAGAGAGAAGTGGACAGGTTGCCATCCCACCTCAACAGAAAGGGAAGCTCACAGATTTCTGGATCTCTTCCAGGAAACTCAAGTGTCTCCTGGAAGTCAGGTTCAGAACTCTTGATACGATGCCGAAGCCAGTACGGGTGACTTGTAGATGTTGGCATGAGGCAAATTTCCGTATACTCAGGTTAGGAGTTTCTTCTATGCTCTACTAACTTCCTTAGCAAAATGTAATTATAGAAAACTAATGGCAGGGCCGCTCCCCAGACTTCGGGGACCAGCTCAGTTGTCCTCCACCTTCAGTCAGCCAGCAGCTCAGTTGTCCTCCACCTTCAGTCAGCCAGCATTGGGATGCTAATGTAATATGACATGGGGATAAAATTGAATTACTTGGCTTTCACTTTTGTCCCCTGAGTTTTCGCTCTCCAGTTCCTTGCCATTAGCTGGCTTTGTGAAAAACCAAGTGCGAGACGATCCATGGATGTGGAACATCACAACACCAGCCAAGAGAGACAGTGTCCCCCAGGGACCTCGTTAGAAATGTTTAGGGAAGTTCTTGTGTTTGTTCCAAATTTCTTCCCATATCTGGCAGCAGCAGATGCTAGTATTAGGCAGAATCTTGTTTAGGAGAGAAATGATCAGAGCAATTATCATAATGATATTAGCTAATACCTATTTGACACTTAGAATGTACCAGGCACTTTTCCAAGGCGCATCACGTGTCCTGACCCATTTGGTACTCATACTGGTTGATCCTGTTGTCATAATCTTACGTACGAGGAGACAATATTGCAGATTAACCAGGAAGTGAATAACTTTGCTTCGGATCTAGTTGGTCTGCTTTGGAGCCTGGTATCTCTCAACAATTAGCTATGTAACCCCAACCCACACCTACTGTTTATACAAAGGTCGCGAATGATTGAAAAGGATTTCTGCTATTTAGCCCATGATCTGATATTAAGTGACATTTTTTTAAATTTTTGTTTTGTTGAGACATGGTTTCTCTGTGGCTTTGGAGCCTGTCCTGGAACTAGCTCTTGTAGACCAGGCTGGCCTCAAACTCACAGAGATCCACCTGCTTCTGCCTCCCGAGTGCTGGGATTAGAGGAGTGCGCCACAATTGCCAGACCAACTTTTATAAGGTTTTAGGTCAGCATTTAACAGGAAGCAAAGCATGGGATAACTTAGGGCATGGTTTAAGGAAGCTCCTATTGTTTCCAGGTTGTTAAAACTGGACTCACTGAACATAGTGGACAATGAGGACTGCTGAGAAGTCAAGAACAATGGCGCTGGGTTTTGATCCTACTGCATGTACTGGCTTTGTGGGAGCCTAGGCAGTTTGGGTGCTCATCTTACTAGACCTGGAAGGAGGTGGGAGGTCATTGGACTTCCCACAGGGCAGGGAACCCTGACTGCTCTTCGGGCTGATGAGGGAGGGGAAGTTGACTGGGGGAGGGGGAGGGAGATGGGAGGCAGTGGCGGGGAGGAGACAGAAATCTTTAATAAATAAATAAATAATAAAAAAGAAATGAAACATGAAAAAAAAGGAAGCTCCTATTGGTGTATGTTGCAAGAAGGTGGGAGCTAAAAGTGAGAAGAGGGAGTATGGTTAGTGACACAATCCTGGAGAGGAAATGAAATCCCAGCACTCGGAGGCAGAGGCAGGCAAATCTCTGTGAGTTCAAGGCCAGCGTCTACAAGAGCTAGTTCAGGACAGGCTCCAAAGCTACAGAGAAACCCTGTCTAGAAAAAAAAGAAAGAAAGAAAGAAAGAAAGAAAGAAAGAAAGAAAGAAAGAAAAAAATAAGAAAACAAAAACAAAACAAAACAAAAAAAACAACAACAAAAACCAACCAACCAACCAACCAACCCCCCCCCCCCAAAAAAAAAAGAAGAAAGAAATAATATGTCAATTCAGGTCCTAGTGTATGATCACAGTGGGCTTCATGGAAGTTTGGAGCCCAGTGTTTCGAGGCATCTTTGTGTGTGGTAGGACCAGAGGGCAAAGGTGAGAAGTTGGGAGGTGACAGTGGGCAGAGGGGAAACAGACTCTGCTGGGACTGAGGTGGGTGTTACACATGGAAGTGGTCGGAAGGACAGGCCAGCAGTTCTCTGAAATCTGTTTACACTTGGCAACTGCTGCCCTAACGAAGTCGCTCTTATTGCCATTAACCACCAAAGACAGCCAGAGCTCAGTGGCATTTAATCCACTTGTCTCAAGAGAGTGTTTACACAGAACTCACTCTGCCCTGTGCTCTCCTTCTGCCTGCCGTCACAGACTGGGAAGAGCCACTGCTTTCCAGGACCTCAGCTTCCTTCTCATCTGCCTTGTTTGTGGGGAAAAAAATCACCAGATACCATCTATAAAGATTACCTGGGTTAGCTTGGGAATGAAAATATGATGCCCCTTGATGTGGGGATAAGCCCTTGATGTGAAGCAAGTGTGATTGCTGCTAATCACTTAATTCCTTCTTCTTACTTACATCTAGCACCCGGCATTCTTTACCGTGATCATTACTTTTCCTCTTGTGTAGAGTTATCACTTGTTAATAGATTGATATGCTTTTAAAATAGCTATATTATTTCTCTAAGAATTATGGTATTCAATGCAAATGAACCTCAATCAGTTATTTAGAATAGTCACTTGAAACCACTTATTGAACTTTTATGCAGACATTTCTTTTATATACTCAAACTTGTAAGTCCCACAATTTGCATGCAGGAATTTAGAACACATGCACACACACACACACACACACACACACACACACACACACACAGAGAGTATGTGGTAGACAGATTTCCCTTTAAATAAATACAGCTCTACACATCCATTTATAATATCTGCCTCATGTTTTCTTGATAGGATGTGCCATAGTTCACTTAACAAACCTCGTGTAAATTGTTTACTGATAAATAAAGCACTCTTGGCACCAGGTAGAGATCAGCTGATCAGGCTAAACCATATTATGACTTCGCTGTCTTATGCATGGACTCTTGGTATTTATCCATAGTTTCATGGTTGCGGCTCCTCAAAGGGATATCATATAGGAGGAGGATCAGAACAATGAGTGTGGGGATCATATCTCTGCTTCTCCTTCTGCCATATAGAGCTATATGACCTTAAAATCACTTTATATTTTGAAGCCACTGTTTTATCTGTTGGTGAAGTGATACTTGCAGGCATGTGATACTTAAGGTTTGGTAGACTGATTTGCACCTCTTCTATCAAACTAGATCTTGGCTCTTAACACCACTAACACACGGCAGATTTATTCTCCTGTGCTTCTGCCATGGCCAGCACAATGCCAGTAGATTGGGCACTCTGTCGGGGTCCGATGCTAGCCCGGACCATCAGTTATTTCTCTCAACCAGACCCCAACATAAACTATTTCTCTCTGGACTGGTGTGGAGGAGATGGGGATAAAGACATGACTTACATGGTTTTATTGGTAGGGAGATTCTCAGTGGTCCCTCGTGAAGTCCTGAGTTCACATCCTGAAGAATTTTCCTCCTGCTTTATTTTCCAAACAGCCTTTATACTAAAACTTAACTTAGGGGAAATACATTAGCACTGTCTCCTAGGTAACCAGGTGAATGGCTTTCAGTCACATCCAGAACTACCTGTCTGCTCTGTGTGCTAGCTCTCACATAGGCTTGAATCAGCATCTCTATCAGGCATCCTCCAAATTACAAAGGGAGGAGCAAAACATCTTGACCATTTGTTAGGTTAGGGACAGCCTGCCTGGCAGAATATGTGGCCCATCTCAGGCGTGGCCTATGGCTTGGTGGCTTGGCTACCATACTAAATAGAAATATAGGCCTACAGCACTCAACAGTCATACTTTGAGTGATAGTCCAGGCAGCCAGCACATCTGTCTCCAGGGCTTTCTCAGGACTAACCATCTGTGTGATTTTGTGTTAAACAGTGAACCTCATAAATGTCTACCCATTACCCTCTTTAGAATTTGTATACTTATATACTTATACTTGGAATACTTGAAATCTCTCTCTCCCTCTCTCTTATTAGCAATATTTATTAGCATTTACTATAAAAAAAATAAACATCAATCTTGTGTTTGAGAAAGTTCTTTCAGCTAATGAAACTGAAGGCTGCGCATGGACCAAAAGGAACACATTGCTCCACACTGGAGGTGATAAATATTAAGTTTATTTTTTCCACTCAGCTTAGGCCTAGAATGAAACCACTTTGAAGATGTGACTTAAGACAAAATAAAGAATCTAGGAGGGTGAGCAGGATGCTTCAGAGAATTTTGTGCTTCCTGTTTAATTAACTGTTACATGTCCTGGGCCAGCTTGAATGAGGGTTTTTTTTTGGGGGGGGGCGTGAGTTGTGTACTTCATTTCGAGGGACCTTACAGGCAGCAACAATCACAACATACTTTAACTGAGTGTGCTTTCAAAGACTCCTCAATAGATGAGAAATCTCAACCTTGATCCTATGTACTCTAGATAACCTTGTTTGTATTTTAAATGCATTTTTTAGAAAACTTCTTTTGAGGTAAGGCCATTGTTAATCAGTTTTGACTGTTTTGGACATATTTACTAGTATTCTGTAGCTCCAACATCTTTCTTATTATTTTTCATTACTTGTGTCTCATTTATCAATTTGTTACACACAATGAAATGCATGGTGTTACTTAAATTGTGACAAATTAATAGCCAACATTACATAGGGATGTTCCCCAGAGCCTTTTGTTCCTACTCCTGTGTTCTTTCCTGATTTTGGGTACACTAAGTTTCTAGAGAAGGATTCTTCAGCTAATTTTGGTGTCCCAGTAAACAGGATGTATTTCTGGTCTGTACATAAATCTTTTCTTTAACCCACAGGAGATGCAATTGTCCCCATTCCCTCCAGGACCCTGACTCACAGTTCTGCTCTCTCTCTCTCACTGTACCTGACCTCTTGGTTCTTGTCTTGCAGTCCCCAGTCTGTCCCAGATCGCCTGAGGATCCGAGTGAACAAAATCAGTTTACAAGACTATGAAGGACTCCACTATGACAAAGAGAAACTTCGGGAAGCGTGTAAGTTACCAGCGCCTAAGGGACTGAGGCTGTACAGTCTCAGCTTGTCCTGAGTTTTTGGTGGGTAGATTCATTAGACCTCATGTCCAAGAATGTGGTTGGAGAAGGCAAGGGAGATGTGTCATTACCATGGGAGCTTCTGGTGATGATACATGGGCCAGAGAAAATGGAAACAGGGAAGAAAAACGGTGAAGCTAGGCATTCTGACACCTGTGCTCTTGGGTTAGGCACCATTCTAGGCTCAGCTTAACCAAAAATTAGAAATGCAGAAGGTCGACACAGAAACATCTAGAAACTTTTGAGCCGCCATAAATATCTTTTTGAAGTTTGCCTTATAAAATGCTTCCACCATGCTCTGGATCTTCCAGAGTGATTCAGGAAAACGCTCTTTCCTCCCAACTCCCATGCTCCTGTAGGATGTCACACCAAGGACCATGACCCTGGATTGCTGAGCTTATATTCTCTGATTATGAGGGAGTACTGTTTCTGAAGTTGTAATTTGAGTCAACCTATGAATTATCTGTCGATGTTTATCTTTCTTTTATATCCTTGAATACACAGCTAATTGTTAATTGATGTCACCAAACAGTACCTCCTAGACATTTTTATATTCTGATCATGATTTTAGATCAGTTTCTACAACATGACTGATGTTTAGAGATTATTGGGTAAAATGAATAAAAAAATTGCTATTATGAATGCTACAGATATTAAGGTTCTGGGTTCCCTCATATGTGGGGACCAATAGTCAGATGAAATAAGGTGGGGGTGAAGAAGATCAGCACTCAAGAAAACAGACATGGGTACCACTGGAAACAAAGGACTTAATAGAACCAAAGCTTTACCAAGCCCGGTATTTACTGGCCCAGTGTGGAGCTGACTGGAAGGACAGGTTGAAATGGGGGAGATGCTGTTGCAGATAGAGGGCAGCCGAGCATTCCCCGGAGAGTGGCTTCCAAATCCTGCTGACTCGACACTGAGCTGGCACAAGCTTTATCAACTGGAAATCCTGAACCCAAGGAGGCTCTTTCTCTTGGGTGTGAGGGTTGCTAGGACCTGTCGGTGGCCATGAGCAAGGGTCCTTTTGCTGGTGGGTCTTTCATTGAGCCTACTGGGAAGCTCTCTGGGGTCACTTCTCTCAGCTGCTGTCTGCTTCAGCAAGCATCCTCTTCTGCAGGTACCTTTCGATTCCTCTCTGCCTCCCACCCATCCCTCACTCTCATTTTCTTTGGCAGACAAGTGTGAACTAAAGGACAGAAGTGATTCCCTGAACCCCTGCATCTCTTCATTTTGTTAGCAGTTCATTAAGGATTATGTTTTCTAATATAAATGAGGTCTAAGTGACAGATTAGTACAAAGCCCAGTTTAACCCACTGACAGACGAACGAGCCCGTGTACGATGAGATACGGCTACAGCTGAATTAAATAGAAACTACTCAAAAAGAGCAATGTTTCCCGCTCACCTTTTCTTGTGTTTCCAAACTAATAGTTCCCAATTACCAAAAACAATAAAACGTAATGCGTCTCAAGCAATGTCTTACAGCTTATCTTCCGCTCTGAGCAGCTGGGGGAGTGGGATACATTTGAAGAGCTCCGAGGCTTTATCTGTAACTTCCGGTTATCTGTTTTATCTTCTCTGGGCCTCTCTCTCTCTCTCTCTCTCTCTCTCTCTCTCTCTCTCTCTCTCCGTTGCTACTGGAGGTAATTGTGATTGGGGTTTTTCCAGAAGATGACATTTCCTGGCAAGTGCTTTCTTGATTCATCCTATCTGAAATGATCAAACTTCCATCTGAACAGACGTCTTAAGTTGGGAGCAGTGACTTGGCATAGGCATAGGAAAGATAAATTCAACAGTACCTTTGGAACCCAAGAGAATGAATCAACTTTTAAAGGGGAACAGCAAGGAATAGATTAAAGATCTGAGTTTGAAAAAAAAAAATCAATTGGATGTAAAAGTTGCTAAGTCAGTCATTCTACTTTTAATAAGTGGCAATGATGCTTCCCAGCTGTGGGTACATAGGGAAGCTAAGCTTTTGAGGTTACGAATTTGCTGACCCATGCTCTTTTGCCTGGGTTTACCTTGCAGTTGGCTGCAGAGCCACAGAATGGCTGACAGAGCTCAAGCCAGATAGGAATAAAAGCTAGTTCAAGTTCATATGTGATGTGCACGCCAAAACACATTATTTCCGGAGCACTAATTAAATGAAGTTCCCGGAACACATCTAGATAAAAGGATCCCCAGAAGTGTACTCTGACCTGCATTCTGGAAGAACAAAGCAACCGAGTCCACTCAAGAGATTCATTTATTGTCAACAAAGTCTCAGCTCAAGCAATGGTGTCCTACTGCGTTTAAAACATTAGCACCCTTGTTGATGACACCACCAAGTGATGTCCCCGGGCAGTGTGGGCTGCTTGCCATCACTATCTAGTTGATTCCTGCTCATGTGTCTAGATGATTATTCCTATTAGATTACAAGCTTGGATGTTTGTTGTCTAGCAAAGCTTGGATGCTTGCTTCCATCTGCAACTCGGGGCTCCCTGATAATTCAGCGTGGCAACCCTTTGATTGTTCTGTTTATTTCAACATACAGAAATGCACCTTCGCTCTGTCAGACACATGTCTCCCTTCTGCTGAGGTCCAACTCTCCTGGGGACCCATCTGATCTCTTTTAGGGACAAGTATCTTAAAGTGGCAGGCCCATGTTTTAACATTCATAGCATTTACCAGAGAGAGAGAGAGAGAGAGAGAGAGATTCACTCACACAGAGGGGGATGGATACAGGCATGGTTTTATAGGAAAAAAAAAGTCAAGGAGAAGATGTAGGGCATGATGGATGCCAAAGCCGAGTCTCAGGCTTTTGAGCTGAGCTGGTGTACAGTAGTGCAGGACTAGGTCTTGTATAAGAGGGTGCTCTCAGGTGTAGGTCTCTGCAGCAGAGGCTGGCATTCATATTCTGTGTCAGGAAGATATTGCCCTCATTGAACAATAGTCTGAGTCTGGGTAAATTGAGTTACCAGGCTGCCTACAAGGGGCCTAGGGATACAAGAATCAAAATGGTTGTTTAAGGAATATTTATAGGTAGGGGTCAGGAAGTCCATGAAGAGTTTTAAAATTCATTTTGCATTGAATTTGAAGAGGAAGGGATGAGGTAAATAGAAGAGTTAATGACAACAGGCACCCTGAAGGGTGTGTTTTTTGATATTTAACTTAAGTTAGGAGAGGCAGTGGGAAAGGCATCAGAGAGTACAGATGGGTTTTAGTAGAGTTGTAATGAATGTCCCATGCAGCAGTGTGGAGTCCTCATCACAAGAATGTTAAGTCTTCTACAGGGGATGGGAGGAGATTGTCCATTAAAAGGACTAAGATAACCCAGTAAATCTGGTCTTGGACTTGTAACGTTCTAACTTCCCAAACTCACTGAAATCAGTTAGAGTTCTGATAACCAAGCGTAGCTTCATTTTGCAACCTTAGTTTACAGTTAGTTTTTCCACTGGTCAAGCACTACATTTCGGGCATGTGGTAAGAACTGTCTCGTGGGCAGAGTGGCTAGTAGCCATCATAGAGGATGAGTTTATGATGATCGGGTAGGCAAATCTTCAGGAGAGATGGAAATGATTACCATAGCTGTGAGAGAAGAAACTCAGGGATCTTGAATCGCTATGATAATTCACAGGAGTCTAAGATCCAACAAATGAAGTCAGTTTGGACTCAAATAAAAACAAAGATAGGAGGGGATAACATTTTCTATGTATCAGATGCACTATTAAGAAGTTTTTATATGCATCATTTTCAGATAATTGATGCTGTTTGGATGCCTAGAATGAATCATGCTTGCTTCCTCAGTATATTGGTTCAGACTAATGGTATCAGGACAACTCTCTAATTAGACCATTTAGGCATCTGCACTAATGGAATTTTCTTGGTAAGCGAATTAAGGGAGAATGCCAGGAATGTTTGTGTTGGAATCTCAGTTGCAACCCTGGCAGAGTAATTTAATTTTTCTGTTGGTCAAATCTCTCATCTCTAAAATGAAAGTATAACTGTAGCCGCATAGAGTGCAGGGGGTTAAATGTATAATCTTGTCGATAAGCCCCTGGTGTTGACCCTGGCACATTACCATGCTGTGCAGATCTGCAAATGTGGGCACGGTGAGGGGAGGCTGCGCTTGTTAAAGATCGTCACGGCCAGTCCTCACCTTGCCCATGAGTCTGCAGGTTCCGAGGATAGTCCTATCTCAGGCAAACTGCATAGCCTCCTCCCCTCCAATTCACTTTCTCGCCTTCCAGAGCAGCCTGGAGGACATTGATATAGTCACCCTGTAGCAGGTTGGTTTGGGGATGGTAAATGTAACAAACTAGCTCTGGGAAGAGTGAGCAATGGTTGAAGATTGCCTCTGAGGACTTGTGAGGAGAGATGAAGAGGAGCCAGCCGACTGCAGCCAGTGAGCTGGAAAGTCAGCAGACCACTTGCTCTTTAAAAGTCAAGGGAAGAAAACATTCTCATAAAGAAGGTCCCTAGTAGCCGGGCGGTGGTGGCGCATGCCTTTAATCCCAGCACTTGGGAGGCAGAGGCAGGCGGATCTCTGTGAGTTCGAGACCAGCCTGGTCTACAAGAGCTAGTTCCAGGACAGGCTCCAAAACCACAGAGAAACCCTGTCTTGAAAACAAAAAAAAAAAACAAAAAAAAAAAAAAAAAAAACAAAAAAAAAAAAAAGAAAAGAAAAGAAAAGAAAAGAAGGTCCCTAGTAAATAGTACCTCTAGGAGGGAAAGGGTACGTGCTGATGACTGATAACTGGATTTAGGCAGAGGGTGGAGCTCAGTTATTTCACGTACAGTTCTAAGTTGATAACGGTGAAGGTGAGCAGATACACTCACGCGTAAAGGGCAGCAAAGTAAGAACTCCAACCTTGACTACTTTTCCTTCCCTCCCTCCTTCCTTCCCTCCCTCCCTCCCTTGTTTCCTTTCTCCCTTTCTTCCTTTCTTCCTTTCTTCCTTTCTTCCTTCCTTCCTTCCTTCCTTCCTTCCTTTTCTTCTTCCCCTTCTTCTTGCTTCTTTCTTGTTTGAATTTTTAGCTATTTGATTGTAACAGGGAGGAGAACAGATGGCTGGTATCTAGAAAAGGACTGAGAATGAATGGAGGAATTATCTCTCCTTAGTAAGACAGTACAGCAGACAAGCATGCTGATGGGACCAACCACTAAGAAGAACAGAATGCAAGAGAAATAGGGCCAGCTGCTGGGGCAGTGCCTTTGGGTGAGGGATGAGATGGATCTGTATGCAATGAGGGTGTGGGGAGGACTTGAGCAGACCCTCCAGGGAGGAATGAAGACATGTGTTCTAGAGGGTTGGCAGTTTCCATAGTAGGGATAAGTTCTATTTGTATTAATTTAATGTTTTCCATGAAATACAAAGTTTTGCTGTCAGGTACAGTAATGAAGAAGGGGACCACTGTTCTAGAAGAGACAGGAAGGTTTGATGGAGCCCGTGTGACAGTTGAGACAAGCTGGGTACAAACAGAATTGCTGTGTACCACTGTGGAAATGGAGAGTTGAATTGACTGGTCATTCAAAACTGCCTAGAGCAATGTTAAGTCCCAGACAGGACAGGACAGCTGGTCCTAAACTGCTGCTAATGGTATTTGCTGCTAATGCCCATGGTTCATTATTAATTAGAATGTAGTCTCTGGAAATAAGAGAAATCCTGGTGGTATATTCCTGAGCTCCATTCACACCCTTTCTACTGGCTTAATCTTGTATGACATTCTCACAAGAGAATGGTTGACTTTTTCTGCTTAATACCAGTGTAGTGTATTCACTTGTTAGAGACACTCTGACCAAGGTAAATTATAGAGGAAAGAGTTTACTACGGGATTGCAGTTTCAGAAGCTTAGAGTCTATGACCATCATGGCAGGAAGCATGGCAGCAAGCAAGCAGGCCCTGGTGTGGGAGCAGGAGTTGAGAGCTTACAAGTTGAGGCAACAACCATAAGGCAGGGAGAAAGAGAGCTAAATGGGAATGATGTGGGCCTTTAAAACCTCAAAGCCACCTCCAGTGACACACCTCCTCCAACAAAGTCACAATTCCTTATCCTTCCCAAACAGTTCCACCAAATGGGTACTAGACATTCAAATACACGATTCTGTGGGAGCCATTCTCATTCAAACAAGCCCTCAGATTGACAGCCAGTGGATGGAAACTTACATGGTAGTTGGTTTCTCCCTGGAAGCCTTCCTCTAAGATGGTAGTGTGAAATTATTACTCTTTCATTTGTCATCTTACTGTGAAAGTTGTGCAGTAGACACTACCACTTTGTAACCAATATATTGAAAAATAAATAATAGCATACATATTGCTTATTTGTTTGGGTCTTCCTACTATACAGAGGCCTGTTGCCACATATAGCATTGCAGGGAGCCTTGAAGCATTGTCTCTTACAGTGTCACCTTGTAGAGAAAGAATTTCAACAAAATATTTTTTTCTCTCTGCCCCCTTTGCAGTTCAATTTTCAGCATATATTCAGCTTTTTTTCTGAATACATTTGTGCACACTGATTGAGAAATGTGCTATTTTAAGAGACTTGGGGGTCACCATTCTTGTTTGTAGTTTGGAGCTCCCTGGGAAATATAGTCTGACTGAGTTTTATATGCAGGAGGCTCACTGGGTTAGTGGTGTATTCCCAAGAGAAACCCACAGATGGCCAGGGTAAGGAGCACATATTGGGCAGGGTGGGAAGCTGAGATATGATAAAGTAGTGACAGAGGACTCTCATAGAGACCTTTGGGCATGGAGCAGCCTATAGACTTACTTCATCGGAGGCCAGGGTCACTGCATACTGAATAGTCTCCTGTATAGAGGGGATAAAACTTGAATAAAGCAACTTCCTTCCTGGAGGGAGACTCAGACATGAGTTATACCTGGAATTCTGGAGACTAACAGGGCTGATCTTGAGGGGGACACTTCATGTCTAGCAACACTATTCTGGCTGTCAGAACATAGTGAAGGTACCATCCAAATAACAGAATCCTTGAGTCTGTTTCATTTTTTATCAACTGGATAAAGCAGATATATCTAGAATTGTTCTGTATCCTGGGTTCAACTTACCTGAGAACTAGTCCCTAGATTTCCTCTGTGTTTTTAGATTTTTTAATTAGATTTATTTATTGGTGGGTGGGTGGTAAAGTTGACATATGTGTCATAGTGGGTATATGAAAGTCAGAAAACAACTTGCAGGAGTAGGTTCTCTCTTTTCCTCATGAAGATTCAAAGGAGGGAACTCAGGCTTGAATACAGTAGATATCATTACCCACTCAACCATACCTCTGTCCAACTCCATGTGGTTTTAATCTGGCCTCCTTACCACCTAGAAAAACAAGACCAGACATCACTTTCTTAAGATACCAAATCAGCAGAATAAAATAAAATACAAGCGAATGCTGGCCTTACCTTGTATTTGCTTTTGGCATGAACTGTTACCAAACTCAACATTCTTTATTTGCATTTTGCGGAATTACAACCTAAAATCAAGGAAACTTAAATTCCAGCTATGATTTCTACTCACACGCCATAGTCAGTAGATACAACTTCAGTCAGAATTTCCTTCTCAGCACGATGGGCATTTCTTCTATAGGCATCAAGTTAATTGGTAATGACATTGAATTGAACAGAGCCAGGCACAGAGATGTGTGTGATCCTCTGAAAATAAGCTCTTTGCAGACTAACTCAGAACCACACATTGATGTGCCAGTTACGTGGCTCGAGCCCCAGACCACACATGGCTCAAGCCCCAGCCCCATCCCTGTTCGTAGGGGAGGGAAACAATGTTTATTAGCATCTGATGGTTACAGCCATTCTCCAGCAGTCATCCAAGAGCAGAAAGAGAGGCCTCTGTAGGGTGTCAGCTGCCCTGTCCCACATCTCAGCACAGCTCTTTGCTCCTAATTTGTTTACTCTCTTTGCTTCCAGAAAGAGACTTGAGGCCTTGTCATTAATTTTCTGCACGTGCCCCATCAGCTCAGAAATTCAGAGCCATGTGACTAAGTCTCCAGCATCTTCTCGGTGGTGACCTTGGCTATCCCCACGCAGGGTAATTGATGAGATGATGTTGAAATTGTGAAAACAATTTGGACCAGCGTGTCTGTGATCGCCATCATTTTATGCATTTAAATTTTCGATGCAGTGATGAATCATTGTTTTAGGAACTTCATCTGGAGTTTCCACATTTATTTGCTTGACTTTGGCTCTGGCCTAATTATTCCCATGTCGCAGTTAAGGATCTGCTGTCTCCCTCCCAAAGCACTTGAGGGCTAGCAGTACAGTGTCACGAATGGCTATTCCATATAGCTGAGAAATTTGCAGATACAAGTTTCTTGATGGAGCACTTAGGGGAAAACAACACAACAAACAAAAGCCACCCCCCAAAAAACAACTTATACTGTATTCAAGTGTCCATTGTCCAGGTAGTTATCAGAGCTCACAGACAAAGGCTTTTTTTTTTTTTTTAAATCAGATTTAACACTGGATGTCTTACTTTCTTTTCTGTTGCCATGATGAAATACCCTAATGAGAACATCTTAGGGAGAAAGGGCTCATTTTTGCTAACAGCTTATAGTTACAGTCCATCATTGTTGGGATTCACAGCAGCAGCAATTTGAAGTCACACCCGGAGCAGGGAGAATTAGTACATGCATGTTTGTGCTCAGCTTGCTTTCTCCACTTTATGGAGTTGAGAACTCATGTCTAAGGAATGGTGCCACCCACAGTGAGCAGGTCGTCCTACCTCAGTTAAATGAATTGAGATAATACCCCACTGACGCAGGCAGAGACCTTGCTTCCGGGTGATTTTAGATTCTGACATTACCCACCATATGGAATGTGAACTTCAAGGGATTACCCATCATTTTATTGAGCTCTAATTTTCATTATGGTGGTAGGAAGCCTTACTTAAATAAATGTAATAAACCAAAAGTAGTGGCTTTGCATTACGATGGTAGACTTTATATTTGAAAATAATAATAAGACTATTAAGTTTGAAAATGATTCTACCTCATAACGTTTAACCTGAGCTCTTGGTCTTTACCGTCTAAGGGAAGAAAGAGGCTTTTGAGATTTAGTGCTGCGGGAGGACCTTCTGCTCCTTCAGGCAATAGCCGCTGAAGTGAGCCTGCAGCACAGTGGGCTCGTACTTCAGCGGCTATCGGATAAAGGAGAGGAAGGTCCTCGCGCAGCAATTTAGTGCTTGTTGTCTTCCCTGGATTTCCCCTGAAAATATAGAAAACACGTTCATCAGAACCACAAGGGAAAACCAGACAAAATACAGTGTAAATAGTGCCCATCGCTGGGCTTCTATTTGAATCTGTTTATCTTTGTCCAGGAGCTGAGATTGAGACATCTCTTTCATTCCTGGGGTTTGACTTCCTCACATCTGTTCTTCTTGTGCAGTGTGATGGTTTGGAAAGAGGAAATTAAAGTGTCTGCTGGCGGCTAACTCCAGAGATGTTGCACCGTGGGCAGCAGGCTAAGAGGTGTTCAGGGAGGTCTATGGCTCTTTTCTTCCTTCGCCTCCCTCTGATATTTGCTTGCCAGCCATCAGAATATTTTTTTCCATTTCTATCTATAAACAAGAGCCGTATGCTGATGTTTGGGCTATTCTCAACCTGCCGTAGAAGTGGTCTTGTCATCCACCATCATTCATGCTTACTTGATTTTTTTTTTGTAACTCTCCGGCACCGTTTTCCCTCTGATGCCTGTGCTGCCCTCCTGCCCCTTCTTCAGCACAGCTGGAGCTGGAAGCAGATTCACTTCCCCAGTCACACAGGCATTCCAGAGTGACCTTTGCTCTCCTATTTCTCTCCCCCTGATTAGTTGGTCAAGGAGAAGTTCTTAGATTTTGTGACTCCCTCCTCTCAGGCATCAGCCTTACTTAGGTCATTCATTGCAGTCATTTTCTAACTCACCATAGGGTGCTCAACTTGTCTTCCATAAGATTGTCTTTTGTACTACTGGCAGTGATTTCTGTAAAATTTTGTCAAAGACAAAGATGGGGAACTTTCTGAAGCCCTGGGATAAGCATGCAGGATGTTGGTGGGAAGTTGGTCAGTGTGATAGCCCTATGTGGTGGTTTGAATAGGTATGGTACCAAGAGATTCATATGTTTGAATGCATTGCAATAGGGAGTGGCACCATTTGGAGGTGTGATCTTTATTATTATGATGATGATTATGATTAGTTTTTCGAGACAAGGTTTTGTTGTAGTTTTAGAGCCTGTACTGGAACTAGCTCCTGTACACCAGGCTGACCTCGAACTCACAGAGATCTGCCTGCCTCTGCCTCCCAAGTACTGGGATTAAAGGCGTGTGCCACCACCGCCTGGCAAGGTGTGGCCTTTTTGGAGTAAGTGTGGCTTTGTTGGAGGAAGTGTTTTACTGTGGAGGAGGGCTTTGAGGTCTTATGAACTCAAGTCTGGTCAGTATAATGCAGTTGCTTCTGCCACCTGTGGATCAAGATTTGGAACTCTCAGATCCTGCTCCAGCACCATGCCTGCCTGCATGCTACCATGAAGATAATGGACCAAATCTTTGAAATTGTAAGCCAGCCCCAATTAAATGGTTTCCTTTATAAAAGTTGCCATAGACATGGTGTCTCTTCACAGCAGTAGAAACCCTAACTAGGACACTAATTGTATCATATTACCAGCAATGCAAATTCTTACTATTAGTAGATTATGAGGTAAGGGCTCTCTTTCATAATGGTCACATCTCAGTGGGGTTCAGAACTGTTCAGATCTCTCTTCCACCTGGTAAGGAAGGTTTACATTTCAATGTGTTAGAGAAGTAAATTATCATTGTAAGTTTGCTTATGTAAATGCTCTACAAAATAAAAGTTCAGAGGACGCTTTCTAAAGTTTAGTCAAACTGGGAACGTTAAAGTTGTCATTGTCAGTGTAGATTTTTAACTTTTATCTTCTGTTAAAGACATCCACTCATCTTTGTTTGCTTGTTTCTGGTATTTATTTATTTTATTTATTATGTGTGTATGTATGTGTGTATGTGTGTGTGTGCATATGTGTGTGTATGTGTGGGTGAATATGTAGCTGGAGATTTCTCATCCTGCCAAGTCCTGCAGCTGCTTTTAAAATAACCACTCAGAAGCATACTATTAATACAAACCGTTCAGCCTATTAGCTCAGGCATATTATTAACCATCTCTTATAATTTATATTAACCCATTTCTATTAGTCTATATTTTAACAAGCCACAAGGCTCGTGGCTTATCACCTCACATCTTTCTTCCCTGGTGACTGCGGGTGTCTTCCCGACTCTGCCTTCTTTATCCCTGTATCTCTGCTTGGATTTACTGCCTGGTTCTATTCTACCTGACTACTGGCCAAATCAGCCTCTTTTTAAACTAATGGTAATAAAATATTCCCAACATATAGAGAGACATCCCACTTCATTTCCCCTTTCCTGTCTAATCAAAAAGGAAGGTTTTAACTTTAACATATTAAAATTACATATAACAAAACAGTTATTGAAAGAGAATTACAGTTACAGTATTTAGTCTATTTGTATTTGCAAAATTGAAGATAATACTCTATCACCCATCCTATCTTTGTGAGACTAAAATTTTATATCTAATTTATCTTTTATCATAACTGAGAAAAACTATAACTATTTAGTCTTCAACTCCATCAAAGACCCCAGAAGGATACAAACAAACAAAGTGCATTTTAAGCAACTTTTAAAATTCTAGAAATGGCAAAGCTATCTGGCTGCCTGGACATTCACTCAGAATTCTTCTGTAATGTTGGAGCATCCATCTTCAGCCTATAGGCCAAGAGTGTCTGGCAGACTTCTCAATAAATCAGGAAATTTGAAGCTATTCTGCTTCTGCTGGCAGTTTGTCAGTCACTTCTCTCTGTGTCCTGCAGAATGTCTGACAGACTCTTCCATGAATCAGGAAACCTGAAGACTGTTCCATCTTGTTTTGACAAGTTCAATAGTCACTTTTCTGTGGGTTCTGCATGTCTAATTTATACAGCATACTGTCAAGTAGACCAGGCAAGAGCAGTTTTGCCCAAATGGCTAGCCTTGCCATATTGAAACCAAACTCCATAAGGAGTCTCTGATGCCCATCATCCTCTTGAAGTAGTTGGTGCTGCCAGGGGATGACATATCTCACTGTCAAGAAAACTCTAAGTTCTTAAAAAATTTTAAATGCCATATTTTGTAGGTGTTGAACTGCTTGAAGGTTGCTTATGCACCTGAAATATATCTCTGCATATCTAGAAAACCTAACTAATATGACTATGATTATTATATATGACTATTAATTTGTATTTCTTAACTATACATTACATTTTTAAATGAGCTGTATAAACATAAAACCTTAAATGAGAGTAGAAATATAATATAATATAACAAAATTTGACTTTAAATTTGTATAAATATGCAAAATCCTTTAAACAAGAATAGAAACATATATACAGTGCAACAGAATTAACTTTATATTTGTATCACTATACCAAAATTCATGTCAATGCAAAATATCTGAGATTAAAATTATCTTTTTATGCTATATTTCTATATTCCCCTAAAAATAGAAAACAAACATAACTTACCAAAGACCATTCATATCCCCAAAACTCTTGAAACTGGATGTTGTTTTCTCCAAACTGCTTCCTGTTGTCTGTGCGTCTCTGATAAAATTTTGAGATAATGGCCAACTTCTGGGAGGGCCAGCGACAACCTTTGTTGATAGATAGCACCTGTTAAGTTTCCTGGGTTCTCCCTTGATCAAAGCTGGTCCATCTTAACCTGGAACGAATCCATATCTCTTGCTTCCTGTGGAAATAAAAGCAAAACCGCTTCTCCAAAGCATTGTATCTTGCAAAAAGTTCCATTTTGAAGATATATTTTTTGACTTATGTTTTAAAGCTAAGGCATTTTTAAAAATATTTAAGTTAGTATATTTTATTGTCTTTCAATCCCATGCCTCTCAGCCACTATCTCTTGTCCATCAACCATCAAAAAGTCAAAATCAACACAATACAGGATCCAGTCTCCCTAAGTATTTTCCATCTTTATGTGGCCTTTTTCTTTTATATTATTTTTATTATCTCTTCAAAGACTTTGTTTTATTTTTTAGAACTATTTATTTCTTTTTATAACTGTCTATATTCTTATTCCTCTCTCTCCCAAGCCTACATATGTTTTTTGAACATACTGTGACCTGTTTAGAGGTTTTGTTTGGTTGTGTTGTGTTGTCTGAATCTGCTTTTAGTGTGCATTTGTAATCATTTTTTGATCACTGTTTTAAACTGGTAAGCGGCCGTGTCTAGGACCAAAGTGGCTGCTTTGGCTATTGGTTCAGCCCGACTAGGCTTTTCAACATGGTGGAGGAAGCAACAAGCATCACACTTACCTGCCCCCCACCCTGCCCCAAATGCTGACATCAGGTAGCATGCAGCTGGCCCACAAACCTTTTTGTATGTATGAGCAAAAGCTAAATCTGCCACACGGCATGGGCTGATTAGCCTCTCTGTACCAAGGCCTGAATAAGATCGGGCTGTAGGCAAGTCTGTAGGGCATTTTTCTTAATTAGTGACTGATCAGAGAGGGCCTAACCCATGATAGGTGGTGCCTCTCCTTTGCTGGCAGCTGTGGGTTCTATAAGAAAGCAGGTTGAGCAAGCCATGGAAAGCAAACCGTTAAGCAGCACCTCTTCTGTGGCGTCTGCATCAGCTCCTGCCCCAGGTTCCTGCCCTGTTTGAGTTCCCATCCTGACTTCCTGTGGTGATGAACAGCCAATGTGGAAGTATAAACTTAAGAAATTCTTTCCTACTCAAATTTGCTTTTCTGTCATATTGTTTTAGCACAGTTATAGAAGCCCTAACTAAGACAAACAGTAAGTCTTTGAACTCATCTGTCGCTGCAGTTTTCTGTGCAGGCTGACCATCCCGATTCCTGACCATGTAGACTCCTTCCCAGGCCTTGCTGTCTCACAAGTCAGGGATGGCCCAGGACTACAGTTTCCTTTGTCTAAAATTTCTATTCTCCTTACTGAAAATCTCATGTTTGTCACTAGAGGGAGCATTCATTGTGAAAGTTTGTCTGGTCCTAAGAAATTAGCTTCTCAGAATACTAAACATACTTCAGTATTTGTCCACAGAAATCTCATCACAAAGCTGTCAATAGGAGGATGTTTGATATACACACCTCTTCCCCAAATTCACTGATACCTTCAAGCC
Organism: Alexandromys fortis; assembly: GCF_014885135.2. Taxonomy (NCBI): domain Eukaryota; kingdom Metazoa; phylum Chordata; class Mammalia; order Rodentia; family Cricetidae; genus Alexandromys; species Alexandromys fortis. Next base: position 5,398,727 of record NW_026067941.1, on the reverse strand, counting down.
AGGCATTGTACCTTACTCAATACTAAATGCCCAACTCCTGGCATATATTATAGCTGCCCCTGGTGTCAGAAAGCGCTTTAAGCCTGAAGTGTTCTGATCCACTGTCTGACTTACGGACCTGAAAATACCTCTGCACAGTCCCTTCTGTATAGAATGTGTTTGCCATATTAAAGGAAAGGAAATCCAGAAGTTGCTACTAAAAATTGCAAATGTCAAAAAAATTATGGAGATTTAAAAATGCAGGTTTTATGTTCACAGAGATACCCTCTCAGGCATTGGGATAAAAAGAAAAGCAGAATTCAGCATAATTTGAAGCCTAGATTTGTGGAGAGTCAGCTTGTTTCCAGAAAAGATGCCCGAGAAAACTTACCCTCTAACAAGGTCCAGTGAGAACTACGCAGCTTGCTCTTATCTTATAACTGACATTTTAAATTAACTATAGGCAGGGCTTGCTTTAGCTTAAACTACAGAATTCAAAGTTTAATCATACGACCCAGAGGTTGTGGAATCTTTTACAGACCCCAGATGTAGCCAGGCAAGACAAGGCACACTGTTCACAGAGTGTCTGGTTCCCTTTTGTATGTTAATCTGCTTATTAGCGGTCCTTACTAGTTCCGGGTAAGCAATGGGCTGCTAATGATATCAGTTTGGAGGAAAATGTACCCGTGGCTCAAGGTTAGGGAAAACTGAAATAGCACCAATTGATTCTGTCTCATTATTATCAGATGTCAGGTAAAAATTCAACCTCTGGAAATCTTGTCACATTTCAAGTTAATGAGATGAAGTAAAAGGATTCCGCATGTCTCCTCCTAGCCTCTTTTAGGGCTTTCTGCCCTTCCTCCATCTCTGCCTTTCTTTCTTGGCTTCCATATTCAGTCCCTAATTCCCATCACCCCCTTTGACTTCGTGATAAGTATTAATGCTGCGGCGGAGTAAGAAGGGAACACAGTTATCCTCCAGTTATCTCTCATCAGCCAAGTGCCTGCCCACAGCAAACTCAGAGCGTTTCTCATGTTTAAAAAGTTAGGAGATGCTTTGGAAAGCAAATTTAAGCTTATGTGAAATTTAAGTGGAAAGTAGAGTTTTTTTTTTTTTTAGATCCCCTCCTTTATACAGGCTCCTCCTCAAATCCCCACGCCTACCCCTGTTACTAACATCTACCTGTGGTGCCCAGGAACTGCTTTTGTGCACCACGTCTTTCTGAATGGATCAAGGCATGAGTCTACTCCCATGCCATGTGTGTTCCTCTAAAAGGATGCTTGGCTCCATCATATGTGTCTTTCTTCACCTCGCCATACGTCTACCACTAGACACCCCACCCAAACTTTTGTTAGATATTTCTATAATTTATTCTCTGATCACTTCATCCATGCACATACAGCACATTCTCGTCACATTTTTCTCCTACCTCCCCTTATCCTTCACTCATTCCACAAGTCTCCTTTCTCTAACCAACACCCCCATGCTTATGTATTTTTGTTTTGTCTCTTATTTTTGCTTTGCGACCTGTTTCGGCTTAATTCAGGCCACCCATGTAAGCTTGGATATGGAGCCACTCATTGTAGAATTGGTAATTCAACAGTGGCTACATTACTGATTTCTTCTCTTCCAGCAGCCCCTAACACTGCTTGGTGGGGCTTGGCTGGGTCCTATCAGCCCTTTCCACATCTGTTGCAGAATGCTTAGAGGTTTAGTTTTGACTTTATACAAGCAGTCATAGCTATGTGAGTACCATGGGCAGATTGTGCCCATAATACAGTATTTTATAGCCTTCATTCCCATTACCCCTCTTCCATAATTTTTCTTGTTGACAAAATATTACATGATTAGAACCATATAGCAGCCAGTCTTTCAGATTAATGTCTGTCACTTATCAGCATGTATTAAAAATTCATTCCACTGTACGGACATACGGGTATTGGTTTATCTGTTTGCCCTACTGAGGAACATCATGGCTGCATCCACATTTTGGAAGTTATTTTCTAAATGATGCTATAGACATCCATGTGTACATTTTTGTGTGGACAGAACCTTTTGCTCATTGCGAAGAGATGATGCTGGAATGCATGCTAAGACTATATTTAACTTTATATGATAAAACATATAAAATATGGTAAAGCTCCTCAGGGAGGGAGGAGCTTCATGAACCTCGCTCCCACCCATGGAATGTTGGGGACTGAGTCTTGTGTAGGTAATGACCACCGCTGTGTGTTCATGATTGCAAGGCCATGCTGTATCTAAAAGGCAATGTTTTATAGCATTTCTCTGCATCCTCAGACTCCTGCCGTCTTTCCACTTCCTCTCCTTGATATTCCATGATCCATGGGTCAGATGATGTCTTAGGGTTTCTATTGCTGTGAAGAGACATCCCGACCATGGTAACTCTTATAAAAGAAAACATTTCATTGGGTGGCTTGCGGTTGCAGAGTTTTAGTCCATTATCATCATGCTGTGACATGGTGGTGTGCAGGCGTGGTGCTGGAGCAGCAGCTGAGAGTCCTTACATCTTGATTCACAGGCAACAGGAAGTTGTCTGTTGCACTGGGAGGGGCTTGAGCATATATGAATCTGCCTCCACAGTGACACACTTCCTCCAACAAGGCCACACCTCCTAATAGTGCCACTCCCTTTGGAGGTCAGTTTTGATCAAACCACCACTGGTGACTTAGATGCTCTGTTTATTGATGAATGCCCAATCATTATTCTCAGCACTTATTTTCAGCACTTGGACCAGTTGCTCAGTCCATCAACTGGTGGATGAATGGATAATCAAAACACGGCTCATATACAGAGACATTCTTTTTCAGTACTAAGGAAAAATATGAAATCTTCAAGACAATGGATAGAACTGGAAAATATCTTTCTGGTGAGGCAATCCAGGATCAGAAAGACAAAGACTACACGTTCTCTCTCCTCTACAGGTCCTAGATTGAAATATATGCTTACTGTGTCTAAGGTGGCGTGAGTATGTGTGGAGCCCAGGAACAAGAAAGGAACCATTTTAAAAGTTGTTCTTATTTGTTGTGTGATATTTCAATTGCATTGTGACAATACATTTTTTTTAATCCAAGGACAGAGCTAGCCACTAGCTGACCAAAATTAACCATAGAGGTTTTGGAGGAATGAGAAAGGAGTGAGGTGAGGCTTAGAGAGGTTCTAGGCTGGTTTGGAGGAAGGAGCAGAAGAGGTGGAAAGTCACTGGTGGCTGCTCCACTGTTTCTCTGATTTTTTATTGATACAGATTAATGAGAAAAATGCATCACTTCTTGTTGAATTTTAAGGGGTCTGTGCTTTGAGGGTGCTCTTCCTTTGTCAGGTGTGTGCTTGGCAGAGCCTTGTTCCTAGCTGATGCCTTCTCTGTTTATTTTCTAACCATGTCTCCATAGAGCTGTCTTCATACTGATGCAGTTATATTTTTTTCACATACCACAGTTGTGGCATTGTGTCTAAAGTATCACTGCCAGTTCAAGCTCACCAAGCTTTTCTTTTGTGTTAATCTCTAATTGAAAAGAGATAGGGATAGTTTTTTCTTGTTGTTGTATATTAGTTCTTAGAAAGGTAGGAAATACTTGACAGAAACCCTGTTGTTTGCCAGTAAGTCTAAAATTGATCCTTCAGGAAATGTCAAGTTCTGTAAAATGTCTGTTTGGTACTCACAGGAAGCACCTTGATTCTATGTTTAATATCCGTCTATTGATAGTTTACTCTGTTTTTCAATGTTTTCTAGTTTTTGACCCTTTATCTGTGATTATATTTAGTAGTCTCTTTAGAAACCGATGTCTTAGTTTTACTTGCCTTTGCCTTGATAAAATAACCCTGACAAATACAACTTAGGAGAGAAGAAGTTTTGTTTTAATTTAGTTTACCCTCCCAGGTTGCAATCGGGTATTCTGGGGAAGTCACACTGGCTGGAACTTCAGACAGCCAGTCACATTGCATGCACAGTCAAGAGCAGAGAGAGACCAAGTACGTGAATGCTCACACTCAGTTTGATTTCTCTTGCACAGTCCAGCTCCAGCAAACGTGCTACTCCCGCTTACCCTGTGTTTTCCTACTTCAGTTAGCATATGCATGACTGTCCGCCACAGACGTACCCACAGGCCAACATGATCTAGACAGTGTGTCATTGAGATTCTCTTCCCAGCTGAGTCTAGATCATGTCACATTGATAACTAGAATCACCCATCACAGTGACAACCTTTTGAAAAGCTTGGGCCGCCTCCACAGTCTTTGTCTGCATACTTAGAAGGTAAACGCTGTGCAGTTTCTGAGAAGCCTTTCCCTAAGGAGTCACATGTTCTTCCCAGGATCCTCTGAAGATGCTTGTTTGTGCTCTTAATAAATAAATGGCCCCACTTAGCTGCAATTTTGTTTTACAAATGAAATATCAGTACTAGCAGAAGGGTCGGATAATTAAATCTTGTTTTTATTTCAAACATGCTAATACCTTTATTTCCACACTGACACCTTGTTGAACACAGCACAGCACCTTGTGAAGAATGAATTAACAGCTGTCGGTTTCTTCCATTTTCTTAGTCCCATTATCAGTTTCGTGGAGGCTGGGTGTCAGAGGCAGCTCTTTCATGCCCTGTTCCCGAGGGCCATTACTTAGATCATGGGGCTTTCAGCTGCAGGTCCCTCCTGTCCTTATAGATCTGATGCATTCTTTCATTTAGTTTAGATGAACTTTGGTGCCACCCATTATTTGTTATCTAAGGTCTTATGTATGCCCTGCTGAAATTAGTTCCAGTATATGCTGAGAACCGAATTAGGAGAAAAGCCTCTCGGAAGTCTGAAAGGAGAACACAGTGTGGATTTGCTATCTCTAAGTGCTTTGCAGGTACTACTTAATTTTCATGGTAATGTGGAGGTGGGCATCATGGCCTTGTTCATTACACTGACTGTCACGCTGTGCGGAAGAAAGAAAGGCAAGCTAAGTTCACTGGGTCTATAATTATTACTGTTTTTTTAGTATAGCCTTTTGCCAGTGATAATTCATCATCAAAATGGTATGTGAAACCTACCACAGCACTGCTGTCAAACAGAGAACAGTTATAAACAATTGGTTAGTAAATGTTCATTCAAAAAAAAAAAATCTCTGGAGAACACTTTGAATATCTTGTCTACCTGAACTATTCTACTTTCCACACTTCAAGGAGAGTGTGGGATTTCTTTCCTGTTTAGAATATCTTAACTTTCAATTAGCTTTTCAGTTCCTTTTCAGAATTCAAATGCAAGGGTTTTAATAACACACCAACTTGTGTGATTGCCCAACACAGATTTGATTAAAGTCCGCTGCACTTTTACTGCATCTGTGGCCTTCAAAATCAGTAGCAACTGTGTCTCTTCAATAAAGTCAGCCACACTCACTTAAGTTCCCTCAACGCTGAATTCCGAGGAGGGTCAGCTCGGCCTAGCAAGCTTCATTCACGTGATCTGTTGGAAATCGGGCAGCTTCAAAAAGGACTCTACATGTGCCGAGTATGTTTACTCAGAAACATGTGACTTTACTTGTAGCTTTTGTAGCCCCTGGTCCTGCTCCCATGGGCAGGCAGCCTTAGACTTGTGCTTGGCCCTGCATTGATGTGGGAGTGTCATATCAATCTGTTGATTTCATTGGCTGAGCAATAAAAGAAACTGCTTGGCTGGCCCTGATAGGTTAAAGCATAGATGGGAGGAGTAAACAGAATAGGATGCTGGGCGGAAGAGGAAGTGAGGTCAGACTCTGCTCTGCTTCTGGAGAGACCCGACAGCTCTGCTGGAGCAGAGACGCCATGCTCAGCTCTCCCAGGCAGCTGCAACCCACGATGGACTTAGGCTAGAATCTTTCCGGTAAGCGCACCTTGGGGTGCTTACAAACATCATTAGAAATGGGCTAGACCAGGTGCGAGAATTAGTCTGTAAGGGCTAGAGTTCATGGGCCAAGCAGTTCTTTAAATGAATACAGTTTGTGTGTTGTTATTTCGGGCATAAGCTAGCCAAGCGGCCGGGGTGTTGGGGACG
>NW_026067941.1:5249065-5390346 GCF_014885135.2 Alexandromys fortis | reverse complement strand
GAGAGACCCGACAGCTCTGCTGGAGCAGAGACGCCATGCTCAGCTCTCCCAGGCAGCTGCAACCCACGATGGACTTAGGCTAGAATCTTTCCGGTAAGCGCACCTTGGGGTGCTTACAAACATCATTAGAAATGGGCTAGACCAGGTGCGAGAATTAGTCTGTAAGGGCTAGAGTTCATGGGCCAAGCAGTTCTTTAAATGAATACAGTTTGTGTGTTGTTATTTCGGGCATAAGCTAGCCAAGCGGCCGGGGTGTTGGGGACGCAGCCCCGCCGCTCCTATTTCAACACTGCATACTCATGGCTTTTCCTGGAAGGCTTACTGGGTGACAGACTGGGCCTATTCTTGTCCTGTCCACTCTGTCCTCAATTCTGCCTTCATCCTCCTGAGCTCAGTATTGGAATTGATGAGAGACTGTCTTTCAAAGCTTGTTTTCCTTATATTTATATATTACTTCTGTAATTACACCTTGGTGAACATACGGCTCCTACATATGGGTGACCACTAGGAATCAAAGGCACATGGTATGAGCACCACCTTGCTCATTTGGGAGTTGCACCATTGAGGACACTCAGACCATAATGGCTTTCACTTCTCAGCATTGTAGCCAAGAAAATAACAAAACAGATATTTTTACATTAATCAAAGTTATTTTTCCCTTCTGTCTCTTCTTTGTCATCTTTTCCTTTCCTTTGCTCTTCCTCCTCCCTCCTCTCTGTATTTCCTGTCCCTCCTTCTCCTGGCATATAGTCTTTCCTGTCAGCATCTTATTAATTCAGTTTTGTACTATCCACTCCGAGACTCATGTAAACGGTATCCTGTCATGATATGGATCCAAGCCCTTATAACATGATTACAGAGAACGTACCTTTAATATAGCACACAGTATATCGTGCTTCCAGAGTGCATGTTCATAAAAATTCTGTTCTGGCCTGGTTGGCCTTGCTAACCAGGAGAATGACTTACTCATAAATGATGCCAGATACCTTGCTTTTCCTCCCAGAGCTATTCTCTGATCAGGTAGACTTGGGCTCTTAGCACTATGACTGGGTGGAGGCATGTGCCTTGCTTAACCCAGCATCCAGGGACTCACAAAGCTTACATAAGCATTAAGTGTAAGTTTCCATCTGGTGTAAATTCTCATAGGCTTTCTCAGGGCTCAATTACACCAGAAAAACAATGTATTCAAAGACCCTGGGGAAGGGCAGCACATGGGCAAGGGATTTTATAACTCTACAATAAAAAAATTATTTAAAAAACTTGACAAAATTATTTGATTGTTTTTGCATTGTATCTCTTGATCTTCGAAAAATAGTTTTCAAGTTTCCTTAAGCCTCTAAGCACCTTCCATTGTAACCTTTACCAACTTTGGTTTTCACTAGTTTGAGCAAGTTAACCCCTTTGGCAGATGTTGGAGCCACTTCTATTCCCTGGCCCCATTTGGCATTTGTGGGGAGATGGACATTCTAGAAATCATACTTGACATGTTTGATTTTTGTGCCTGGAGAAGTTAGAAGTTTTTTGTTGATAAAAGAGTATTCTTGTCGATTGGTTGCTGCAAGATTCGAATTTACCAGAAAGAACTAGTGCTAATATATGCACCATTTGACATAAATTTGAATAATGAGTTCAAATAGTCCTAACTTCAAATATAGAAGAAAAAATTAATTAGTATGACCTGTTGGCATTTTATTCCAAACATAAAATATAGCGCACACACTCGTGAAACGGGTGATGCATTTCTCAGCTCCACCTGTAACTTAATCACATTCCAGATTATGAGAGATTTAAACAAGTGTCAACATGGAAAGGGGTTAATGGAGTTTGGGATGGAGTCTGAGAGGAGGGGCGAGCAGGGCTCATTTGACTAGAAGTATGTAATTGGTATTATAATTTCCTCAGAGCGAGGATCACCAGTTTCTGCACAGTTTCTCTCCAGTTTCGAGACCTGAATTTGCCAAAGCTCCACCATTGCCCGGAGGCTCTTTCGCTGGTTTGCACCTGACTGACTTCTCTCCAAGTCTTCACATATGTGGATATTAATGAGGAGCCATGGGAGAAACAGAGCCATCAAGGAATGTAGCTCTATGAGGGATTTATTAGGAAATGGGACTAGCTGTGCAGTTACAGGGGGCAAGTCCCACACAGCATCATCTGTAAGCCAGTGAGAGAAAGCCCGTGGTGTAGTCAGCTGCTCTTTGGAGACATGAGACACACAGGAGCAGTGGTGGACCACAGCTTGAAGGTGCCAGCCCAGGAGCTGGTATGGGAGTAGATGTTGCTCCAGGAGTCTGCAGTTCAAAGACTAGGGAACTTAAGAGCTGTGGCATCAGGTGGCCATAGAAGAGGGACATCCCATTTTAGAGAGGGTGAAAAGAGGAGAATCGAAGAGGGGAGAGGAGAGGAGAGGCGAGGAGAGGAGAGGAGAGGAGAGGAGAGGAGAGGAGAGGAGAGGAGAGGAGAGGAGAGGAGAGGAGAGGATGCTCTTTTGTTGTCTTTTGGCACTCCAAAGACTAGATGATACCCATCACACTGGTAAAAGCGAATCTCATTCATTTAGTCAACTGATACACTGTTCATCTTTTCTGGGCACTCTCACAGCCAGAAAACAGCGTTACCACGTACATGGGCATCCCTTAACTCAGTTTAACTTGCAGACAGAATGTACCATAGCACTGTGTATGTAAAGTGGAGAGCTTTCAAGATTAGTACTGAAGTAGTAATGTATCTGTGACATACCGTTTTTGTTTGTTTGTTTTTGCAGAGCATGTACTCACTCCTACCTTTTCTATCAGGATAACTGTTGTGCTGGGTTTTGAAATACTATTCTCTAGATACATACATCCCTAAATCAGATAATGACTAGACCAGCAAACTGAATCCTCTCTGTAGAGAAAAACAATAAATGAACAGACATTGATGGCAATTTTAGAAGAAGGCTTCTGAGACTGCTGGCCACTGTCTGGCTTTGCCTTCCAAAGAGCACATAATGTCCATTCTAAGAGGATCTAGGGGGCCACCATGACAACTAAATTCTGGGAAGCATCTGGCAGGTGCTAGGATGACTTCTTCTAGTAAATGTTCTTCCTCTGTTCTTCCTCTGTTAGGAAGAGGAAGTTTGCAATTATTCTGATTTATTGTGATCTAACTCTTGTTCTCAGGAGTGGGTTAAGGAAGAGCACATCTGGAAATACTAGTGTTATTTAATGTGTATATTTACACACACACACATACACACCTAGCTGGTTTAGGCTTTCCCACCTCCTACCATTGGTTTGAAAGCAGCTCTGTGAGGGATATGACAATCGTAGTGATGACCATTTTGTGCGCATCTATCTCTGGACTCTCTTGTCCTGAAATCTTATAGCTGGCACGGGGGGGGGGGGGTTCCCTTTTGCTCACATCCTTTGACCTTTATCTCCGATGTGGGGGCGGGGTAGGTAGGGGGAAGCCTCCAGCAGTACAGCAGGACTTTGAGAGGAATCCACGGAGTCGGCCTAAACTAGAGTTTTCTATCTGAGGAGGGTTTAGGAAAGGTAACACTCACACACTCTCTTGATGGCTTCCTTTTCTATTCTATATTCTCTCGTGTTCTTTTTCTGTTCTTTCTCTACTGTATACTATTTTTCTACAAAGTTTTTCAGGAATTACAATGTGGTTATGTTCTGCTTTTCAAGTGAATGATTACAAGGGATGAAAAACAAACAGTGAAGAACAGCATGTTTTCCATATCCCTTGCATGATTAAACATTTATTATATACAGGTGAAAAACAAATTATCCCCAAAACCCACGTACATTCATACCCAAGCAACTTGTAGATTAATATGTGGGCAAACAAGATGTTCTTGTCAGGTTTTTTTACTGGCAGGCTACATTTTGCGGAGAAATTTTTTTTTTTTTTTTTACAAAGAAAGGACCAATTACTTTATTACTTATCTTGAAAGGTAATCTTATAAGGGATCTTAAAGGAATCACAAACCTAAAGTTTTATATATGAAAAAGAATCAGTAGTTCCACATTTAATCTTTAGGCTATGTCCCCCCACTCATCAATGGTTTTTTTGATATCAGGAGATTGAGGGCAAAAATGGACATAAGGGATTAATCATCCTCTTTGGTCATCAACCAATCCTAGCAAGGAAGGCATATCAGCCAATGAAAATTGGACTGCTTTGTTCTTGTTCCCTGACCTTAGAGAGTTCCACATTCAGCTATGTGCCTCTCTAAAACTTTAGATTGTCTTCTTGGGTTTTTAACCTCAAAGCCATTTAACAAAAACATCTTAGTCTAACTTTATTTTCAAAGCTTTGTTTAAGCTACGATGCACTCTGCATGAAACCCGTGAACATCTCTCAACAAGAAGGTTAAAAGAATTTAAACTAGCTGGGCTACTGGGACTCAGTTATTAACCTTTAACTTGAGCTACAGTGTCTGCAGCTCCTTAGGTGAAACTCATGGGCCCTCGCTGTGTATTTATTTTTATTCACCCAAACTCTGTATAGGCTATTATTAATATTATCAATTTAGACAGTACAGCTTATGGAGAGGTCTTCTTCTTGGCATTCCATAGGTAAAAATACCTGGTAGAACAGGATGTTCCCAAGAGATAAACACACTATCTTATAGGCGGTGGAGATCTCCCCATGTCCACTCACACCATGCTAGATACCAGCGAAAGAGAGCTGCAGCAAACATGTAAAGGCACAGCAGAGGCCAAAAATATTCCTGGGTCTGCAGTCCTGTGTCCTTGCCTAAACGGAGTTTCCTTCCAGTAGGCTGACACCTGGAACTTCAGTTGCCACCTGCTGCTCCTCTGGCATGGCCAATGGCAGACCCGGGAGTTCTCATTTCTTCCATCTCAGGCATATTTGTATTCAGTAACAAGATTCAACTTTTATTGGGGTGAATAATCCAGAGGCTTCTCACTAAAGGACCTTTGTTTTCGTTCATGCTTGGACTTATTTAATGGTGTAGATTGTGCAGCAAAGTCTTACAAGTTTGTCCAACATATGACGTGGGCATGCGGCCAAGGACAACCATAAAAATGTAGCCCAACACTGTCACAAATTAACTTGAAAATTATGAGTTGTTTTTATTTTAGTTTGTGACCAGATTGCTCTGTCCTTGAGCTTGAACTCTGTAGGTGGCTCTGCCCTATTATGGTGTCAACAGTTAGACAGGCCTTTGCCAGCTGCTGCTTTATCGCTTCCCCTTCTAAAATACTTACTTCTGAGAAGTAAAAACATTCTAATACCGATCTTGTGTATATGGGCTGATGTTTCCTCTCTTGAAGTAATACAATCTTTGCCCTTAGTGTTCTTGTTTTAAAATTATTGTATTAGTTGCTGTGGTGGTTTGAATAGTTATGGCCCCCATAGACTCATGTGTTTGAATGCTTGGCCTATAGGGATTGGCACTATTCGGAGATGTGGCCTTGTTGGAGGAAGTGTTAGTCACTGTGGGCGTGGGCTTTGAGATCTTCTAAGCTCAAGCTATGTCCAGTGCCATACACAGTCTCCTTCTGCTGCCTGTAGATCAAGATGTAGAACTCTCAGCTCCTTCTCCAGCACCATGTCTACCTGCATGCCCCCATGTTTCTCATCATGATGACAATGGACTAAACCTCGGAAACTGTAAGCCAGCCCCAATTAGATGTTTTTCATTGTTGCCATGGTCATGGTGTCTCTTCACAGCAATAGAAACCCTAACTAAGACAGTTACTGTCTTTTTTTCCCCCCAGAATTTCACAAAAGCTAGAGTTAAATGAAAAAAGAAGCCTCAGTTGAGAAAATGCCTCAGTCAGATTGCCTGTAGGAAAGTGTGTAGGGCATTTTCTTGATTAATAATTGATGTGTGATAGGGTGATGTCATCCCTGGGCAAGTGGTCCTGGGTTGCATAAGAAAGCCCACCGAGTAAGCCATGGTGAACAAATCAAGCAGAAGCATCCCTCCATGGTTCTGTTTCTTGCCTCTAAATTCCGGCCTTGAGCTCCTGCTCTGACGTCCCTTGATGATGAACTATAATATTCTGGGGGAAACAAACCCTTTCTATAACTTGAGTTTGGTCTTGGTGTTTATCACAGCAATAGAAATCAAAGTAAGATAGTTGCTTTCTGCGGCTGGGATGAACACCACGGCCAAGGAGACCTAAGGGACAGAGTTGATTTTGGCTTATGGTTCCCAAGGGATAGACACTGTGGTAGAGAAGCATAAGACAAGTGACAGGCATGGCAGGAGCAGGGAGCAGAGCTCCCATTCCAATCAAGTACAAAACGGAGAGAGTAAACTGAAGTAGCCCAAGGCTTTTAATCTCAGAGCCCATCTCCAGTGGATGTGCAACTATCCCTTGGATCCCATTGGGCTCTCCAGTGGGTACAGAATTGATAATGGCTGTCCCTCCCCAGAATCCGTAAGTAGTAATGGTTCAGTAGGGAGGGATAGGGCCACATGAGTCCCATGCCATCGTCTGTGATTGCTATAGTCTCAGTTTGTGAAGGCCCAGTATAGGCAACCCCAGAGGGTTTGTAAGATTATTATAAGACTGCAATCTTTGGGTAAGGCCCTGGATACATTTGACAGCCCTTTCCCTCTTTCTACTCTTATATTCTTCCTGCTCCCTTTTTGGTGATCTTCCCTGAGCCTCAGAGGGGATGTTTAGGGTTGAGCTCTCAATCATCACTTGTTCTAGGGACCTTGGCTAGCCGCAATTGTCCTCATTCCCCACTGTAGAAGCCAAAGAGAAGTTTCCCTGATCATGACAGAGCATAGTATCTGTCTGTATGTGTAAACATACGACCCCAATGCTCTTACATTTTGCAGTGGAGTGTATCCATTAATTTGCTGTGCTGAATGCTTGATAGAGCATTTCAGTTTGAAAACCAATGTTTTATTTTCTGACAATTTCCTTTTTTTCCCATGTTTTTTGACTCCCACGTTGGATGTTGGATTTCCTAGTCTTCTACTTTCCTGTCATGTTTTCCATATACATATATTTTGCTTAACTTTTTTCTCACCATTGCCTCTTGGCCTTTTGACTGTGATCTGTATTTATTCCATAAAATTTTTATTTTCAAAGTATTTGGTATGTCTGGTTATTTTCTGTGTGAGGTCCTGTCCTCTCAAACTCTTCCTCTTCTTCTAACATTATCAAATCGTACTTTGATTTCATGGATGGATTCATTTTCTGTAAACTTTGCAATTTTACTAAAAGGTAATATTTTCAGAGCTTTTTCTTTTTTTCACCCCGGCCGCCTGGCTAGCTTATGCCCCGAAATAACAACACACAAATTGTATTCTTTTAAACACTGCCTGGTCCATTAGTTTCAACCTCTTAACCCATTTCTAATAATCTATGTAGCACCACGAGGTGCGCTTACCAGGAAGATTCTAGCCTATGTCCATCCTGGGTCGGAGTTCATTGCGTCTGCCTCAGACAGCAGAGCTATCGTGTCTGCCCGGGAGAGGGGAGCATGGCATCTCTGAGCTCACTTCCTCTTCCTCCCAGCATTCTGTTCTGTTTACTCCACCCACCTATGTTCTAATCAATAAAATGGGCCAAGGCAGTTTCTTTTTAGCCAGTGACCTTCCTCCATCATTTTAGACTTTGCATTTTATTTCATCTTTTATTTTACTCTCCAGCTTTTGTATTAGATGGATGTCCAGGTTTTCTGATCATATTTTACATTTCTGCTCATTGTTAAACGTGAGAGACAAGGTTGGATAGATGGGTCAGTGGCTATGAGCACTTACCATTCTTTCAGAGGATCTGGGTTTGGTTCCCAGTACATACCATAAGTAGCCTGCAACTTTACCTCCAGAGCATCCAATGACCTCTGTTTACCTCTGCAAGCACTCATATTCATGTATACATACTCATGCAAAGACATGCAACACTATACATAATTAAAATAAAATAAATATATTTTTAAAATGTGAGTGAGAGACGTTTAGCTGACCAAGATGGCTGAGATGCTTGGTAAAGGTTTTGGATTTCAAGCTTCTTTACGTGAACGAGGTAAACTGGTGCATGAGGACTCCAAGTCAGTGCTGCCATTAGGTTCATGTGAGGAAAGCCCAGCTTCAGCACGCCCTGCTGTGGCCCTTCCCAGCTAAGCCCTGCTTCCTGGAGTATGTCAATGCTGAGGGAAAGCCTTCACATCTTATTGCTTTTCTTGACTAGGCTGTACAGTCTCACAATTCATGGTAGCCCTAAGTCAATTCTTTGGATGTTACAGGCCATTTCCTCTGATACAGTCCTGAAGAGACAGTACATCGTGTGGATGCAACAAAGCCCTGTTGTAGGGAACTGTTTGCATGGACTTTGGAGAGTTCTGAGGTGTGGTCTGGTTTGTCCACATGTTCAGGGTCTTAGTGTTCTGGGTGGAAAAAGGAGTCTCTAGCTTTGGGTCACAGGCACTGTGCTTTGTTTCAGTATGCCATAGATTCCTAGAGTTCTGATTCTGACACCCCCTTCAGGTATCAGCAAAGGTCTATTTACAAGGTAGGAAAGTGACACCTACTCTCACAGTTTTGGAACTTTGTGTTAATGCTGTGCTCATGGAGGAACATGAAATTCAAGTGTAGTTTTCTTGCCTTGGACCTTAACAGATGTTGGGGGTGGGCCTGCTGCCATGTTAACATATTACCCCATGGGTTTGTCAGATTTCAAAGGAGTCCTTCCTCATGCCAAGACTGTAGATTCCTTGATGCCAGATTTTGGCAAGCCCCGTGAGGGAATGAAGTTCCAGGTCATTGTACTCTGCAAATTGCCAGTTATTCCCCATCTTCTGTGCCTAGAAAGAGGGGTACAGGGATCTAGTTACCCAACACAAAGCACTCTGCCGTTAGCTGCCCTATTCTCCCCAGTTTCTCATGTTCCTGGTGGTGCTTAAAGCAAACCCATGGAGGATTCTGTGGTATAAAATGTGTTGCTTTGTTTATTTCCTCTTTCCTTCTCTTTCTTTCCTTCTGCTCTTCCCTCTCCTCCCTCTCCTTCCCTTCCTCTTTTCAGAGAGAATTCTAAACTTCTTGGAGCTGAGAGTGTTTTAGATGTGTTCGTGCTTGCACTGGGGTTTCGTTATGATGTAATGCTTTAGGGTCTCTTGATACTGAATCTTTTTATAAGATGCTGAAATTTGGAGGCCCAACGCATTCATGTGTGTTTCTTTCATTTCAAATAGCTTCAGATAAAGCCAAAGGCAATCATGGAAAGTGTCAAATGCCCAGGAGGTGGGAGAAGTTTGCTTGTTGTATATGCTGTTTACCTCTCTGATATGGGCTTCTGGCAAAAATTAACATTCTTTCTCTGTTTTCTACTGTGCTTTTCATTTTCTTTAATTTTTTTAAAATTGTTAGAAGATTTTACTTATATAATGAAAAGTAATAGAAGATGAAATACAACAAGATGAAAATAAGAATTAAACTCAGAGGATACAGCTAAATGTATGAAAATATGCAAAAAATTAAAAATTCTTTCATCAGGAAGGTTTCCCATAATTAAGTCATGGTAACTTATTAACACTTTATTTAGAATCTAAAGATCATTAGATCCAGCTACTTATGAGAAATCTTCAATTCCTGCTTGTGTTCAGCAAGATGTCCTGTTTAAATTTACAGGTGCGTTCCGTCTCCTGTGGGTGAGGATGCAGGATATGCCTGGGATCCCACCCTTGCTTATTCCTGCACATTTTCAATGTTCTGCATCTGCTGTACACTTTCAGGGATAGACTCTGATGCACTCTGACTCAGTCACCAACTTTTGGTCCATTTCTCATTTCTATATTCTCCTTGCTAATACTGTATCCTTTTTCATTTAAAAAAAAATAAAATTCTACTATAATTCAGTAACATTTTTGAGAAAAAGAAGTAAGTGTGCTAAATCTGTCATTTTACTTAAGAAAACAGGGTTTTTTTTTCTTAGTCTGAAGCTGCAAATTTTAACCAATATATATCCCATTAGTAGACAGAGTCTCTAAAAGGACCAGAAGATTAATCAAGGCAGTTGCAGGGACACTAAGGCTTAGGGTAGAAACATTCTTTCTACTATTCTTAACTAAAATGGAACAAACTTTGGCATGAAGTTTGGCAGCAGGTTATCAATAATACAAAAGGAAGGTGTCAATTTCCCACAATTTTCTGTTTTTTTTTTTCTTACCAGATAAGTCCTGAATCAAGGTTACTGTGACATTTTTGCGGTACAGTTATTTTGTTTCCCCATTTTTAGAAAGAGTGGAAAGGACTTTGAAACTAAACAGAGCTATAACCATGATGCTCCTGACACTAGCTGACCCTTGTAGTGTAATAACACCATTTTCTCAGGGAAGGTGCTCAGAAGGTAGTGAAGGGGAACCAACGGTGATTCAGTTTTAAATAGGGCATGACATTTCATCTTTACAAAATTCTGCAAACACCTTTTCTAAACATAGCAGTTTTCAAATCAAGGCTATAGGGGATCCAGTAATGTGATAGCAAGAGCAAAGAGCTAAGCAGAGTAGTTCTCAAGTCCAAAACAGTGTGGGGAGTAGAGGCCGTGGGTGAATGGCTGTGGATACTTCCTCCTGCGTGCTGACTGCCACCATCCGAGAGTGCATGTGACTGTTGAGTGCAACCATGCAGTGAAGTGGCGAGAGGGGTTATCTTTCTTCTTCTCCAACAGCTAAGTATTCCTTAGTCAAATGCAGTTACTTTCAGTCACCTACTGCAGGAGTAGGCAAAAGCCACCGGTTAGACCTGCAGTGGAAATGAGCTGCATGTCTTGGAAAAACAGCTTGTCTGGTTGTTCCTGCTGGATTCTCAGCCATGTCTTAGTCTAGTTTAAAACGCCTGTAGTTAGGGTACATTGGTTTGTTTATATTCAGACAAGAATAACTCCAGGTATGGATAATTGGAGGAGATGAGAGGTATTGGAAGGAGTATTCTTAATTTCTATCTCCAAATTTAAGAAGATAGATAATTATTGATTGAATTTTACTTCTCCACATTTGAAATGAAGAGGAAGTATTCTGTATATTAGTAAGATTTCATGTAAACTGGCTGAATTATAGCTATATTCACTTTCCACAACTTTTGACTTACTTCTATACCTAGGCCAAAACTTTTAGCTTTCCTTGACCTTCTTCAACTATTAAAATATCATTTAGCTCTTAGTTTGGTGGGTCACCATAATTAAATGTATCTGATAGTATAGCTGACGGCACTTTCCTTCTTTTGCCATTTGATTACTTGCTTGTTTTAAAGTAGTGTCTCACTCTGTGGCTCACACTGGGTCTCATTATGTAGCCCAGGCTGGGCTGTAATTTATGACTCAGCCTGTGCAGTGCTGGTGTTACTACACACTCTGCCTGGTGGAACCCCTTAGCGAGTGCCTTGAAGAGGTACTTACTCCTCTTCCTTTCCACTCCCTTCCACAATGCCTGGGTGCCTGTTGTAATTGGAGTGGCGGGGCTGCGTCCCCAGCACCCCGACCACCTGGCTAGCTTATGCCCCGAAATAACAACACACAAACTATATTCTTTTAAACACTGCTTTGCCCATTATATCTAACCTCTTCTTGGCTAACTCTCGCACCTGGACTAGCCCATTTCTAATAATGTGTGTAAGCACCCCAAGGTGCGCTTACCGGGAAGATTCTAGCCTACATCCATCCTGGGTCGGAGCTTCATCGCTTATGTCTGCCCGGGAGAGTGGAGCATGGCGTCTCTGCTCCAGAGAGCAGAGCTGTCGAGTCTGAGCTCACTTCCTCTTCCTCCCAGCATTCTGTTCTGTTTACTCCTCCCACCTATCTTTTAACCTATCAGGGCCAAGCAGTTTCTTTATTGCTTAACCAATGAAATCAACAGATTGATATATGACACTCCCACATCAGGTGCCACCTTACAGGTCCTTAATGCTTCTCTTTATTGTCAAAAAAAGGAAGCTGTAGTCATCTGAAGTTATTCTCCCAAACAGATGGCATGCAGAGGTAGTTTTACCTTCTGCTTAGCTTCGAGAAGAATAACCAACAGTGAGTTGAAACTCTACATGTGTTCTCTATTTCTCTGCTTCTACTTTTGTCTACCCCATAAAAATTATGTGTGTTGTAGAGGCACATTTTCTCGTTCACATTTGAGTGAATGCTAACTCATCATCTTTCTTTTTACACATGTGTCTTGAGCACTCACTATTTCTTGACCATGCATGGAGAGAAAAGATGTAAAAGCTTCATTCTTGATGTGAGAGAATTCATACTCACCCACAGGCTCACATAGTCCAGCAAGGTGATGGATGCTCCAAAGATTGATATATGCAGGGCTTGATGACCCTGCAGGAAAGAAGAAGAGGTATTGATCTGTTCTCCCTAATGGAAATCAGTCCATGGAATAACGTTGAGAAATGGGCTACTTTTTTTCTTGGTATCATCCCTGTTTTTCCAGATAAAAGATCAAAGAGTCTTCATGTGATTCAGAGATTATCCTTAGTATAAATTATGTCGTAGTTTGTATTTATTTATTTATTTATTTATTTATTTATTTATTCCTTTACTACTTTGAGAGTTACTCAGGACATTTTTATGTTTAAATGTATATTATCCTGTTATATAAAAACTCATCTTCGTAATTTCATTTGTTGATGATGTCTGTGGTTCTCGTTCTTTTCAAGTCTTTCATGGATTAAATTTAGTTTAAAGACTTTGGTTTATAACTACTTATCTTCAAGAATCCTGTCTTCCTATATCCTCCTGGCTTATTCCCTCCTCCTCTCCCTCTTCCTTCAGTTTTAAATTTTTAATTTTGCTGTCACCCACCAGACAGCAGTGGTAGTTGAATAGCTTCAGTTATAGAAATAGCAAGCTATTTCAATGTGCCAAAAGACAAGGCTAGTGTGTTCAGGAGGGGTAAGGGAGAGTGTCCAGAGTACTGAATGATTGCTTCCCCAGGCTATGCCTTCATGCTGCCCACTGCAAATGTGGGTGTTCGTAATCGGCTGGCAGTGAACAGCTGCCCATTTATGCACTCCTATTATCATAGCAATATTAGATATTATACCTCATATCAGGGCCACAGAGGAAAAAGCCTGGTGGCAGGGACAACATGAGTTAAACAAGGTAAATCTATGACACCTGCTGGGAAAAAGAAGCTCCCTGAGGCCCCTGAGGAGGTTTAGAGAGCATACACTTGCTTCTGTTCATGGTTGTATCCAGATTCCCATAATGTTTGTAAGATTTCTTTTTACCCATGAGAAACACGTTTAAGTCCATCTAAAGACCAGATATGTTATTTTTGATTTTCTTTTTTCCTTCTCCCTCAGCCATCCCTCTGGGTATTCTCGTTGTTCGTGGAGACTGTGATTTGGAGACCTGCCGTATGTACATAGACCGCCTACAGGAGGTGAGTTGATTTATCTTATTATTTATTCTCTTTAGCTGTTCCCTTAAATAAGAAATTACCAGCTATATACCATATATATATATATATATATATTTTTGTGTGTGTGTGTGTGTGTGTGTGTGTGTGTGTGTGTGTGTATGTATATCTAAACTGATGCATAAGAAGAGGAAATGGCATTTGTGGCCTGTCCTTTAAGCATCCACCCTCCCAACTCTACTCTTGGTTTCCTCTGCCGGTTGCTATAGAAGAGGACCTACTGGGTTAGCTACAGGTGCTGATGCCCTGGTGTGCCCCTATAGCTTGGAAATTCCACCTACTTGCGAGGTTACATAGCTGTGTGTTTTTAGCTATTCAGAATTTCAAAAGAACTAATAAATAATGAAAGAACCTAGAGTTTTGAGGCTACTTAAAGTTTTGTGTCCAGCATAGACTTCTGTCAGAGACAGCTAGATTTTGTTTTTTTAATGAAACTTCTTCATGGGAAAGAGTAGCTTCTTATTCATGGACATATATCAGAACCAAATGGATAATTTTCTGACCTGTAAATTTTCCTTTAATGTGGTCTTGTCACTGAAAAACAGGAAAGGGACAGTTTCATATATGACCTTCTCATGAGTTTGTCCTGAGCCAGGAAAATGTCAAGAGACCCAAACTCATCATTGCAATTATAGATGATGGTTTTGGAAAAATTGTGTATATGTGGGTATAGCAGGTGGGGGCAGGCAGCTCTCTCCATCCCAGGAGTGGTGGAAGCTTAAACATTTCTCTCCATCATGGCTTCCAGATGAAAGACTCCTGTTCACAGTACAGTTTCTTTCTTCAAATGGCCCTGATTGAAATGAAACCGATAGGTGATTTGAAGGGTTCTCCTAGAGCAATAACCCTGTTCCGTTCAGCACATAATGACCAAATGAACATAAATGAATTATAAATAAAGCTGCTGTGTAGTTTTTAAATTATGTTACTTGTGGCCACTTATCTTTGTACATTTTAGTATATCTCACTAGAAATGGATTTGGGTAGGAAGCACACACTGATGGCTCTAAAAATTAATTTTATCCTTACAATTCTTAAACGTATAGATATAATTATGAACCAAAAGGATAGGGATAAATGCCAAAATTTAAATACCAGTGTGACGAGCATGGAACTCAGGACCACGAGGAATGCACCCACACACTGAGACAATGGGGATGTTCTATCGGGAACTCACCAAGGCCAGCTGGCCTGGGTCTGAAAAAGCCTGGGTTAAAACTGGGCTCGCTGAACATAGCAGACAATGAGGACTACTGAGACCTCAAGAACAATGGCAATGGGTTTTGAGCCTACTGCACGTACTGGCTTTGTGGGAGCCTAGGCATTTTGGATGCTCACCTTACTAGACCTGGATGGAGGTGGGTGGTCCTTGGACTTCCCACAGGGCAGGGAACCCTGATTGCTCTTTGGGCTGATGAGGGAGGGGGACTTGATTGGAGGAGGGGGAGGGAAAAGGGAGGCGGTGGCGGGGAAGAGACAGAAATCTTTAATAAATAAATAAACGAAAAAAATAAATACCAGTGTGAATGAGAAAATCAATACATTTTGTAGTTGTGGCTTCGCTTAGTGATTTTTAGTGTGGGTGACTACTTAAAGAATAAAACATCTGTGAACTTTTTAGCACACAGTTTGGGTCCTAATCTAAATTTAAAGAACCTGTAGTATTTCAGTTTTTAAAATAATGCTCCATTTTCCAATTTTACTGTGGAATTTTATACATTAAACCTTAGTTGAAAAAAAAAAACAGAGGGAGAATTTATAGACTGGGGAGTTACAAAACATTTGCTATTCTTCCAAATGACCATGTTCAGATCCCAGCATCCATGTTGTATGGCTCTTAACCACTTATAGCGTCAGATCCAAGAGATCTGATATCCTCTCTCAAGCACACACATGCATGCACATACAAACACATACACATAAACACAAATAAAATAAAATCTTCAAAAGTGACTCATAACCGATATTACATCTTTTCACTAAAAATAAAATTAATACTAAAGTAATGTAGCATTACTCCACAGTGGCAAAATACATGGCTAATTTGTTGGCTTTTGTGAAAAAAAAAACAGCTTAATCAAGATATTGGCATGCTTATCACATTAATATTCAACTAAAAGCAGGTTTAGGAGGAAGACAACGAAAACTGATCTCTATAAGTAAAGAGAAGTTTTAAAGGTGGCTTGGGCACAAAGTCGGGTGGCAAACCCTTGGGGAGGCAGGTGTGAGGACAGAGGTGCCCAGGACTGCCGCATCTGCACAGAGCATCCATGCTCATTAGCAAGGAGGCCCAAGGCTTGTGGCAGTGGCAACGACTTAGCTATAAAACTTTGTAGAAGGGAGTCTGGCTTCAGAATCTGCTGGCCAAAGCCCATTTCCTTTCACATCTGTCAACTTGCACTTCGTGATGACGTGGACGTGGCCAGTGCTTGCTTTTTTCCTGGCTGAGGTTTATGGAAACTCCTGCTTGCCAAGCATCTTGTAAGTATGTGGTAAAGTATATTCGGTACAAGATAAATTCTAGGCCTTTAAGGTTGCCCATGAAATTTCTCTGTAAGCCAGAGAGTTTAGATGCAAATGGAGCCAGTGTCCCATTTATGCTGACAAAACTATCAGTTGGCTATCACTAACCAATGAATACCCTAAGTTATAACACAAAACAATCCGTCTTCTCATTACCCAAGTTAGTATGCTTTGATTGTTTCTGGCATGAACTTCGTGGGCCAACCTTGATAAATTAAGAAACTTTTCAGATAAGCATGGTGACATTAAATTGGGAGTAGAGTTGGTGGGAGTGTGGAATAGCTGTTCAAGCTAACTATAAGATATGGATTTTTCCTTCTCATTTTTTTTTCATTAGGACTTGCAGTCAGTTTCTTCTGGGTCACAGAGAGTTCATTACCAGGTAACTTGTAATTGCTTCTACTTGTTCCTTTTTTTCCAGACAGTCGAGTTCCCTCTTTCCCTGCATGTGCACTTTAGAGTCCACATAATATCCAGAGATCCGCTTAATCCATAAAGAGCCCTGTGATGTTGTTATTCTGATTATTGTGCATTTTTCTGATTTTATACTCTTGTAGTCGAGTGCACATCTAGATTGTAGACATCCCCTCAGATAATTTTGAAAAATATGATAAAAAGTGAAATGCTTTTAGTTACACATATCTTACATATATATTAGTACAGAAATCTCAGCTCAAGCTAATTTAGCAAAGAAAGTACGTATTGGGTCTCATAAGCAAAACACTAGATCAAGTGGGTTTTACATATCAGTCAATTAGGGTTTGTGCTCCATCTCCTGCTCATATTTCTGATTTGCTCTTTTTCTAACAATTTTATCCCTGGCCTAGAGACTATAGTGGTCCCAAGTGGTTTCTGAACCCAGAGAAGAGATGCTCTGCATGCCATAGTGCTGACCTAAAGTTCTATGCATGTAACGGGCTTTTCCAGTGCTTGTCGGCTGCGTGGAACCTGATAGGTCACTCTTCAGGCTCTTATCTTCCTCACGAGGAGAACTTTCAGCTGTCTTCAGCCCACTGTAGTTCGGAAGTGCGGTCTCTTTCCTGCTCTCTGGCCTTCTTGTGCTGCCCACATCTGCTTATTCACCATTTTACAATTCTCTCCAGCTGTGCCCGCATCTTAGAAATCATGTTAGGAGGGCTGTATGGAAATCATAACTTTCCAACAACTTCTCCAAATAAAATCTCTGTAGGTAATTCTATGTCTCCATACGATAGGAGACTTAAATGTTCACTTGGTCACAGAATGAGGACACGCCGTGAGAAATGCATTTAATTGTGAGGCGACCACAGGGTGCGCATACACAATGGTGTGGCACCAGTGACACTGGGAGATACAATCCCTGGGACCACCATGTGTATACAGCCCTTTGCTGGCCATTGTCATTCAGTGCTGTGGCTGTGCAAGCCCTCGTTTAGCTCACTTGGGCTTAAGTGTCTGTTTCTCTCTACTCAAAAAGTTCCAGTGTGCTATCTTTTTATAAGAACAATAATGACTACAGTCTAGAGAAGACCTTGAAATTTGTGGCCTGAGTAGCAGTCTTTCCCTTTTGAGATCCATACTGTCAGCCAAGGCAGCGCTTTTATCTTCAGACTCAGGGGCAGGGGTGGCCTTGGTGGTTTTGTTCGTGTGTTTATGTCTCACACATGTTCCACTATTCCCGAATATCCAGTCTCATCTGGCTGTGACTGAAAGCGACGTCACTTCAGGTGACACTAAGATAATGAAGCAGTGACTCATTCTAGGATGAGTTATATCAACATTTTAAAGGAAAATTTATCAGCTTTTATAGGGTGGAGCTGGTAGCTAACAGTCGGTATCAGGAATTACACTGGAGAAAATCTATTGTTTTAACAAAAGTTCAGAGAACAGTGCCAGGTGCCCTTGAGCTGTGTGCTGACTTCTGTGTCTTCCCACAGTGCAGATAAAATACACGGATGTTGGTGCCACTCTTTTTCATGTAGAACATGACAAAACCACCCGATGGGAAGTTTAATACTTACTTTTGTTTCCTATCCCAGAAACTGTAACAGCAGGATATCTGGACTGTCTCAGTGGAGGCGGTGATGTAGGAGAATCAACTATAGGAAACAGGATGCCAAAATGTCTTAAATACTTTCTAATGAATTTTATTATGTATGAGAGGGAGATTGAATAAACATCAATAAGTTAGAGCAACTTGGCAGATTCCTGGCAGCTAAGATTCTAGATGGGGTTTAGTTAACTGTTTTTTTTGTTTTTTTTAAGTCAGGAAAACAAAACAAAAACCAAACCCTCAAAGATGTGCATGTGCCCAAGATGCCCCATTAGCGAGACACATGGCAGCTCCTGCAGCTTACATGTCTCTGTTTCCTTGCTTTCATGTTTTCCTTTTCCAAAGCTACAACTGCCAGCAAAGCATGGGGCTCAGCAATGACACCTTGCATTAACCTAACAAGGCAGCGTGGGCCCTGCCAGAATGTGCAGGCTGTTTATAATCAGCTGCAAGTTCCAGCACACACATCTGGGATGCCAAAATGCAAAAGCCCTTTCATGCTAATGGCATCTGGTGTAATTTCTAACTGCCAAATAGATGGTGGATAGGTTCATGTCTTCTTCAGATTGGCAAATAAGCTGGAATTTATAAATAAATTAGACTTTATTTGATAAACAATGCTTCCGGAGGCCATCTGCCATAAGATAGCTCTATTTTTTTCTCTCTTTTCAGAATTACTGTCCATTTAAACCCCAAATTATGAAGTGAAGAAGGAATAGATTTTTTTTCAGTATAACCAGTTTGCAAGTTAGAATTCATTTATCTTAGCCTAGAAAAAAAGACAGAGCTTAGGAAGGAACTGTTTGAAGTTCGTTTTCTTTTCAAGTCCATGTATGAGTGCCTGCATGTATGTATATGTACCAAGTATGTGCATTGATCATTCAACTGTTGTCATGATTCTCAACTAAGGATGATTTCTGATCCCAATATAAGGCATCTGGAAATGTCTGTAGGTATTTATTGGACTCTTGATGAAGGAGGGTTATCTATGTGTTATTTTCATTGGTCAATAAAGAAACTGTCTTGGCCTTTGATAGGACAGAAAATTAGATAGGCAGAGTAGACAGAATAGAATGCTGGGAAGAAGGGAAGTGAATCAGTTGCTATAGCTCTCCTCTCCAAGATGGGCGTAGGTTAAGATCCTTCTCGGTAAGCCACCACCTCGTGGTGCTACACAGATTATTAGAAATTGGTTAATCAAGTTGTGAGAATTAGCCAATAAGAGGATGGAGCTAATGGGCCAAGCAGTGTTTAAAAGAATACTTTTAATTCTGTGTAATTATTTTGGGTAAAGCTAGCTGGGTGGTGGGACGCAGCCTGCCACTTCCCGCTACAGACGCTATTGAGTAGAAGCCAATGGCATCACTAAATATGTAGCACAGCGAAGTCTCCTACAGCGAAGTATTATCTATCCACAAGTGTCAGTAATATAGAGCCCAAGAATCTCTGAGTCATTGTATTTTGTTTGGGACACGATAAGGGTTTGTGGGAGGTGTGAAGTCTAGGTGAGGAGAGTAGAAGAAGAAAGAATGAACTGGGAGAAAATGCAGCCAGGAAGAATAAAGACAGCTATAACTATGGCCAGGTATGTTAAAGAAAGCCAAGGGTACTCATGGTTCAATAAACATTATTATGTATGCCGTAAGTCTCAACATTTCTTCAAGAAGACCTTGGTGGACCCTTGAATATTATCAATTTTCACTTGACAAATTTTGGTGGTTATAGCATTCAATAGTAAGTACAAAACGGATTAATCCAGGTGATTCCTTTAATTCAAAATCAACTAACTTAAAAGAAAATGATGAAAAGTTGAGGAAAATAGGTGGAACTGGGAAGCATCATATTAAGTAAGATAACAAATACTGTTTGTTCTTCCTCAAATGTAGATCTTAATTTCTCATTGCTAAATCAGTGTTCCTGGGCAAGAGTAAAGATGGGTAAAGGCCAAAAAACTAAAAATGGGTGTGGGGGCAATTCTAGAAGGTAAGGGAGTGGAGGAAACAATAGAACAAAGTGGAACAAAATAGAACCCTGAGGCCGTAAGAGTACAGTGGGGAATAGGAGAATCAGGAGAAGAGACAGGAGGGGGGCTGGGAGAATCAACCAAAATTTAAAAGATATAAGTTTAAAATGTTTTTAAAGAGAAAAATTGAATGTCTCAATGCACAGAGAGGAATGTACAGAGAGTAACGAGTGGGTGGGTAAGTGATGTTTAAGAGAAAGGTGATCTTGGACTGGACATTATTAAATGAGGCAGCGAATCCCAGATCAGATGACTTCTGTTCGGTTTTTATGAAAGACACATTCCATTCACACTGAAGGTATAGTTAGATGTTAGGTGACTATTGCCTAATTGGATAACCTACTGGAGTGTATAACAGGGATGCTGTGTGCATTAGTTATGCATAATTGAATATAAATTAAGAGCAGTTTTTGCATATGCTTGCCAAGTGGTGGTTCAGAGAAGAACTATATTAATTTAATCTAATTGATTCTAGGTGGCTTTCAGAAACACATGAACACACATGCTTTTCTATGACATTAAATCTTGCCTGAGAACTAATACCTAGCCCCAGAGAATTGCTTTTTCTCTTTTTTATTTTTCCTTTTGCTCGAATTGGAGTCATTGTCCACATTGCATGGGTGGATAACCCTCAATCCAGGATTCTTGTCTGCCAGGCACTTGGTGAAGTAGTTACCTGATGGAAATGCATTGCCCACAATGCGCTGATCATGAGAGCTGTATTAAGCCAAGGCTGCAGTTTATTCAGGGTTCTCCCACTTCTAGCATCACTGTCACTCACACATAGTCCGATGATCTTCTCTGAGTAGAAGAGAAGGCATGTACATCATTTACTGAAAACATCCAATAGAGGATGTTTCAGGACCGTGGCTTAAGTTGTAAATTCCTCTTTAGCAACAGGCTTCCCTCATTCTTGCTCATTTTTTAACCCTCCAATTCATATTTGTCTTTGATATCATCACGGTTCATTTGATAGCTCTCTGGGCCTACCTAAGTGAGCCATATGTATTGGGCAGTCTACAACGCTTTATAATCGTGGCATCTGTTAGTCTGGAGATTGCACACACAGCGAGAATTGGGCTTAGCTTTCGCCTCCCTCCCTCATGTAGTCCTTTGGATAGCACTTGGTTGGTGTGATGCCTTCTGTAGCTTTCCCTCTGTGTACATAGGCTTAAATCAACTAGATAGATGCATAAATAGACATATGCAAGTTTATTGTGAAAAGAAAATAAATTTGCATTCCTTGAGCACTCACTATGCATATTATACCACGACTATTTTTTTTCAGATGACCTACTTTTCATAATAGTGTACCATTGCTGTTAGGCCTTGCTGATAAATGAACTTCTAGCTCATTCTTTTCTTTTCATCACGTGTTTTCACGCTCTCTGGATAAACATTTAGGTGATAGACAGTTGTCACATTGTTTTGTGAAAGTATTATGGTAAATATCAAGATTGACATATAGCCAAATCACATGTTAAAAACTTGCTAAAATTGACCATACTTGTACAGAGCCTAAGCAGAATACAAGTACAGTATATATCCGGAAAGTATAGAGGACAGAACTCTCTTTCAGTGAGCACAGTTAGTTCCTTGTCTCCGGGAATGTTTTCCCTATGAGCCCATTGATCACTATATTCTATGGGACTCTCAACCAGCAGGGTCCGTGGGGGAGGAAGTGGACAGGGAACATGACTGCAGAATTTGAAAGGGAAGGTTCATACCAGGAATGATTTGTCTGACAAGAAGCAAGGAAGATTAAGTTGACTGTTGATAATGGTTGAATATCTGGCAAAACTTCAGGTGGTAGTAGAAGGAAGAAGATCTTCATACCCATCAGGCTCCTTCTAGATTTTTTTTTTTTGTCTTCCAGATTTTGCTTTAGCTGTCTAGGGAGTTCTCTTTTAGATGCGACATTTTTCAAGTCTCCTTCAAAAGCTCAAATAGCTCTATGTCCCCAGGAAGCTAAAAAGTACCTTGTAAGATCCCAGACTCTCAGGCAAAAGAGGTCTATAGTCTCCATCACTTGCTAAGTAGAGAACTGTAAGTAGTTTACTTAAATTATCCCAAGAGTAATTCTTGACATATTTCATTTCTTCACACCATGGTTCTTCATGGCTGGTCTGACCTTGTGTGAAAATGGAGGTTCAGAAAAAGTGGCAGTATGAAGTCAGGGGAAGCAGGTGGAGCCTAGTTTGCACCAACTTCTCCATAACAAAGGAATACCCTGCACATGAGCCTAGGGTCATGGCTGCAGAAACAACCAATTTAATGAGATTTACCTATATTTCCAAATAAAATCAAATCTGTGAGCAGATAAGTAAATCCAGGTAGGGTGTTTTTTTTTAAGACTTAAAGATTCAAATTGTGAATTTTGTTAATTACACATATTGCTGAGAGATCATTTCCCCATTATAAAATATTTATCACATGGAGCAATAATAACCCTGAATAGCCTCCATTTTATTTCATTTATAGTCATCAAAGGATATATATGTAAAGCCAGGTTTGTGTAAAATTAAAAGAAAGTAATCAGGGGCAGTGGGGAAGGAATGGCTCGCAATTCAAAAAAGAAGATAAGTTACCAGCCTCTGAAATTCTCCACAGATTATTGGATATTTTCTAGATGGCTGTTGTGTTCCTCCTTTCAGTCTTAGGTAACAGAGTTGAGTCAGTGCATCAGCTGTAGGTAGAAGAGAAAGAGAAGGAAAGAGGAATCAAGGAGAGAGAAAGTCAACAGCCTCCTGTTCTCCTTGACATCTTGTCAGCGAGCTCAGTAGAACTGGGCCAGATGGTTTAGAATGGTGTCTGTTGGCACGGCTCAGTCACCCATCTGCACCAGAGCTATTTGAAGTCTGCTGCCTCAGACCAAAGACTTGAGCCATGCATGTCACCCTCGGAAGGGAAGGGCTTTATGAAATGGGAGCTAAGCCTTTTGTTTCACTCATAATTTATGTCCTCTGCGGACTCTTGATACTTTTGGCCACAGATTTAAAAAATCGTTCCCCCGAAATTGGTGGCTTTGTAGCAATAGCCAGGAAATAAGTTCAAACCGTAATTAGAATGGCCTTGCTTTTGGAAAAGAAATTGAAACTTGGCAAATTGGGTACACAGGAATTCCCGAAGTGGATACAGACAGGAATGAGGGGAGCACCAGGTGGGTGAGAGGTCACCCTGTTGGAGATAGTGTGCCAAGCTTCACTCTACAGCCCCTGGATGACATGCCTTGAATTTTGCTGGATTTAATTACTAAACATTTAAAAAATCAATCACCACACCAATCATGTTACAGCTGTGTAACAACTGGCTAACCATGTTAGCACACGAGAATTTGATTTTTGTGAAAATAAGCACCCAGCAAGCAGAATTATGAGTGATGGGGAAGAGGAAGAGTTAGTGGGTTCAGAAAAGCATTGCTGTTAGTAATAGGTGATATTTGTCATGGAGATTAATGCCCTCCCTTTTTGGGGTAATTCACATTTGTTCTCATAAAGAACAAAGAACTGTGAGGTGGCTGAGTAAGATAAGCCTTGTAAGAATCAAGTCAACAAGCAGCATGATTTCAGCCTTTGTTTGATGCTGTTATTCATTCAGGTCTTCTCCTAGGCATGTCTTGCTTTTCCTTGAACCTTTCTTCATCTGAGATTGACGGCCCTGGGGCATCAGTGTGCCAAGGCAGCACCATGTACAGGGTCTGGTTGGGAGTATAACTAGTGTCCCATGAGCTCCTCATGTGACTAAAGGTGAAATTGCCTTAGGCGACAGGATTTTATTTCTTTTCTCTGGGCATTGATGGCTTCAGATGTTTGCAAGTACATATGAGCGTGGAGCTGATGACAATCAAAGGTTTTACACAATTCATTTATTTCTCCGTAATACTTAAGGATTAAATGCTACAAGGGCCATTGTACAAATAAGGCATTTAAGACACATACTAGCTAAGAGCCCTCTCCAAATACTCTCAGCTGGTGGTTGGTGGGGCTGGGAGTGGTCAAACCTTCAAAGCTGGCATTCTGGAGACCAGGGTTCTGATTCTCTGGTCTTGCTACTTAACTAAAGCTGGATCATTGACGGTCTCTTGCCTTTCTCTCTCCTCCTTCATCTCCCTGTGACATTTAAATACCCCAAAGACAGAATTTTTTTTGTTACATTAACTCTTTTGCAATAATGATAATAATGATGGTGGTTTCATATAGCTTTTCGAAAGCAGTGTTCTCCACCATAAATAATTTTTTCTCAGTCATTCAACTCAAATAAATGCCAGTGACCACCAAACCAGGTTTCCCTTGGTTAATGAGAAGTTGCCCCAGCACCTATACATTTTGTCACTGTTTTTCTGTTTATAGGGTGTTGGTTGATTGCCTGCATATGTTTTCTATTTTGTTGATCCACTACATTGAAACATTATTTTTTACGCAATTCAAGGCAAGTTCCAACTTTTGTTGTCTCAGTGTGTCAAGGACAGGATTTTGTTGAGATTTCATAGCTTTGTTTGTTTGTTTGTTGTTTACATTTTTTATTGACCCAGGGTCTCACGTAGCCTAGGCTGGTTTTAACTCACTACATAAAACTGGCTGGCCTTGAACTTCTGATCCTCCTGCCTCCACCTTCCAAGTGTTTGGATTACCATCATATACTAACACTCCCAGTTATAAGATTTTATAATTTTACACATTTTTTTGTATCTGTAAGTTTTTCTCTGTGTGTATATGGCATATCTATGAGTGTGCACATGTGTGTGTATGTGAGTGTGTGTGTGTATGTGTGTGTGTGTGTGTGTGTGCAGGTATGATTCCCTTGTAGTCATATGTGTAGGCCAGAGAATGATGGCAGGATGTCTTCCTCTATCACTTCTTCATCCTAATTTTTGAAGGAGGGTTTTCTACTGAGCCTGCCATTTCAGCCAGATTGGCCTGCTAGTGAGCTCCACAATACATGTGTCTCCGCCCCTCCGTGCTACAGTTACAGGAACACACTGGGACGTCCAGCTTTTACCCTGGTGCTGAAGATCTGAACTTGAGTCCTTGTCTTCACAAGGCAAACATTTTGCCCACTGAGCTCTCTCCTCTGCCCTCCACATGTACACTTTTTAAAAAAACAGGTAGTTAATTTCAGTGTATATCTAAGAATATATTAATTACATTTTCTTTGGACTGCTAATGACATGCATAAGACTTCATTATGCTAATAGTTATTCTTTTATGAGCTCACTTAGAGAGAATACATAACTGTTTTAAGGTAGCATCCCAGAGAAGTCAGGTCTCATCTTTGTTTTTCTAACCGCCTCCAAAAATTACAGCCAGATCTTCATTTACCAAGCAAGTATTTCATTTCGTTTTCAGTAAAATTGATTTCTTAACACAGATTTTTATATTGTCATTAATGATATACTACTCAACTTCATTTATTAAGGCTATATTGTATTCAATCTAAATCTTCTCTCCTTTAAAAAAGACAATAAAAGAGACTGGAGAGGTGGCTTAATATTTAAGATCACCAGGTATAATTCCTAGCACCCATATAGCATCTCACAACTGATTGCAATTTCAGTCTCACAGGATCTAATGTCCTCTTCTGGTCTCCATTGGCACCAGGCATGCGCATGGTGCACAGAAATGCATGCAGGCAAAACCCCCATACGTAGGAGGCCAATAGATGCAATTAAAAACATTAATGACAATATAGAGAACTTAAGGCTCTAAATGCAAATAGATCGGATGGACTGTGATGGGAATGCGTGAAGAGGCCATTGGCTCTTTCTAAGTCAGAAACTGTCTCGAGTTCCCACTAAGAAAATAGCCACAACCTTGAGTTCCCTTCAGCTTTGAAGCAGCAGTTCCTGCTTTTGATTCCTGGGATATTTTAAGGTTTTTCTACTGATCCAGTTATTCTTATTGTGTTGAGTTTCTTCTTACCTAAATTTTGGATTATTTGAATAGGAATTTTAGATTATTTTAGCCTTGCAGGAATCTGAGATTACTCTGATAGTCTGTAGAAAATAGTCTTCTGGAAAATGCATGTGCACATGTCCTATCAAATTAGCACAAAATTTTCACAAGTATTCTTAGTGTGTAGTTGGTGAGGGGAGCACATTGCATATCCTTATATTTTAAAAATACAAGTCAAGTGCGTCAATACTCTTTCTGTTGAATGTTATTTACAGAAAATAGTATTATGATTCAGAAATCACGCTGGGTGTCTGAGCCACTCTATTCTTTGAGGAGACAGTTATCTTTGCTTAATGTCTTTATTAGTGTTTCACAGCTACCCATAAACATTTCAAATCATTTCAGATTTCTTGGCATATAGTCATCTTCTTTCTTTTACCAAAACCTACGAGGTGTTGGTGACCTAACACATTTTATAAAAATATATTAAAGACCTTAAGTTTCTTTAGATCCAGATAGCATATGTCAAAATACAATTCTCAAAGCATTATGCATAGTTCTCATAAACATGGATACTGAACAAATGCCGAGATTTCATTTAGCTCAGCCAGCAAGTTGACAAAGCTGGCTCAAAATCTGCCTCTATAGCTTTAGCAAATCGGATGCATAAAGATACAGTTTTTGTGACAGCCCAAAGGGAGGCCAGTCATTCCTCTATCAATCTTTGATTTGTACAATCTATTTGAGCAGAACACTCCGTCTAGATATGTTTTCTAGTGGTAAAATGGATCTCTTTTGCCCCGCTAAGACCCATGGCTCTTCATCATGCACCAGATTCATCCAAACAACATGTTAAACAGATTGCGGCCTCCCCTGCAGCTTTCTGCAGCGCTGTGGCCTCAATGCTAACAGCCATCCACTGGTGCTGCTTGCTGTTCCTAACTCAGGAGGAAGTCCGGATGGCTTCTGATTGGATCTCATCACTTCTCCTATGCTATTTCCGTTTTCCTTCCTTGTCTCATCAGTATATACCAGGCCAGCCACCCACATGGCTTCCACTGCCAAGTCTTCCTTATATTCAGCGCATCTGCATTCTGTGGGCATTCCCTGTAATAGAAACTTTTTAAAAATTGTCAATAGCAGTTAAGGTCCCTGTGTCTTCCCGCGGAGAGCTGGTCATCCTTACTTGTGCCCTTTCTGTCAATGGAGCTCACTTTTACTCCAGCCAGTATTAGATGGCTCTGAGTCATGTGTTGTTGAAAACAATTAGCACCCCTCCCCAGGAATCATCAGTGAGCTCCTTGTCAGCGGGGAGCATCTTAACTTTTCCACATTTGGAAACAGGAGGAGTTAATCCTCCCTCTTCCACCTTCCAGGCCCCAGTGTGCTCTTCTGTCCTTGTAGTTTAATCTCCACCTGGATGACACCAACAGATGTCATCCTTGCTAATGGACTAGGGATAAACAAAGAACTCCAGGCAGTCAAAGAACACTGAGGGCCTAAAAATAGTCTACCCTGAGTATCAGCCCCCAGACTGGTTATCTACCACCTAATGATTGTCTCTGAAATTATATACCTACAAGTAACATGATGTGCTTGTTAGAAAAAGAGGCTAGAGGCCATGAATTTAAGAGAGAGCAGAGAGGGGAGTACATGGGAGAGGTTGGAGGGAGAAAAGAGAGAAGGGAAATGATGTTATTATCTTTTAATTTTGAAAAATAAAAAAAGTAAAGAAAGCAAGTCCTTCAATGACTCCGAGGAATTGCGAAGACCCAGAATATTAACTCAGATAGTGAGGGGGTATTCTTGGCACTCTCTGGGAAGATTCTGAAAGATTTATTTCTAGGGATGATCCAATGTATAGCTGGGAGTTGAAAGTGAGAGGGACAGGCTGCATGTTCCAGGAGTTTGGCAGGACATCAGAAGATGAAGTAGGATCAATTGAGGGACACTTGCCTTTAGAGAGAGGAAACCGGCGCAGAGAGAATGACTTGGGTTCAAGAGTAGCAGAGTGGAATTT
The DNA here is from genome assembly GCF_014885135.2 of Alexandromys fortis. NCBI lineage: Eukaryota > Metazoa > Chordata > Mammalia > Rodentia > Cricetidae > Alexandromys > Alexandromys fortis. The sequence continues at coordinate 5,362,456 of NW_026067941.1, read as the reverse complement.
TAATAATGTGCCAGAGAGGAAGTTTCTTGGGAAGATGGAGGTAACTACAAAATGTTGAATTTTGGAGAGGAAGTGTTTTCATCTCAAGCTAGAGGAAAGAATGCATTTATATGAGATGGCCTCTGGCTCAAGTAGGATTCAGTATTGGCTATCTTTGAAGTGAGAAGCCCAGAGAATACTCAGGTAGAGGTGCGCATTGCTAGTGGCTCAGTGGGGGATAGATGAGTTTCCAAAAGGACAGCCTGACACAGTGATTCTTTCCTTTCCTACATCCTGCAATCTTGGATGGGCAGGGCTGAAGACAGAGGCAGACTCAATACAGCATCAACTTGGATTCCTCTCTGTGTAGTACTTGCTCCCCAAGTCCCCTGTAGATCTCGCACTACCTATAAATGGCTTCTCTTGTCTCTTCCACATTCTGAGTCCTGTCTGACTGGTGGAGAAAGTTCAAACCTTTCCCATTTTATCTGTGTTCATCCTTTTACTGACATAGGGAAGGAAACGTAAGTCGCAGGTAGCTTCTCCACTTCACTAAGGGCAAGAAAGTAATGTACCTTCTCCAGTTGAAGTGAGCCTCTGCATAGGTCCTTTCTCAATATTGGATGCAACCATGGAATCTCTCCTGGAAGTTTGTGAGGGAGTTTGTTCTTTGCTGTGGCAGTGCCCCGAGAAAAGACTGCTCACTCCCAGTCTGTGACGAAGGAAGAGGAGGGAGGGCAGCCCTTTTGTCATTCAGCTGGAGCCATGAGAACCTGTGCTTCTCTTTCTAGGACCAAGAAACCTCCTTCCCCAGGGCGCTCTCAGCTCAGAGGCTATCCCCTAGGTGGTGCTTCCTAGATGGTGAGTGTTTGGGGACCTGCCTGGGACTGGGCTGGGGAGGCAGCAGGACAAGGTGTGACTGTCTCAGAAAGTTGGTTCCCAAAGCTTTGCTGTGATTGGCATTTACATTCCAATGATGTAGACTTGCTGATGTCCCTGGACCTTTCCTGAAGTCATTTCCCTCAAAGCACCTCAGCATCAACTTGTTTAAACTGACATTTTCCATGTTACCACTTTATCATTTTCCATTATCTTTTTTCTTATCCGTCTTGAGTGCCTACCCCAGATTAGTGTGGGCCAGAAACTACAGTCTGTAATCACAAAATGGGCACTCATTCCTGAATTATACCCACGCCTTGGAGTGTTCATATTAGTTTTATAAGGCTGCCACTTCTGTATAGTGCATGCATGTGTGGGAAGCTGGGAGTTTCACTTGCATCTGTTAACTTTTCTGCTGAATGTGACATGTTGCACACATAATGGGGTTAGTTACTGTGTGATTGTTTGATGAGTCCGCTTGCCATCTCGTGCATTTCCACTTCCCTAGATGTTGTGGAATTTCAATTTCCCACCTAATTATCTACGCTGCAATACATCTTCATCTATATACATTCTTGCTACCATTCACTGTAGCTAGCTGGCGTTTCTATTGTCTGCATGAGGATATAGTTATCTTGATGATGCCCTTTTGTTTACTAGTGTGTCCATTTGAGAGGATACTGGTGGGGGAGGGGGTTGAGGGTAAATGGATATGGATTAGTTGTAGAGAGGGGCACTTTGTATCTACCAAATCTAGCACACACCAATCAGGATATAGCTTTCATTCCCAATTCAGCTGACTGAAGACTTCCCTCCAATTCCTGTTAATCCCTAGCAGTGAGAAACACAATCATTTCTTACTCCCAAAGGCACAAGGAATTAGTATGTATCTAAGAAAATCAAGAAAATATTTACACAAGTCATTATGTTCCATATATATGCTTAGATAAAATTGTATTATGGTTTTAACTATGAAACTGATTTTGCTATATGAGATTTGTATTGTAAACCTCCATTGTTTTGAACATTTGTTTTTAATTTTTAAGTTAGCATACAAGATGATATGTTTATGTATTAAAAATCTTGTGACTAATTCTTGGTTGACACCAAGGCTGAAGTCATGGTTGAAAGAACAGAGAAGAAGAATAAATCCTGCTGGGACTAGATTGCATTAGACTTAAGTTTTGGTTTTGGGTTTTTTGTTTGTTTGTTTTTGTTTTTTGGTTTTGGGGTTTTTTTGGATTTTTTTTATTATTAAAAATTTCTGCCTCCTTCCTGCCTTCCTTTTTCCTCCCCCTCCCCCACTGCCCACTCCTCACTCCCCTCGATTTAGACTCTGTCTTCATAATGTCTGGCTGTGGGGCTCTGTACCCTCTCCCATCTGCTGCTGAAGGAAGCCAGAGAGTTATGTTTTTGAAATTTTGTGATTAAGAGTAAATATTTGCATCCTTTTCTTTGTTGTACTCTATACTTTTTTTTATTACATTTGGTCTGTTTTATAAAAACTCTCATATTTGGGCTTTCTTAGAAATACCTAGTTTTTTGCTTTTTTATTAAGAGGAATCAAATAACTTCAAAAACACCGTATGTTTTATTTACTTCAGAAGTTTTCTCTTTCAAATCACAGCTGCAGCCCAACCCCATTTCAAGATTGCTTAAACATTAATCTTTGTTTTGTCATTTGGCTTCCTTAAGGCATGTCTCTAGGGGCAGAGTATGGAAGGGAAATGGATTTTTTTGGGGGCCATATGTGGTCCCTGGCCTGCATCATCAAGATGTTTTCCAAAATGAGAGTCACATTCCTGGGACGTCTATCTAACTGTAATTTCTTTTCTAGGTTTATTTACTTAATAAAATATTAAGCTCTCTCCTCTGTTAAAGTCCTGTGCTTATTCCTAGAGACATAAGAGAATAAGAGAAAGAGAGCCCTTTAAAAATGCTGGGTTTCAGTCCCACAGTCCTCTTTGAAGACGGTCTCTGTGAAGGGTTTAAGCAAAATGACAGTGGATGTGGGGTTTAGGAGCAACAGACTTTCTGTTGTAGGCAGTTGGGATGGAGGAAAGTTTTGTTACGGGGAGCCCACCAGAGATGGCCACTTGGATACTGTTTGTAGCCAACTGAAAGGCTTTATTTCAGCCAGCTGGGACTACACTCGGGTACTCAGGATGTAACTGTGGCACTAAGTGTTCAGAGCACAGGGTTTTTGAAGGCCAAAAACCACATCTTGGCATCTCAATCAGCAGTTACAGGTAGGACTTTGTGTACGAAAGTAGTTTGACAGAAGCAAAGATAAGCAGTTAGTTGAAGAGGGGAGGGCTGTTCTGCTCAAGCAGGCAATTGAATAGTAGCTAAGTTAACTGGGGTATCTTGACATTGGGTCCCTAGAATGGGAGTGGGTAATTTTCCATGGGATTCTCCTTCACGGAGATCAAATTATAGTTAAGCCTGAAATGGCCTCAGCAAGAATTCAAGATGGAGGAACCTCTGCACTGCTTTCCCTGTCACAGTTTCAGAGACTGGACCTTTGAATTATTGTTTAAAGATAAGTGAACCGGGAGGTGGTGGCACACACATTTAATCCCAGCACTTGGGAGGCAGAGGCAGGTGGATCTCTGTGAGTTCGAGGTCATCTTGGTCTCCAGAGCGAGTTCCAGTACAGCTAGGAGGGCTGTTATACAGAGAAACTCTAACAGCGTGGCTGGAAGGGCTTAGGAGCGTCAATTGGAACGGCAGTGACCAAAGCATGGAAGTGATGGTTTTTAATCATTTTAGGGACTGGCCATGGATGTAACATGCTTGTTACAAAGGTTTAGATTGACTGTTCTGCAGGAAGGAAAGATGTAAATCTGATGACAAGTGTAAATGACTCTATATGTCCTGTGCATTTCTTTCCCTTAGCGACTTCTGCTGACCGCTTTTATCGAATAGACAGATCTCAGGTAAGTTCTTTCGAGCTTCGTTAGGAAAGTGAGCTGTCTCTCAGTCAGTGCACTGTACTGGTAGTCAGTCTCAGAGATTTTGCTAATGAAAATATTAAAGCGTTCCCAGATTGTAGGACAGTGTGGATAACAGTGCTTCTTGTCTGCATGTGTTTTGCAACTCATGGGCTCAATGAAATGGCCAATGAAAATAGATAATAACTTGAATTATAATTATTATCACACTCTAAGTTTTCATTTACATGGTACTTGTAATCCAGCCAAGGCAATGCTTACACTTTTTAGGTGCATTTTTGTTTAGCTGGTATATATGTAGACAATATAGATTTGGCTTACTAATACTCTCCCATATTTAATAATGAAGAAAAATTATGTTTACCCAAAGCTAAAAACTCTCCCCACTATTGATATTTTCCTAGAAAAATACTTACACAGTTTTGAACCCATTGAAAACCAGCTGTTTCTTAACCATGGCCACTTAGCTTTGGGGCAGAAGCCCAAGCTGTTGTGTGCTCATACTGGACCAGGTAGCCTGTCGGATGCCGCATCTTATTGCACCTGGCAAGAAGCAGGGGAAAGGTCTTTTCTCCTTCCATTTAACAGGATCCTGGTCAGATATGACTCCTTTACCAGGGCAGTCATCTCTCCCATTGTCCTCCATCTGCTACTTTATTAATTTAGGAAGCGATGGCAGATGCTCAAACTTCCGGTGAAACAGTGGACTTCTTTGGTGTGTTGCATGGTTCATTCCTTATTCTGAGGGTGGTGATGTCAACACCCTGACAGGCTTGGTTTTCTCCCTTAGGAACATTTGCACTTTGTGATGGAGATTTCTCATGATGAGATTTTTATTCTGGACCCAGATATGGTGGTGTCACAGCAGGCAGGGACCCCTCCAGGAATGCCTGACCTGGTGGTTGAACAGGCTTCAGGGTGAGTGTGTTTCTTCTCGCTCAGTGCCAGCATCCACTGGCTGTGGTATGGCTTCTATATCTCTTTTAACTTTGGAATTGATATTCTGATGCTATAAAAACATTTGGAATTCAGATTTATTGATGTTTCCTTAAAGTAAGATGCATCTAGTTTTGTAAGGCCATCTTCTGAATGGCTGTGTAGGAACCCTCATGCCCAGGGAGTCTCTTATCTTGTCTGAACCTTATTTACTATTACACAACCTCTCCCTCTTGGGGGCTAGAAATACTGAAACTCCCATCTGTGCATCTATATGGGTTTTATTTGGTGTGTTATCTAGATGACACATTGGCATAGGTGATTTAGTCCTGTTCCATTTGTCTTGCTTCTAAATTGCTCGACACAAAGAATCTAGATTATTCCTGTCACTCTTGTAATATTCCTCTTCCTTCATAGAGAATTAATTCTCTTAAGCTTTTCCCACATCTGTGAGTGGAAAAAAATACCACCTTGTCTTAGTCAAAAATCCTATTGTTGTGATGAAACACCATGACCAAAAAGCAAGTTGGGGAGGAAAGGGTTTATTTGGTTTACACTTCAGCATTGCTGTTCAACACTGAAGGAAGTCAGGCCAGGAACTCAAACAGGGCAGGATTCTGGCATCAGGAGCTGATGCAGAGGCCATGGAGGGGTGCTGCTTCCTGGCTTGCTCTCCATGGCTTGCTCAGCCTGCTTTCTTTTAGAAACCAGGACACCAGCCTAGGGATGGCACCATCCACCATGGGATGGACACTTCCCTATTGATCACTAATTGAAAAAGTACCGTACAGCTGGATCTCATGGAGGCATTTCCTCCACTGAGGCTCCTGCCTCTCTGATGACTCCAGCTTATTTAAAATTGACATAAAACCAGCCAGCACATCACCTACTCTGAGAACTAGTTGTAGAGTAAATGCATTGACATAGGCAAAAGGACTTTTGTCTCAGGGTAGACATTTCGTTACATAGTCTCATCATTTCATAATGACCCTGCCAATTGGGCTCTGTGATTGTCCTAAGTTTATAGAGAAGAAAATTGAGACTCAGAGTTAAGTCACTTGCCTAATCTTGCATATAAAATAAGTTTAAAACCTGAGATTTGGCCACATTCTTTTTGATGTAGATCCTCTATTTCATTTTAGCTAAAATAGATTTTATTTTTTTATTTTCCATGTGCTAAGATAACTTGTTCCATTTTATAGACATATTTTTCCTCAGTTTTTATTAATGTCAAAGTGATTAATGATTGTTTGCATATCATTTAAATAAGCAGCTACATTTCCCCCAAATTTAATTAACAGTAAAGGAAAATTATACATAAGACTGTACTAAAACACTCTTTGAAGGGCTGAAGAGGTGGCTCAGTAGGTAAGAACATGCACTGCTCTTGCAAAGGACTTGAGTACAGTTCCCAGCATTCACACCTTGTGTTTATGCTATTACATTCTAGCTTCAGGGAATCTGATGCCCTCTTCTGGGCATTGTGTGCACTTACACTCACATGTGTACATGCCCACACAGAAATACACACTATACACATAAATAAAAAATAACATAAATACTTAAAGAACTCTTGAGACTAAGTCAGAACTGAAAAGTTGTAGGAAAGTATAGCAAAAAACATTCCCACATAGCACAGAAGTTTCTGGAAACAATTGACAGCACAGTTATCATCGTTCAGAGTAAAATCTCAATGCCTGGTCTGTGGTGAGTTTACCAAAATGTCATCTTGTAAAATGTCTAAGTTATTTTAAAAATGTTTAGCAATTCAAAAACGCGTACTTGGAGTTGTTATACCAGATAGTATTGTGAACATGTGAGAGCCAATAGTGCAAAAATAAAAGCAGACAAATGTCTCTGTCCTTGTGAAGCTTCGCAGATAGCAGCTCATAGATATATGGGACTGACGGCCAAAATACAGGATGCCCAAGAAGGCACATACAGGCCCTCAAAGCAGACAGAGATTGTGTATCCATAACCACAGAGCAGAAGCTAATGTACTCACCAGAAAGAATCCAGTCTGATGATCCTGCTAAGAAGAGGCAGCTGCTGGTGTCTAGGGTCTGCCCCACATTATAAAGACTTCAACGTTTATTTGATGAGGAATGGAACCATCTGTTAAGGTGGCTTTGGACGGTTTCCTCTTATTCTTTCCATGCCAAGTAGGGACAGCTTTGTCCTGGGTTATAGTTTTGTTACTTAGATCCAAATACAGAGTGGCCTGATGACCCATTAGCCCTCAATCCATCCTTGATTTCTTCTTTCTCAGCAGCAGTGTCTTCTGGAAATAAACCAGAAACAAAGATGCTAAGAACAAGGTTGGGCTTTCTCATTTTCTAAGTTAATTTCTGTGCCTGGCTCCATTAATTCTTTACTCATGTCACATGTGTAGTACAATGACTTAATCTTCAAAATGAAATACCTCATCAATATGAAAAAGGACAAAATTATACTGATAGCTCGGAACTGTTGAGAAATGATGAGTATGAAGGATGTATCTAGTAAAAATGGATTTATAACACAATCGTTATGAGAAAAAAGTAGAGTAAGATATGCAATTACTTTCTGATACCATTTTTAACCCAGGCTGTCTGACTGGTGGAACCCTTCCCTGAGGAAACGCATGCTGAGTGACAGCGGGCTGGGGATGATCACACCCCACTATGAGGACTCAGATATGAAAGATCTCAGTCACTCCAGAGTACTACAGTGAGTCTCTTGCTATTTTATAATTATTGTTTTGAGATATAATGTAATTACATCATTTTCTCTTCACTCTCCCCCCTCCAAATCCTCCCATATACCTCCTTGTTCTTTTTCAAGTTCATGGCCTCTTTTTTCATAATTGTTGCTGTTGTTATTGGTGTGTGTGTGTGTGTGTGTGTGTGTGTGTGTGTGTAACCAGCTCAATTGAATAATGTTACTTGCATAAGAGCCACAGACTATCTAACTCAAACCTCCATGCTAGACTTGAGAAGCCTTCTCAATGTTGTTTGTTTGCCAGGGTTACTCTAAAACATGATAGACTATTGTTACTGCCCTTGGTTCTTTCTCAGAGGTGGAAACTAAGGTAAGTCCCCATTGCTAAAACACCATGCACTTCAGACAGAGGGCCCAGAGGCCACCAAACTGGATCTTGCTGTTTTCATTTATTTCACCGTGATTGCTGGATGAGGGAGGGGCTGAAACATGAGCTGTCTTCAGTAGTGATCAAGCTGTCTCATGTGTCTGTCACTCTTGGTGTGTCACTTTGCTTGGGGTTATCTGCAGGACAGGTCATGATGGATCTCCATCTTCTGTTGTCTTCCTAGGGAGCTACCTGGAGACTATGCCACTGTAAACATTTTAAGCTTCACTAGTGCGTTTATTACTGGAGACAAGAGTATGTCAGATCCCTTGCATACTCCACCCTAAAGTCACACATGAGAGTTTTGAAAAGTTAGGAAAGGACTCGCAGGCTTTTGCTATCTCAATTTCTGAATGTACACACATGTGCTTTGTGAAGTATTGTCCAGTAGGTTTCGCTTCTAGGACGGTGTGATAGTTTTGTCACCTTGACTTAATTTAGAATCTCAGTGTGGGATTGTCTAGACCAAGTTCATCTGTAAGTCTGCCTTTGAGAAATTTTCTTAATTATGTTAAGTGATGTGGGAAGAGCCTGTCTAACAGTGGGTGCCATTTCTTGACTAAGGGTCTTGGACATTGTTAAAGAGGAGCAAGTTAGCTGAACAGTCAGCATGCATGCATTCATCAACCTCGCTCTGTCATTGGGTGAGGCTGGGATGTGACAGCTGTTTCCGTGCCCTGCCTCCTTGACTTCCCCACAATGATGGACTTTCACCTGGAATTGGGAGCTACAGTTGATGATTTCTTCTCTAAGATGACAGAAAGGAAGCTGGGACAAGGCGGGTATTATTTTTGTGTGGATGTGGCATGTGTGGGTGAACAGACACAGCTCCTATGAATATGTCTGTATTGTAGGCGTCCTTTCTCTTTAGGTCCAATGACGGTTGGAAAGTAGCATGCATTTGGAGTTTTGGAGAGCGGCTGGTACTTCGTGCTAAGCGAATCCTCTTGTCTGCTCATAGTTTGCTGCCGGAACACATTCTAGGGTGTAGTCCGAGGTGATAGTCTGAGGTCATTCATTTGCACCCAGTTTTAACTTCAGGACAATCACTCCACCTCAGAGGTTGTGGAAGTACACAGTCGTTTACGAAACTGGGCTTTTTCCTTTTTTCAGTCCAGTCCAAGGTCCTAACCAAATAGTGAAATTGGCTTTCTAACATTCAATCTTACCTTTGCACAGAATAACAGGATTACTAAACTTCTTAGAAGTCTGCAGTTAAATGAAGAGCAAGGCACCGCATTGTTTCTAAAGAAAGACCGGAAGCAATTTCCCCCGGACAAAGGGAGAAAAATGAGAAATCTCAAGCTAATTATTTCATTGGCAAAGGTTCTACTTAGACACCCTGAGGGCAAAAGGAGACTTCATTTTAATTACTTCTCTGTATTACCTCTTATTTTCTTATGTGAAGAGGAGAAAGGGAAAAAAAAAGAATTGCTATGGATTTTCTCTTTTTAATTAAACTGTGTTGTTGGTTTCGGGTGGCATTTTGATTGCTTACAATTCAGAGTGTTTTTCCATTTCCTTTTTGTACAGTATTAGGGCTTGGGACCAGGGATGACTCAGCCATACATGAATGGCTAAATAAGTGGCCATCTATCTGTGGGCAGACTTATTGGAAAATTAGAGTTTTAATTATCTGCAGAAATAAACATTAAGCCTTGACAGAGCATCCGAGTGTTTCCATATGTATATGTGATTTCCAGAGAGTGGGCTGTTATATCAATCTAGTCCTCTATGGTTGGAGTTTTCTCTAGAGAGCATTCTGATGTACGCTTCATAATATTTTAAGTGATTGTCTCCAAATTAATGGTCATTGTTCTCAAGAACTGCAAATGCACGGAGCACATCCCATAACAGCCAGCGTCTTAAACCTGTACCGGAACAAGCTCTCAGTTTCTGTTTGAACCGTGTAGTTATCTCTGTCTCTGTGAACCACAGCAGATCCCGAAGGGCTTTATGGAAAGTGGTACAGTGTTTGCACATAATCCACTTTCCAGTTCAGTGCACTGCCTGACGTAAGGCTAACACTACAGAAGGAGTTGAGGTACTGTATTGTTTAGGGAAGAATAACGGGAGCCATACATGTTCTCTACAAACAATATATTTTGAAATACTCTTCATCTTTGCTTGGTTGAATTTATGGATCCCCTGGACACAGAACACTCACCGTAGGGTCTTTTTTATTAATTGATGTAGGAGGGCCCAGCACGTGGTAGGTAGTGCCATTCCTGGGCAGGTGATCTTGGACTGAAAGTTAGCTGAGCGTCTAAACCAGAGAGCAAGTCAGGAAGACAGTCAGAGAGCAACATCCTTCCGGATTTGTGCTTCAAGCCTCTGCTTAGCTTCCTGTCTTGACATCCCTTGATGATAAACTGTGACCTGGAAATATAAGTCTAATAAGCCTTTCCTCTCCAAGTTGCAGCATCTTGATAAGTGTGTTTTTCTGTGCTGTACTCTCTCTTCCNTTAATATTGCAAAGTTTCTTTGCAGTGGAAATATTTATGAATAAATACATGGAAAGAACATGAGAAATTATTGCAATGAGACTGGCATCTGTTATTCTAGCCCTAAGCCACAGACAATGTGGAGCCAAAATGGGTTTAATTTCAACATCTTGATGATACTAAACAACTGACTCCTGCAGAACAAATCAAAAGCCTTAAAGTCTTGGAACTGAAAATACTACTTATCAGAATTTTGACATCATAAATAGCATTCACCAAATGATTTATGACTCTAAATCATTTATTAATAAAAGGTATTTGTATACAAATATGCAAAGTATTTCATTTGATTGCAGAACCTCAATAAACAATAAAGACATAGGAAGAGAAACAATAAAGATAAAGACATAAATCAATAGCAAAAAGAATAAAACAAGATAAATGACTAACAATTACATTGATTCTCTGAGAACACAAATAAGAGAGGCCATATTCTGGAAAAAAATAATCTTCCCTCCAAGGGCTGGAAGAGAAAAGACTGGTACACAGTTTGCCCCAGCTCAGTCTTCCTCCTCAGCAGTCAGGTCACTGCAAAGCTCTTCCCACCCGAGCCCCCTTGGATCTTCTCAGTGTTTCCTCGCTGTTTGAACACACTTAGCTTCCTGGCTGCATCATTCTCCTTCCTTCTTCAAGAATGGCGAGAAGGAACTGTGAACACGAGGAACTCTCCTTTTGTCTCTGCTATGTCTTGTTGAGGTCATGCTGTTTCCACTTGGAATCATGAGGGTTCCTAGATAGGTATGTACGTGCCTACCCACATGCATTTACACACACATGCCTCCTCCAGGAGGGTCTGTGATTCCGAAGGATACACAACATGTATGTAACATATGTATGCTGTCTTCAAACCTGGCACAAAGTAAAGGGCAACCTTGAAGAACTGATTTTGATTTAAATTGGCAAGAGATGACTGACACGTTTTCCTGTCAGGATCCTAATGACTTTGCCTGAAGGTTTAACAGAATAGTTTCTATGTCTAAGAAAGTTTCCATAAAATGGCATGTGGGTAGAGTCATAGCCCAGTGGATAGACTGCATGTGTAGCACGTACAGAGTGCTGGGTTTGATAGCAGCACCTCATCAAAATGTGTCTTTGCACCCAGGGGCTGTGGTAGGAGAATCAGAAGAACGAGATCATCCTTAGCTACTTAGCGAGTTAGACAAACTGCATGAGACCTTGTTTTAAAATAGAGAAACATCCCTGTCCTCATCATCCATTGCTCAACGATCACCCTTAGTGAGACTGTATTTTGTTCAGATGGAAAACCAAAAAGATCCAGTTCACTTAAATTTAATCAAGCAGTCTATTTGAAGTGTTCATCACTGTGTCTGTGAGATAAGAAAGGAGATAGAAACTCTGGCGAGCTCTGAGCACTCTGAGAGCTGGGAAGACTGACATTTGAGTCAATTGAAAGTCAGCAGGCACAGGACCCAGAGACGGATCTAGTTTCCAAGTAATAATAACCATGCGGGTTTCAAGTGTTCGGCTTATGAGACTCCCCTAAATTGATGGAATGACGCACACCTATTTATTTATTTATCATAATTTTATTGTATTATGATAATATATTATTACCTCCAGATCCTAAGCCTGAAAGGTCCAAGATGGAGGAATATCACACAAGTAAGAAGGGTCTATTTTGGCCCTGGTCTAAGATACTGGGTGAGATTGTAGTGAGCTGCCCCAGAGCAGGCCAAAACCTGGCACTCATAAGAAGTGAAATTGAGTCATTAGGAAAACATGGAGATGCCTATATCTAAGCTTTTATCTGTTACCTCATCAGCTGATCAAGGCTGATGGATCTCTGCCATGGGCGGAATATTTCATCCTCAGGCAGGAGTCACAGTTAGCAAGCTTGAGCTACAGTGTGTGAAGTCTGATTGATGATTTTATTTTACTTCCAGGGAACAAATTGGACAGCTGAACCAATCACTATTGGGCACCTTCAGTAGCCATGATAGGTGCTGGAGATATAAGCTTAAGTAAGAAAAGCTTATATTTAATGGGGAAATCTTATAGAAACTATTGGTTATAATTCCTACTGATACATATCGTAGTGGATATGTTCAGAGAGAAAACTAGAAACGAGTATTTGTTCTTTCCTTTATATTCCACTTTTTATTTTTTTCTTGTATGGAAAGTATGAATATTTAGTGAAAATGGCTTTAAGAGCAGTACACTTTGAAAGGATTCTCAGGTCTACCTTACTGTACTATTACACATGGGCTGGTAAATGCCAACCTTTTCTTTATATGACAGAAATGTCCCTCAGAGAACACTGCTATAATTAACATCACTTTGCCTGGCTATGTTTAAAAAAATATGTAACTGAGAAACCATTTAGGGTTAACCAAAACACACCATCATACTGTAAACCCAAAAACCCGTCTTTTCTACCTAGCTTACAATTCAGTCATGATATCAAGATAGCATTCCTTACGTCTTCCCTCATTTCTGAGAATTCACATGTTCTTGGCTGGAAGAGAAATAACTTCATGCCCTCTGGCTCTCAGCTATTTTCCTCCCCCAGTCTCCTCCCAGGGAACATTAGGTTATGACCCAACCCTACTGAAAATGGGGGTTGCACTTACTGCCAAGGTTCCAGGTTGCTGGGAGGGAGATGAATGATCGGGTGAGGATTTGGACTGTGGAGAAACTCTTTGCGCATCACAGTCAGATAAGAAGAAAATTAATCTTCTTAGTGGGGTGTGGGGTTTAGCTGGGCTGCAAGATGGAATCGGGGCTGTCAGAAAAGAGATCGTCCCTGGCGTGTGTTTGGCTGAGATAGTTGAGTGCCCTCCCTGCTCACCTTTGATTGGTCTAAGTCTTACCTGGGCTAGTTACCCCAGCTGGAAGAAACGCAGGAAAAGCACCTTCGTTTGCTCTCTTTAATCTCCTTGCTGTCCTTGAGTGCTTGCCCGTGAGAGCCAAACACGCAAGAATCTCCTATCCTTCTATGTGATATGTGTAAAACATTCCTAATAAGATATTTTCATTTTCTTTTTATGACCACTTCTTAAAAAATTATTCATGCAGAAGACCTATTCCATTTGAGGAAATTAAGACATGCTTCCAGGTTCACCTAGGAGAATAGCCACCAGAGATTCCCTGTAAGCAGTTCTTGCTTTGACTGGCATTGCAAGGGAAGGGGGGTGGGCTAGGAGAATATGTTCCGACATTAAGATATATATTTTATGGAAAATTCTGCCAGGAAATTCTGGCTTTCCAGTTTTAAGCGTTCCAAATTTTGCCAACAATTACTGGGAATATTGTAACTGTTAAGTGGTTCAGTTTTTTTTTTTTTTTTTCATTTGTAAAAGTTGGCAGCCTTGCCTGTCCTCACCTGGGCAACAGTAGTTGGAATGCATAAAAAGCAGCTAGAGGCTTCTTTAAATCATATGCGTTCCCCAATTGGTCAAATTGTACGTTGCTAATTCTGTCCCTACAACATGGTGAGCTGTATCTGGAATAGCAGCACGTAGTAAAGCTTGAAGGTTGAGTGAATCAGTGTTGGCTGTTAGAGAAAAGGCATGCTGGGCCTGGTGGTGCAGACCTGCCTTCCCAGCTACTCAGGAGGATGAAGCAAGATTGCAAACTCAAGGCCTGGCTGGGCTTCAGAGCAATGGTGCCCCATCAGACTAAAATAGACAGGTATTTAATGTATTGCTGTGGCGGATCTAATCCTGATCCCATTGCAGCAAAGTAATAGGGAGAATTCTGAGTGCATTGTCTGACTATGCTATCCATTTTTATGTTGCAAACTTCAATGCAAATGTATTTGACCTAGGGAGAGTATGTGGCAAAATAATAAGGATGTGCTCATGTTCCTTAGAGGAGATGGTGGTATTTCACGGGTTAAAAAGCAGAAAGTTCTGATGATAGGTACAAGGAGTTATAGGCGATTCTGATGAGCTCAATAGAAAGGCAGAGTAGCTAGAAAGAGGGTTGTCCAGCAGCCTACACCATGAGATGCTTTCTATACCACATCTGTATTTGAGGTTTTCTTAATTCTCTAGTCCTTGAAGACATTTAGAGATATTTTAAATGGAGAAAGAGATGATTTGGCACATAGGATCCTAACGATCTAAAGATTCTGCATGTACAGACTCCCAGACATTTATAAGTGGATCTAACCAAAAGAGACAAGAGAATGTCTGAGCAAGACAAAAGTGTGGGACCCTTACATGCAGAAGGCTCATGGCTTCTTCTCAGCTTACCAAGTAGGCTGGGGACAGTGGACAGGCACTCCAGGGGCTGGTAAGGATAACCTTCAAAAACCAAAGCAGAGGGGCTGGAGAGGTAGCTTTTGGTTAAGAGCTCAGACTGCTAGAAGACTAATTTCCATGCCCAGTGCCCACACAGTGGCTCAGAGCCTTCTGTAACTCCAGTCTTAGGGGATTCAAAAACCATCCAGCCTCTGTGGGCACTACATGTTTGTATCATACAGACATATATTCAAGAAAATACTCATGGGGGGCTGGAGAGATGGCTCAGTGGTTAAGAGCATTGCCTGCTCTTCCAAAGGTCCTGAGTTCAATTCCCAGCAACCACATGGTGGCTCACAACCATCTGGAATGAGGTCTGGTGCCCTCTTCTGGCCTGCAGACATACTTACAGACAGAATATTGTATGCATAATAAATAAATATTAAAAAAAGATTTAAAAAAAAATAAAATACTCATGCACATAAAATAAAAATAAGTAAAAACATTTTGATTATGTAAATAAAGAATAAAATCAGAACAGAGATAATGTCTTCCATAACAGTTTGCTTCCAGGCATTACGAGAAGCAAAATGTTAGAGATTTTTTTTGTGACGAAGCTGCTTCAGTATCATTTAAAACTAGATGGTGATAACTTCTGCCTGCATGCAGAATCTGGAATGCTGTTTGGCCAATATATAGAGAGAGAGTGAGACACACACACAGACACAGAGACAGAGAGAGAGAGACAGAGAGAGCAACAGAGAGAGATTGCAAGAATGTGCTAAAAGTGGAGGCTCTGTGCACAGCCTGTCTTATCTCCCCTGAAAGCAGCCCTGTGCCAGTAGCAGGTGCTCCGTGTCATGGGTTTTTGTAAGTCACCTCTCTTTAATTCAGTTTCCAGATCATCCCTGAGGGCCTTATTGTGACAGGATGGTATTGGCTCTCATCAGTTTGATAAATGGAGTAGGAATACAGTCTAGGGAGGATAATGTCCAAACTAAAACAAGTGACCATCCATACAAGGGATGCTAGTTCTACCAACTGATAGTACTCTTTTCCCAAAGGCTAAGTTCTTTATTTGGGGTTATTAATAACCCTTTAGAGAATTCTGGGGCGGCACCCATACTATGAGAAAAGCAAGCACAGTTCACTGGGGTCCAAAACAGTTATTTCTCGTTCTCTGAAAGGGAACAAAACCCAGCACTGAGTCATCTGTCAGTTCATTCTTCCAAGAGCTACACCCTTGGGAGCCCCAATACCTTGGGATTTCTACCACATCACTGGACATAGCAACAGGATGCTCAGGCAACAGAAGGGAATGTAGGAATGTCCACTCAGAATCGGGGCTATTTCCGACCATCCTAAAGGGGCCATAACTGCGTTAAATGTGACTTCTTTGTCTCTGCCTGTGCCATGAAGTATTTCTGCTACAAATCAGAGCTGGGAGGAAGCCTTCAAGCTGCTTCTTTCATCCTTCTTTCCTCTCAGTGTTAGTGAGAAGCCAGCTCACTGCTGGCCTAGTTCTACCCTTTGTCTCCACAGAGAAGGGACGATCCCTCCGGGCATGTAGACGAAGCAATGCTAGGGGAGCAAAGAGGCCTTTAGGCACTGGGGTGTAGTTGAGTCCCACCCATCCTTCTGTTTGCCTGTGTTCTCAGAGTCCAGAGTTTCCTATGCTAAGGCCTGTTTCAAAGTTCTGGCGACCTTCCCTCCTCCCTCGTACTTGACCCCACAGTAACCAGCTAGTCCAGCTG
The DNA here is from genome assembly GCF_014885135.2 of Alexandromys fortis. NCBI lineage: Eukaryota > Metazoa > Chordata > Mammalia > Rodentia > Cricetidae > Alexandromys > Alexandromys fortis. The sequence goes on along the minus strand of NW_026067941.1, from coordinate 5,346,118 downwards.
CCACTTTCTCAGGCTTCCTCAGACTTTACCCTAACTCTGGTTTTCTCTGTTAATTTGCCTTTGGGAGTCATGGCAGCAAATGGATATAGAGAATGGGTAGCCAGTCATTTTCAAAACAGTTCTAAAATAACTGTCCGTGCATCCCAGCGATGCATGTTTGGGGTGGGGATACATTCGGGTGTGTGGTCCAGGGCACACACGTTCAGGTGTGTGAGTCACTCCTGGAAATAGGAAGAAGGGGCTTAGAGAGTGGGACTCCTGGTGAGAATGCTTGTGACACTTGAGCCCACAATTTTGAAGAGAGTGGGAGAAAGCTATCTGTATAAGAGAGAGAGAGAGACCCCAATTTAAAACTAGGGACTGTGCTTCTCTCTTTCTGAGTTTCTGATTCCTCATGCAATGCCACACAGTACACACTCCACACTTCACACCACGTAGTACATACTGTGCCCTCAAGGCCACCACAGTGTTCCAGCTGGTACCCAGCCTTGCCTTCCTTTCCCTCTCTCGGTGGGCGGTCAGTCTCATTCCCGCCTCGGGTTCCTAGAAAGTGCGGGGCAAGTATTCTGAGCATCTCTCATAGGAGAAAGGAGCTAAGTTCTTCACAATGCTGGGCAAACAACCCGTTTCTTCTCAGAGAATCTGTGGGCACTTTGCTGGCCTGCCGTCGTTATTACTGAGGTTCTTGGGTCTTTAACTCTATCTTTTGTGGATGGTTGTGGTATATGATGGAGAGACCTCGGCGTTCTTGAACATAGAAGGATTGGGGAGAAGTAGTGGCTTCTCAGATCAGGATTCCCACTCCAGTGGACATTGTCTCCTAAGGAGAGGTTGGGACAGGAAGCTTTAGTTCCCTAGGAGAACTCTTTAGGAAGAGAACCAAAACTTAATGGTCATGCCTATTATTTTTTTCTCTGTTTTTTACAACTGGGTTCCGAGTCTTTACTGGATGAGGCTTTCTCAATTGCTGGACACCCCAGCATAGATATGAAGCATCCTCCTCATGACTGTGTGACATGACTGGCCTTTCTTAGAAGCTTCAAGTGCTAATCCTGATGGCCTCAGTTGGCCTTCACAGACCAGAGCTTCATGGTTTTATGATGTGTGGTTTTAAAAACTTCTCAAGGACCAGTGAGGTAGTTCACTGGGTAAAAGCACATGCTGCCAAGCCCGAGGACTTGAATTTTATCCCTGGAACCCACACGGTGAAAGGAGGAAACCAACTCACCCAAGCTGTCTTCTGCTTCTATGTGTATGCAGCAACCTCCCATCAACCCAAATAAATGTAATATAATTAAAAAATAAGCTACATATCCCCAAAATGGAAATGGATTTTTATCTCAACCTGAACTTAGTTAGGGCTTCCCAAGCGCTTCTGAAGGCTGCCACCCCGGTTCCTGTGGGCGTGTCTCCTTTGGTTGGATCTTTTCTGTTTCATTTGCCCCCTTTTAAAAAGTGCTCTGACAAATGTTTTTCTTTTGCGAAGATTGATTCTTGCACTAAGTCCTCACAGATTTAAATTGCTCGCATGTTGTCTGGTGGTCAGGTTTCCATATTGAATAAGCAGGTAAACCTAACTCTGCCTCTTTCTTTTATCTATTGCTTCCTGTGCTGAAGGCCCACTTTTCTCCATTCCTCCTCATCCCTTCACTTTGAAGAAACTCCTTTCTCATTTTGTTTACATTGCTGGAAAAGAACGGTAGGTGGCAGTAACATTTCAACTCAAAGGGCATAGGGCCTGCTACAAACAGGAATGGTATTCGGCAGGAAAAAGCAGATTGTACAAGCTAATGGTGAAATTGCTATTTCTTTTTAAAAAGCCTAATATATGTCAACACAAGACTCTATTTTAAAAATAAACACTGTATTTCAAACACAGCTCCCACAGGGGCCATCCTTGGGCGTATTTGCACAGACAGTCTTAAAGATGGAGTTGTAATGAGAAGGGAAACAAGGAGTGGATGTTCACTTCAGATGAAGGGCTCATCACGGTTTGTGACGCGCAGCTTGGGACTTTTGCCTCCATGACAATGCCCATCTCTGTGCTCCCCACCCCACCGCCCTCTTCTCTGCCCTGCCCCTGAGTTGGGAGTGAATGTTACCTTTGAGGCCTCTGGCTGTCCCTGAAGGGGTTTGTGACCACTTGAATAGAGTGTGCTTGTCTCTCTCCTCTCAATGCCGCTTTGTGTGGTGCTTAGCTTTCATCCTTGCTCTCCTTCTTGACTGCTCTTTTATGGTCAATGCCTTGTCCTTTGTCTCAGAGAAATGAGATAATTAGACGGAACAAAAGCCAAGAAGACACAAAGATGGGTTTATGTAGTTGACGGAGATTCTCAATGCAAAAAAAAAAAATTTTTTTTTGGTCCCATTTTCCTTAATTGTAGATGCTCTGGGACCAGAGTGAAGGTGGCAAAGTTTGCCCTTGGATTCACTGCCTGACTGTTTCTCATCAAGTCCTCGCTGTGATCTCAAGAAGTGCTGTGCTCTAGGGATTGATGGAAGAAGCTCAAACAAGGAAAGCTGTTTGCCTTGAGATAAGAATATATAGTCCACTTTCAAAGCACACCAAACCACACCTAGGTTTCCTGGCTTTAAATGGAGATTCTTGCCCAGCCTCTGAACACTGTTGGGTGTCTGTACAGCACCCTACACAGGCAACAGAAAAACAAAGATGGCATTTCCCTAGTAGTAAAACGGAGCTTGAAAATGTACCTGGAAGGAGTGTCCCATGGGGAATTGGTTTCCATTTGAGACTTCTTAGGTGTCTCACTGGGAGCCAGAATACTCTCTTAAGCATGACACCAAGTGACCATGCCCAGATATGCCTGAAAATTTACAATGGGAACAGAGTGTTCCTATGTGGTGGGCTTTACTACAAAAAGTTACATTCTACCAAAGTATGAGGAGTATAGATTAAGAGAGGCCATGAAGTTCTGAGGGGCTGTAGTCAGAAAAAAGAAGAAGAAAAAGAATGGGTTGGGCAAGAAAATGCAAAGTTGATAAGACAGACAAGAAGCTTCTCCATGTATGTATGTATGTATGTATTGGTTTATTGAGATAAGGTTTCTCTGTGTAGCAGTCCTGGCTGTCCTGGAACTCACAGAGATCTGTTTGCCCTCTGTCTCCTGAGTGATGGGAATAAAGACGTCCACTGAATAGGATGTGTAATCACCCCAGTCTTATAGAAATGACTTTGTTAGCTATAGTCCTCACCTGGAAGGTGAAGAGCAAAGGCATCACAAGGAAGGAACATTAGTAAAATCCATGCACACAATAGCTCTCTGTACATGGGCATGCGTGCTGTTTTATCCTCTGCTTTATTCCCCAATGGGGCTCTTACCACTAAGACTGGTTTATTTACTCACAGTGTGCTGAGCAGTGTGTAGAGTCAGTACAGGCGCCAGCTCACCTAGAGCGGCTACTGTATTTCTGTTATAATTTTGCCCTACTGGACAAGCCTGTGCCTATAAATATCCCAGAGTTCTTCTACCCCATCTACTGTCAGTTGTCTTAGAAGAATATCTCAGTATTGTCAGAATATAATTTCCACTCTGTGTCTCAACTAGGCTTTCATACCTATCTTGCATGTTTTTTTTAAAGCTCCTCTCAGTGTGGTGGCCCCATCATTCTGATGGTCTCCCAGCATTGTGACGGTTAAGTATGTATCTTGGGAATTCTGGGAAGGAAGGATAAGCATTATTTTGTAGATAATTCTTTTTAGAAAGTTAAAGAATGTGTAGGTAGGATCTTAGCATTCACCTATTCTGTCCTCTTTGACATCCAGTTTCTAAGGAAGGAAATGATGCAGATAGCCTGAGGAAGGACCAAGAAGAAAAACTATGGATGTTATTAAATGAAAGCCGTGAGATGAGAAGAAAGTGGAACACTGTGTTGAGGCTTAAAAAAAAGAATTAAGATAGTGTCGTTAAAATACAGAATTTGATAAATCTTACAGATTTAGAGCAACTCGTGGGAGCTGCCACAAATGCACATCTCCAAAGCCTGTTGCAAAGCATTATGCAAGGTTAAAAGACTAGAATAGCCATGACATCTATGACTTCAGCTCTGAGGTCACTGATGGGCAGTGATGAAATGGCACAGGAGGTACCACACTTTTTAAGAACATGTCCCTTCATGTTTAATGCACTTTTGCTGTTATATCGTGTCTCTTTGCTCGTAGGAAATTGGACATGAAGTTTTTAGTGTCCTTAGGCCTATGGCTGACCTACATGAAAGGCAGGAGGTTGTGAATGGAAATTGTGGATAGATGGCAGTTTGAGAATGGTCTCTGATCGTGTGCCTTATGACTGTCAGACTCTAGATATAGCACTGTCCAATATAGGATCCCGTGGTCAGTAGGTGCCTTAGATCTCATTCTCTCAGATTCTTATAGTGTAAAACAATTGTCTAGAGTTTAGTATAATGATACATCACAAAAGCATATAGTTTAGTGGTTCTCAATCTGTGGCTCACAACCCCCTTGGGAGTATAATAACCCCTTCACAGGGGTCACATATCAAATATCTTGCATATCAGATATTTACATTATGATACATAACAATTCATACCAAAATTGCAGTTATAAAGTAGCAAAGAAATACTTTTATGGTTGGAAGTCACCACAACATGAGGAACTGTATTAAAGGATCTCAGCATTAGGAAGATTGAGAAGCACTGATATAGTTAGATAATTTCATATATTCACACTCTCCTGGTGAGAACCTTGATTTCAGAGAATAAATGCAGTCCATGAGAAGTCTAGAGATGTCTGGTGGCACATGCCTTTAATTCTAGCACTTGGGAGGCAGAGGCAGGGGATCTCTGTGACTTCAAAGCCAGCTTAGTCTACAGTTAGTTCTAAGACAGCCAGGGCTACATAGAGAAACCCTGTTTCAGAAACAAAAACAAAAAACAAAAAAAAGAAAACAAAAACAAAAGTCTAGAAATATTACCTATAGCTTTAACACAGATTTGCCTTTGGGTTTTTTTTGTTTGTTTGTTTGTTTTTTTTTTTTTTAACGATTGCTTGGAGAATTCAAACATCTTTTGTTTTAGGATCCCTAGTTTTTGTTAGTTTAAATATAAAGTAAAATAAAAAAAATATACTAGTTAATGTCATGATCCTATACATAAAACAGTGCTGTTTCTCTGGATCTTCTCTGACATGGCTAGAGGCACTGACCAGTGATCTTATGGTTCTTGTAATTATTGTGGGTCTTCTTCTGCAGTGTCCCCGAGTCTTTATTATAGGAGTTGCATTGTTGAGATTTCAGTATAAGAGTTGCATTATAGATGTACTCAGTGGGGCTGTTTACAGCATGGTTACTTATTCTTTGTAGTTGACCAATTGTGGATCATGTTCTTTACTCAGGATCCCTCCAAACAGCCTGGTAACCTCCCTAAATGTGGGTTTTGGCCTTGTGAACTGATATTCCAATCAAGAGCCTGCAAGGGTTCTCTCCCTTCATTCTTGCCATCATTATTATTATTTGAATGTTTTGATGATGATGGCCACTCTAACAGGAGTAAGATCTTATGGTTGTAGATGGAAGTTTCTGTCCCACCTGGTCTTACAGTCATTCAGTCTCAAAGAAATACACAGAGGCTTATATTAATTATAAACTGTCCTATTAGCTAAGGCTTATTACTAATTATCTCTTACAACTTAAATTAACCCATAATTCTTGTCTATGTTTAGCCACATGGCTTGATACCTTTTCTCAGTGCAGCTTTTTTATCTTACTTCCTCTGCATTTGGGTGGCGACTGCAGACTGAGCCTTTCCTCTTCCCAGAATTCTCTTAGTCTGGTTGCCCTGCCTATACTTCCTGCCAGGCTACTGGCCAATCAGCATTTTATTAAACCAATATGAGTCACAAATCTTTACAGTGTACAAGAGCATTTCCCACAGCACATGGTTTTGGCTTTGGGCTTCCATTTTCTGGATGGCATGGTTCTGAGCAGTTTGTTTGTTTCTGTCATTTGTGTCTTTTGGGAAATGTAGGTTGTGATCTTTTGCTTGATTGATTCTTTTTTGCTATCATTTTTCATTCTATATTACATATTTTATCCCTGTCCATTGCTTTCTTTGCTGTGCAGGAATCTTTCAGTGTGATAGAATTGCATTTCTCTTTGCTTCTGTTTCTATCGCTTTCAAGGTCTATCTAGACAATGTTGTTCATGCCATTGTCGTGACACTTTTATTAATTCTTTTTCTAGTAATTGTGTGATGTGGGGACCTTATACAAGTCTTTAATCTATTAGTGTTGGTTTTATTTTTAATTAAACACATACTAGTTGTGCATTTATGGAAAATTGAGTTGACTCTTGTATATAAGGAAATAATCTAATTTCATTCTTTTGCACGCAGATTTCTGGTCTCCCAGAGTCACTTGCTGAAGGCTCATTTTCTTATTGATTGTTCTTGGTGCCTTTGTAGTAAACCAGTGAGGTGAACTATGTGTCTTTACTTATGATCTTTATTCTTATTCTATTCCATTTCTGGGTTGGTACATCTGTTTATGTAGAGATTACATGTTGTTTTGGTTACTATATCTTTGTAATGAGTTTTTTCTCCTTAAATTTATTTTTATACATTTAAATTAAAGTAGAATTATATCACTTAACCCTATCCCTTTCCTCCCTTCAACATCTCCCAGTTCCTCCCTTCATGTCAAATGGATAGCTTCTTTTTTATTACTATTGTTACATTTATATGTGTATAAATGAACAAATATATAAATACAACTTGTTTATTTTTGTTGTTTGTGTGTATATAGTTTCAGGGCAGACCAGTTTGTGTTAAATAACTGAAGGTGGATGCTAAACAGAAATCCCTCACTAGCTCAGAATGGAGTTTAATAAAGGGTTATTCATTTAGAGACTTGCAGATCGTAGTGCTCTGTGTGAACAGGGAACAGGAACCAAATCCAACAGCTACAAGAGATAGCATGTCTATTGATATTGCTATTGGTCCAGTCTTGTCATGCAGCCATGTCAAGGAGGGAGTAGTATATTTTAAAATCTGGCAGTGTGATGCCTCCAGATTTGTTCATTTTGCTCAAGATTGCCTTGCTTTCCTGAGATCCTTTTCGATGCTATATTATTTTTTTATTTATTTATTAAAGATTTCTGTCTCTTCCCCACCGCCGCCTCCCCTTTCCCACCCCCTCCCCCAATCAAGTCCCCCTCCCTCGTCAGCCCAAAGAGCAATCAGGATTCTCTGCCCTGTGGGAAGTCCAAGGACCACCCACCTCCATCCAGGTCTAGTAAGGTGAGCATCCACGAAACTGCCTAGGCTCCCACGAAACCAATAGGTCCAGTAGAATCAAAAACCCGTTGCCATTGTTCTTGAGGTCTCAGTAGTCCTCCTTGTCCGCTATGTTCAGCGAGACCAGTTTTGACCCAGGCTTTTTCAGACCCAGGCCAGCTGGCCTTGGTGAGTTCCCGATAGAACATCCCCATTGTCTCAGTGTATGGGTGCACCCCTCGCGGTCCTGAGTTCCTTGCTTGTGCTCTCTCTCCTTCTGCTCCTGATTTGGACCTTGAGATTTCAGTCCGGTGCTCCAATGTGGGTCTCTGTCTCTGTCTCCTTTCATCGCCTGATGAAGTTTAATATTCAGGAGGATGCCTATATGATTTTCTTTGGGTTCTCCTTCTTATTTAGCTTCTCTAAGAACCCGAATTATAGGTTCAATGTCCTTTATTTATGGCTAGAAACCAAATATGAGTGAGAACATCCCATGTTCCTCTTTTTGGGTCTGGCTTACCTCACTCAGGATGGTGTTTTCTATTTCCATCCATTTGCCTGCAAACTTCAAGAAGTCCTTGTTTTTTACTGCTGAGTAGTACTCTAATATGTATATATTCCATACTTTATTCATCCATTCTTCAATTGAAGGGCATCTAGGTTGTTTCCAGGTTCTGGCTATTACAAACAATGCTGCTATAAACATAGTAGAGCATATACTTTTGTTGTATGATAAGGCCTCTCTTGGGTATATTCCCAAGATGCTATATTAATCTTAAGATAGTGTTTACAATATATGTAAAGATGACTTTGTTTTTGTATTTGATAAGTAGCTCACCTTGTATTGCCATGAGTATGGCATGCCTTTCTATGTGTTGTGCCTTCTTCACTTTCTTCTATTAATTTTGTATAGTCACACTTTTCTGTAGAAATCCCCCTTTTCTAGAGAATAAAATCAGCCCCCAAGACATCTTGAGATATTGCCTAAAAGTGCCTTCAATGCATTTTTACTTTTTACTTTAATCCCAGCACTCGGGAGGAAGAGACAGGCAGATCTCAGTGAGTTCGAGGCCAGCCTAGTCTACAGAGTGCATTCCAGGACAAGCTCCAAAGCACCCTGTCTCAAAACAAACAAACAAACAAAAAAGAATCCAAACATCTTTTATTCTGAGATCCTTATGTCTGCACTAATTTAAGTATAAATAAAAATAAAAAAATTACCAATAAAATAGTGGAGCACTTTTAAAAAGTGTCTTATGTTTTGACATTTTATATTGTTTACCTCTTATGTTACTTTTCTCTCTACCATAGCAACAGGTAGACTTTTCTCTCTCTCCAATGCACTAGTTAAAGGCAAGGTAAACCTTGCTCTCTTCTGTCCGCATGGGTTTCCTGGTCATTACATTCCTTTCTGCAGTTCTCAAATGGCTCTATTTCCCTCCCAACTCGCCACTCTCTTCACTTTTTCCATTTTTGATGTCATGCAGATTGAATAACCATTCGTAACTTCATGTCCTCATCTCTTCTGTATGTTCCTATTGGCATTTGGATTTTTTTTGTGGGTCTGTGGTGGCTTTTTGATTACTTGTGATATTTTCACTGGGTAAATTCTTTCCAGAACTCTGGCTTGGGGTAGATCACTGCAGGATGCTTGACTTTGGGTTGTTCATTTACAGATGCTTTTGGATCAGCACTCTCTTCTGGAGTTTGCTCCAACATCTCAAGAGCAGGCCATCTCAGCTCAGAGCGGGGCTTTCTGCCCTGGCTTTGCGGTATATGATGTTGCTGAGTGTGTTTACAGCTTATTATAATCATGACTGTCCTCCTGAAATGTAGTCCAGCTTTTACTCTATTCAGTAACTCTTCTTCACTTATGGTGCTTTAACTTATAAACATCTAGATTACTAAAAGATGTTTTTATTGGTTTCTATCTTCCTCATTATTTTTCATGGATTTCGAAGAGAATCGAAAAACAGCCACTTTTACTCTTCGTTCCTGATGTGGGGGTGAAACAGTAACCCCTGAGTTTATCTCCTCTCTGTTCTCCTTAGGGCAGTCAAAAATAGAAACCAGAGCATGTGACTTTCAAACATTATTTTTTTTTTTGGTATTTATTTTGGAAAGTCAATTCCAGACAGTTGAAAATAGATTTATGGGCTCCATATGGAATGGCCCTAACTCCCCCAGCCATGGGTTTGCCATTTCTGTACATTGCAGCAGTACTGAGTTATTTATGTTTCTGATAGCGTCTATGAGATTTCAGTTCTGCCTGTTTTATGTACCTATCGCTTCTGTCTAGAATTTTTCTCTCACTTACTTAATGAGCTCTTATTGGTTCCCTAAAGCTGGGTCAAGATGCTTTTGACCTGAGTTTGTTTCATTCTTAGGGTCGTGACTCTCTGCATTGTTAACCTTTTACTTCTTACATTTTCTTTTATTGTTATACTTTTCACTATAGTGTAAGCATTTATTTTTCTGTATTATGGCACTATGTTATGAGCAAGTTTTTTATTCTTCACTAGATTATGACTTTTCCAATACTGTCCTTTGTTTCTTCATGACTTCATGAGGGACAAACATTTGGGGACATGATTCACTCGTTACATCGATGCATATTAAAAGACTTTAGCATGAATGATAACAATTTAGGTTTAAAGAAACAGAATAATAAATTTTAAGTATAGTCTTTGACTTCTTATTTTGGTTTTGCTGTAGTCTTTTTTTTTCCAATTCCCTGAATTTGAATGGAATAAGAATGTAAATAGTGCCAAGCAAGCAATAAAACACAGCCAAACCATATATATTCTGTAGATCATCATAACTACTAGTGATTAGGAAAATATGGCGAGGGAATCTACATCATTGAGTTAGTAAGTGTTAGGAACAGTTCATATCGTGAGGCAGCGTCTAGATCTGAGATTATGTACGTGGATGGAAACTGAGCAAGTTCAGGCCCATGGCTCTCGAGCATGGTGGGAGAGTGAGGAGAGAGGGTTCCTGTGTGTCTCAGCTGTCAGGGTTGGCTGTCAGAAAGACAATCCTTCCTTGGGATTCAGCCTCTAGGCTAAAAATAACTGCATATCCCGCTCATTGCGGGATGTTTCTTCTCTCCTGAGCTGAGTTCCGTGAAACCTTGTATGCCCATTTCCAGCCTAAACGGATGGCGTGCCTGTCTCTGAAGGATAATCTAGTGATGTTTGCACTGAAAGGTGAAATGCTGGGTGAGGGTTGAAATAGTCCATCTGTCTTCAGATTCCACAAGACCTGGGGTGTGGGAGACGTTCAGCCACAGAAATTCGACATGACTAATCCTTGCAAAACACTCTGAGACGGATAGTTCGTCCTCACCGCCTGGACGTACTTTAGAATGCATCCCCGTGGGACTTTGATGGAGCCATCTGGACTTTTTCAGATTTAGTATTAAGTGCTCTGCAGGAAGGCAGGAAAGACTGTGCCTTGGGGGCTCCCACCTGGGACACACAGGAGGCCATGGGCATGGATTTCTCTTTGTTCTCATTCTCTATCAGAAATAAATTGTAAATACATTTGTGCTTAGTTTTCATAAACAAAATCAGAAGTGAAGATGTTCCTTTGTTGCTGGCTCACTTCTCATGCCCCATGTAACTTTATTAGTGCATATTATTTCTAATATATGTGCTTTATAATCATCTTTTAATTCCATTTTACCTTCTATTCATCACACCCCCACTTATTTTTCCCCTACTAAACTAGATATGGGTATCCCTATTGTTGGATGTCTTGGGCATCTTTTGGCTTTGAGGGTGCTCATTCCAAAGCTCCCTTTCTCCTAGGTAGCTCTGAAGCCAACAATTCTTAAGATCAGTTGAAGGTAATAGAATCGATCATGTTTGAAGAGCTTTAAAATGTACTGGATTCTGAACATCAGCCTGATGGTACTGAAATCCATTCAATTCAACAAATGGGACGCAGAGTCCTGCTTTTTCTGAGTATGATGTGTTTCCACATTGCCAGGAGGTAATTACCTACAAGGACCAGTGTGTAGACAGCACAAAATCTGGGAAACTTTAAGAGGCACATAAATCAGCTCCAACAGGGGACGCTGGCTGTTTCTCGGGCTAGTGATTTGTCAATTTCTGCTCATCATTCATCTGGTTTATTTGCCTCTTGAACACATTTTTCCCCCCGCCAAGTCGTGGGACTCTCTCTTTCATGTGCAAAATTCTACTTGAAAAGGCCCATGAGGCTGAAGCGGGTGGGTTAGCGCTTTGCACTAATGGGTGTCTACATTTTCTTTCCATTACTACCGTGTGTGCAACTGTTGCTGTGTACTCACATAAAAAAGGTTATGTTGCTCATCAGTAGATCGAGGGAAGCAGCTGCGTCCTCCAGTTGTTTAACATTGCTTCAACAACTAGTCCATCCCTCCAATGCGTCTCTCTCCTGGCTCATGAGTATCAGTGATAGGTTACCTAACTACACTTGCCAACATCTTTACTTGCCATGGGTTGCCACCCTAATGACTGTGATGGGCCAGCTATGAAAAGTATACAGTATATTAGAGGAAGCATGTTTGTTGCAGTCCTGTGCCACCATGCCTAAGCTGCTGACATTATAGTAACCCATAATACTCAACCAATGGAGATAATATGAAAATTGTATGAACTAAAATATGCCTTTTAAAAGTACATTCATTACATCACCTGCTTAAGTTTCTCCTTAACTGACTCTTTTTTTAAGATTTATTTGTTATCTTTTATTTTATGTGCTTGAGTCTTTTGCCTGTGTGTATGTGTGTGCCATGTGTGTGCCTGGTACCCATGGAGGTCACAAGGTGTCAGATAATCTGGAACTATGTTTAAGGATGACTATGAGTCACCATATGGATCCTGGGTACCAAACCTAGGTCCTCTGCAGGAATAGCACGTGCTCTTTATCACTGAACCATCTCCCAGCCGCACCTTAACTGAATTTCACTGCAATTTCTGTAAAATTATTTATGTAATGTTATCATTATCATTCATAAAATACTTACTGTGTTTCTATTATCTTTTTTTAGGTCACCAGTCTCTTCAGAAGATCATGGTAAGAAGATGCCATTTTTATCCTAAATTATGCAGTCAAAATTTGTCCCTGGTCCTTATTCCTCACTGTCAGAGCAGAAAATTATTAAGAAACTCTCTAAGATGTTGACTCTGTAGTTTTCCTAGTGTGAAATGTCTAACATTTTAAAAAAATTTGATCCACAGAAACTGGGTTTGTTATTTGGTATTCTTTCCAAATCAGTTGTAACCATTTTGGAAATAATATATTTATTTAATATCTTCTGCCTGGTTCTGTTCAACCATCACAAATGTTGCATACATTTTTAGGTAAGCATGTATTTTCTATGAACGTGATTTTCACCTCTAAAATGAGGTGTTATAGGAGATATCTCCCAAGTCCTTTCCAGATGGTGAGGCCGCATCTCTGCACAGCCATTGGCAGATTGCTCTAAGTCTGAAATGAAGTTGCTTGGCCAGTGAGCGAGCTGGTACTCAGTCAGGGTGAATTGTTCTTATTTTAAGAGGCAGCCGCTTCACCCAAAGGACAAAACATCTAATTATGTCATCTCTAACCTTGCTCACTTATTCCAGCAGTCACTCAAAATTGTTTGTCGGGTGGCTGCAGTGGTTCATTGTATCGTAGAATGATACTTCACAAATATCGGTATTCAGGTTTTGCTGAGGGCTTGTTGATGTGGCTCTTTCTTGGACCTTTGAGATTATTCCATAAACATAACCCACACCTGTACATTACCACGTTCCGGTTTACTGAGTGTACATAGCATCCTTCACATATAGGATGGGCATTTTGCAACAGATCAAATATTGTGGTTGACTTTTTGATATTGTATTTTACCAAGGTCTGGTAGGCTCTCAGGATGGAATCTTCATCTCCCTCTACGGCTACTGTTTTAGCCTCCATCTTTTCCCATTCCCCTGTCAATAACCTGCATTCCAGGCATATGGCTCTCTCCAGTTTCTGGATCCCCTGCCTTTTTTTTTTAAAAAAAAATTATTTATTTTTTGCATCTCTTGCTTTCATTCTTGCTGTTCCCTCGAAGGAAATGGCTCTTCCTTTCTGTCACGTAGATGATTTTTGCTCACTTTTATTTTACCTTTAGTGAAAGCTTTCTGATTCACCGACTGTGACATATGTCTTTTTAAGCATGACACACAATTCTGATGCTTTTCTTAGCTAGCTCTTCAGACTGAATTTCTTTGATATTGTGTCCAACGAAAAGAAAACATTTAAAAAATGTATTTATTAAGTGAATGAATTAAGGAAATGGAGAGGGAGTTTCAGGCCACCTCTCCTGCTGCTACCTTATGAAATCTGTCCTAATATTGGAACAGTGTTGTGTCATGTTCTCTGAAGAACTGTAAGGAAAATTATGCTTGAGGCCCATTAAGTCCGAATTAGGTAATCAACCACCTAATGGTAAACCGTTATTGCATGCTATTTTGCTGATTGTTGCTGGTGTGAGTAGGATTTTGATTGTATATTTATAAGTCCTTCAGCTTCCATGTCCAAATGATAAATTAGAAATGTGTGTTTGTTTTTATTTTGAGCTATTTTTACCCTTAATAACCTCTGGCTGCTTTTGTCTTCTTGTCTGTAAGAGTACATCCTCTATTCGCAGGGGGCAGAGGATTCTAAGTTAAAGTTCTGCAATCCACTAGGACGTTTTTAGGGGTTAGGAGGGGTCTCAGAGCATATGTCAGCACCTTTGAAAGGTGGTCCCTGCCTAGATAACTTGCCCTTGGTATTTTAACAACGATTAAATGTGATTAGTTGAGGAACTATTATGCAAATTTAGATGAGTATAATATTTTGGTAAATTCAAAAATGCAATATATACTTATGCCTCTTAGTCTCCGGCACCTTCTAAAAACAGTTTAAACATGCGTGCTGATTTACCTAGGCTGCCTAATTGTTTATCATCGACTAGTCTGCGCGTCCTTAGGGAATATTTTACGTTTCTTTATCACTATGATTTTCTATCTAGCATACACTGTATGTTTCCTTACCTTTATATACTTTAGGAATTAATATTTTCTGTGGCTGTCATAAAACATCAGTGGCACACCGCCACTCTGGAATGACATTGCAGTGCACCCCTAAGAGGTGAATCACGTTTTTCCAGTTTATTCTAAAAGGACTGAGACACATTGGCAAATGGATTATGAAGCCAGACTATAAAAGCCTGTGCCTCTCAGTGCTCTCTTTTGTTCCCTTTCCACCCGCAATCCCATTTTCTTCAGTACCAGCTGCTCCCTTCAGCTATTTCTGAAACGAAATTCATTCTTGGAGAAATCTAACTTAGAAAGTCCTCTAGCTCTGCTGCTTCCCATCCTTCAGATTCTCTTCAGAGATCACCACTCTTTCTGTCTGATTCTGTTTGTCTGTGCATTGGGGCTCTTCGTATCTGATCTACGTGTCTTCTGCAGAAATGACCCTCCAGTGTGTCACAGGCACTCAAACACTGTGTTGTTATGTTCTTCCGTGCAGGCAGTGTGAGAGCAGATGTAGACTGGCTGATGTCTGCTCCACATAGCATGGAGGTTAGGTGTGTGGGCATGTGCACACAATCACAGCTACTCAGGAGACAGAGGCAGGAAAGTTACTATGTGGGGGCCAGCACAGGAAATTTAATGAGTTTTCTTATCAAGACAAAGAAAGAAAGAAACCAAAAAAAGCTTAAAAACATAATGGCCGTCAAACATAAATCTGCCTCTTTTGACTTTCTCTATAAACATCAACTTTTCACCGAAACCTTTATTTTTACATCAGTCTAAGAAAGAACAAAACGCTTAATACATAATTTGCCTTGTAGTCCTCAAGGAATGAATAGGTTCAGAATTGGGTGAGTGCTCATATAAGATTGCCGACACCAGGCACAGATAGCACATACGTTATTTTTATGTTCATAACACAGTATTAGGGTGTTTGAGAAGAGAAGATAAATGTATTGAGCACTTACTCAGAACTTTAACCGCATTATCCTGTTTCATTGTTAATAGGTAACAGCCTACAGGGCATGCGTCATCCTAACTTTATAGCCAGGGAAACAAGTCTTTAAATAACAGCCTTGATATCACACGGCTACTAAGTGGTAGAGTTAATTTAAACCCAGATTCAATATCCAAACTTTACTTTTTTTTTTAAACTTCAGCACATTGCTGGGAAAACAAAGAAATGATTGTCAGCATTAAGGTAAATTGAATGAATTATTGAGAGGGGAGGAAAGTTCCTTCTGCCTAACAAGAGTTTATTTACTGCTGTGTAAGTAATTTCTTTTTAATGACAAAGGAAAACTGAATAAAAAATAACAACTTCTCCCTCCTGCTGGGAATGATTTGTCCCGGGAGAAAAAGTGAAATACCGATGTCACATTTTCTCATAATTAGTTAGCTGAGTGAAACCGAGGCTTCGGGGAAGCCTGCCATGCGAGTCCCAGGGGGGGCATTAGGTTTTAATGCAACATCTGGAAGCTGGAATCCCACTCCATCAGAAGATAAGCTTGGCAGTGATGGATGGCCCTGTCCTCTGAGTTTCCCTCCATTTAGTGGTTCACACTTCATCATTCCATCGGCTGGAGTCACCTCCTCCAGCCCAGGCAGCTTCTCGAGCTCTGAGCTCTTGGGTTCTTTCTTGCTCCTTGCACGTTCATTTTCCAAGCGTCTCAGACTGCTGTTCCTTAGAGCTGCCACCTACGTGAGCATCCTGAAAGGCATTTTCTAGTAAATATCCCGTCATGGTGCAGAGTGGGAGAGAATCTTTGCCATCTATACATCTGGCAGAGGATTAATATCCAGAGTATATAAAGAGCTAAAAAGGTTGTCAAGGAATTGTTAAAAGAAAGAAAGAAATGACTCAGAGAACTCATAAAAAGAACAAAAAGAAAAGGTATACCATAAAAGGCTTCGCTAGACACTTAAAAGAACACCAGTAAGCTACTTGATTCTTCAACAGCCTCTGAGTGGTCACCCTGTTACAGTTACACACACACACACACACACACACACACACACACACACGCACCCACGCACGCACGCACGCACACACAGCCCCTGTAGTCTCACGTTTCTGTTGCCACAGTAAATACCTGACAAGAATGGCCGTGACCAATCTGGAAACTGTAATGACTGTGGTCACAAGCATCAAGTCTGTGGGTCAGACTTGGAGTTGACTATACCTTGTAGTACTGGCAATAAAACATATGAGTTATCAAAATAATTTTTTTCATTTTATTTTTTAAAACGATTTATTTTATTTTCCATACCAAACCGAGTTTCTTCTCACTCCCCTCCTTCAGCTCCATCCACCTTCCCCCACCGCACCCCCCATTCACTCATCAAAGAGGGTGAGTCCTCACATGGAAAGGGGCAATAGACCAGATCTCCTGAGTAAACTGAGAGTGTGGGGTGGAGGTTAGAAGGATCGTAGGGAGGGGAGAAGGATGGAGGGAGGAGAACATGAGATATCAAAATTTTGTTAACTTATTTTGGGTGGCTTTTGTTTTTGTTTTCAATTTTACATTTAGTGTGTGTGTGTGTGTGCGCGCGCACACACACACACACATACATGTACGTATCTGCATGCTTCAAGGTGCAAATGGAGGCCAGAGAACAATTGCAGGAGTCAGCTCTTCTCTGCTACTCTGGGGGTTGCAGGGATTGGACTCAGGTTGTCAGGCTGGACCACAGGTGTCTGCCTGCTGGCCCATCTCATCAGTTCTTAACTCACCTTTCTTTTCCTTGTGTGTGTGGTATTGTGAATGAAGACAGGGCCTCTATGCATCCCAGGCAAGTACCCAATCACAGACCATATTCCCTGCTCTGTTTCTAGGTCCTATTTCACCCAGGTTGGCCTTGAACTGACTCTGTAGCACAGGTAGGCATGGAACTGCGCCCTCCTATCTTGCCTCCTGAGCAACTGGGATTCCAAGAAAGTACAATTAGGCTTGATCCTTGCTCTAGCATGAATATAAAGATATGTTTGCATACCAAAATAGTTATTATGTATAAAATCTATCTACTTACTTCAAATAATAGCTAAACAACCACTGTGAGCCATTTCCCAGATCAACAAGTGAAACACTCAACTTGAGCTCTTCAGGCTGTCTGCCTTTCTGACTACATAAACCTCCCTACCTTTCAGAGGAGTTGCATTTTCCTTCTTGTCAGCCTTGCCATTTCTTTTTATTTTACTACATGTGTGCATACCCCACATGTGAATTTATGTGTGATTGTATGTACATACATGTGTATGTGTGACATGCAGTTTTGCCTACTTTAAATCTCTACAAGATGGAGCAGGCTATATATTTTTCTGTGATTTGGTTTGAACCTTTGCATTTTTTAAAATAATGTTTTATTTGTTCTTTGACATTTTCATACATTTATACAATGTATGTTTTGAGCTTAGCTACTCACCACTACCTCCTTCCAGCTCTTCCTGGTGCTCGCCACTGTTCCCCTCCCAACTTCATGTCCTCTTTCTTTATATTGTTATTAATATACTTAATAATCCTGAATGCAATTAGGTAGTGCTGGCCATAGGTGTGTGGGTGTGTAACCATCGGTGAGATATGAATAAAGGGAACAACCATGCTCTCCTTTTCTTAGAAGGAGCCACCAACTGACAAGAGATCCTCTGCTAAAGGGTTAAGGGTGGAGTTTTGAAGGACAATATCTTTACTGGCTGGATCTTGTGAAGATTTTGTATAGGTAACCACAGCTACTATGAGCTATTATGTGCAACCTCCACAAGTTTTCCTTCCCATCCTCCAGCTCTTACACTCTTTCTGCCCCTTCCTCCACAATGTCTCCTGAGGCTTAGACAGAACTGAGCACTCATGGTCATTCATACTCAGCACCTTGACTCTATCTACCACTACCCTCTGCAAAAGAAGCTTTTCTCACCGAATTGAGAGCAACCCAATCCAAGAGTACAAACATAAATTTGTAGGCAGCCAGACCACTTAACAAGACAGTAATGACAGATTATTACCCACTAGGGCCCAATAAGCTCCCAGTCATAGGTTTTGTAAGCTTAATCAGATTGCATAAACTTTTGTGTTTCATTTTTGGTGAGTGTCATATTTATTTTGTTTATTTGTCATGTGGTTTAGTGTTCTACTGTATGAATACATAGCAATTTATGAGTATAATCTGCCATTGATAAATGCTTATATTGAATTTGATTTTGGAAAATACTACCACTATGGATGTTCTTTTCCACAACTCTTCTGGTGTCCTTATGTGAGAATTTCTCTAATGTTTAAGACCCTTGATGGCAATGGCGTAGTTGGGGGCTAAGTTGTATACATCTTCAGCTTTTCAGGTAAGTAGAGAAAATGGTCATTCAAGCGTGTACTCTCAGCTTCAGAGGGGAAGAGCCTCCTTTGATCCACCCAGCTGATGTTTGAAATAAATGGATTGGAAAATATTTGCAAGTCTGATGTTAGTGCCACCTTGTATCTTATACATTGTGCTCAGGTTTTACACGTTGGTGGAGCATCTTTTCATGTAGTTACAGGCCTCTTGTGTTTATTCGTCTATGAAATGCTTCATTTTGTTATTGGCCCAACTGCTCTCCCTTTGGATTGTCTGTATTTTAATGATTTCATAAACATAGTTCTGAATATTATGAGTACATTTTTCTTCTCTCTGTTGTAAATTTTCTTCAGCTTGTGGGTTACATTTTGAAGTCCCTTTGGGTTTCATCCAATAGACAGATGTTCGTTATTTTAAAATATTTCAAATTATTAGTATTTTTCTGTAGTTGATGTCTTTGGGATGTTTTAAAGAATTGTAACACAAAGTTAAAAATCCCTATTGCATTCTTAAAAAAGCATAGCTGCATTCTTTATTGATTTTATGGTTTGATAAGAAATAAAGATGCACTTTTGCTTGATTTTTCATTGCTTGAGAATGCATATGAGCACATGTGTGTTTTGATCCAACCCACCCCACTCTTTTCCAACTCCTCCAGGACCCTACCACCATATTTCTCTCAGACATTCATGTATTCATTTTAAAGCCCAGTGAGTCCACTTGGTGCTATCAGGATATCACGTAGTGCTTCTTCTACTGGAACATGGGCAGCCCATCGGGGAAGAAGTTTGTAGAACACCTATTTAATGTATTGTCTACGTCCTTCACTGGTTTATAAAGCCTGTTTTGTCTTCTTGTCCCTTTTTTATTTTTATTTTAATTTACATTTTATTACCTGCTTTTTAAAAGTAGAATGACTTTTATTAGATAAAGATTGCCTAATTTACATAGCAAAGCTACAAGCTTACATATGGTTTAAATACTATAAAATAAAAGCTATGGAAAATTCAAAGAGAAAATTATAAACCAGCCAATGTAAATATTGGGTTGATAAGATGACATAAACTTATATGAGCAAAAGGTTTTATATATCATAATAATCAAAGGGCTTGGTTATCATGGAATACTTTTCAGTCAATCACAGAGAAATTATCATTACTACCTTAAATCTTTTTTTATTATTTTGTTGGATATTTCATGTGTGTGTACTATATGTACATCATTTTCATCCCTCCTTCTTCCCCAAATCCTCCCTCTTCCCTCCCATTCCGTCTCAAATTCATAACCTCTTCTTTCTTTAATTGTTATATATGTATGTTTCTATTTGTATAAATACACACATTGTATATATGTACACACATACATATATAATATGAATACAACCTGCTGAGTCTGTTTACTTTTATGTGTTTAGAGCTGAGTGCTTAGGGTGAGATAACCTATCCAGTGGATATCTTTATCCTTGAAGAAGACTGATTCTCTCTCTCAGCATCTGCCAGTTGCCTGTAGGTCTTCATGTAGAAGTAGGGCTTTGTGAGAGTCCCCTCATCCATGTTGGCATGTCAGTGAGCGCTGTCATTCTGTGGGTCTTGTTTAGGTGCTGGATTGTTGAGATTTTATGAATGCAGAAGACATTGCAGTAGAGGGCTTAGTCCTCAGACTCTTAAAAGTTTTCTGTTCTTTCTGCGATGCTCCTTTAGCCATAGGGGTTGTGTCATAGATCTATCAATTGGGCTTGAACACTCCATGGTCAGTTAGTTGTTCTGTGCATTTTGACCAGTTGTGGATGTTTTGCAACGGTCTACATATGTTGCAATAAGAAGTTTCTTTGGTGAGGAATAAGAGCTAAACTCAACTGTGGCTATAAAGATAAGTCTTAGGAATGCATGTGGCATTTATACTGGTTTGTTACCATAGCAGTCGTGGGTTTTCTTGTAGGGGTCATGATCCCACCAGCCACAGGTAATTGGCTACATTTACAGTACCGGGCATGGATTTCTTCCTATTTAGTACATCTCAAGTCTAATTAGATAACTGTTGGTTACTCACAAGAAATGAATGTCAATATTGTAATAGATTTTCTCATTTGTTTTATTGACCGGTATGTCTGTTATTTTTAAAAGGCTTATTTATATTATGTACGTGAATATTTTGTCTTCATATATTTATGCGCACTATACGCGAGCCCACTGCCTGTCAGAGCACAAAAGAGGGCATCTGACCGCATGGAACTGGAGTAAAAGATACTTGTGAGTTACCAGGTGGGTGCTGGGAACAGAACCTGGGTCCTCTGCACTCCTAACTGCTGAGCCATCCCTCCAACCCCAGCACGATCTTCTACCCAAACCACACTGTTTTATTTGTTGTGAAACTGTTATAGATCCTAAGGTTTGATAGAGGATAAATTCACAGATCTTTTCAGAGTGACTTTGTCACAGTGGCCTTTTTTTTGTTTATATAAAATTGAAAAGCAGATTTCATGTCTGAGGAGTAATGGTTTGGCTCAGTAATTAAGAGTGAGTGCTGCTCTTCCAGAGGACCTGAGCTAGGATCCCAGCCCCCATATCACCTGGATCACACTGCACGCAACTTCAGCTCCAGGAGACCCAACATCTTCTGGCTTTCACAGTCACCTGCACACAAGTCACACGCACAGATAAAAATAAACCTTCAATTCTTTTTCATGAATATCACATGAGTCTCTAAATCATGGTGGAGAAGAGCAATGTCTTTATGGCAAAAAGCCCTCAGCTCCTGGTTGTATCTCTACATTTAATTGGCTATCTGCAGTATTTTATAGTTTTATCATCTTCAGTTTAGTCTATTTCTAGGTATTTTATATCATTAATGATGCTTTATGAATTGTGATTTTTAAAGTTGCAATTTCTTTTTTTTCTTTTCTTTTTTCTTTCCTTTTTTTTATGCTGCCATACTGCAGTGCAGTTAACTTTTAAAAGCTTGTGTTTGCAAGATTCCTGTTAACCTTTAACGTCATAGACTTTACCTGACTTATCTCCTCGGTGGGGAGATAATTCTGTATAGGTAACGCAGTCAGTAAACACTGGACATTTCACGTTACTCTCTCCTCTCGTTAGGCTTTGCATGTTCTTTCCTGTTCCTTTTCATGCTGATGCCAAACTGAATAGATGCCGGTGCAGTCAGCACCGTTGCTAATCTTGCGATGCCACGATGACCGCCATCTATAATTTCTACTAAGTTGACGCTTTAATGCTCCGTGACCTCAGCGTAGGTGGTGGCAATTGACTGTAGATATTTTAAGTCTTTTCTTTCATTTTCATTTTCAAATTTGACATATAGTGACTTTCATTCAGTATCCTTTTCTTCGTCTTATTTATTCTCCTTCACCTGTTAATCTCAGGAGTTGGCTTTTCCAGTGGAAACCAGTATCACATTTACGAGAAGAACTCAAATTGATTATCACATTTATCTCCTTTACACGGTACTAGGTCTCATTTGCTAATAATTTATTTGATGTCTGTGTTCCTGTGTATGACTGGCCTTTAATTTCTTTTTAACTTTTTCTTTTTTGGTTTTTCAAGACAGGGTTTCGCTCTGGCTTTGGAACCTGTTCTGGAAATAGCTCTTGTAGACCAGGCTGGTTGGTCTTGAAGTCACAGAGATCTACCTGCCTCTGCCTCTTGAGTGCTGGGATTAAAGGCGTGCGCCACCACTGCCTGGCTCTTTTCAATTTTTCTACTTCTGTTTATTAATGAAAGTATGTTACTCCTTGCTCCATCAAATGAATGAAAAAATGCATTCTCTTCTTCTAACCTCTGAGATACTTCACCAAACCCTTGCATTTCCTACTTTTCCTCCTATGTGTATTTCACAGGCAAGGGCACTCAGACAAAGACCTACTGGGTGGATTGTCCAAGATCCCAGGCATAGTTAATGAAGGTTAGGGCAAGGATGCAGATTCGGGCAGTCAGGATCCAAGACTGGCCCTGCATCAGCACCATTCTGTCTCCAGAACTGGGGCGCCAAAGTTCATGTGTGGTGGGAACTGATCTTTAACGATGAAGACGTGCTCATTTGCAATTTACCTGACACTGAAGAAAATCCTTCTTGCCCATCCTCGTACTTCATAATTAGGGAAACAGGAGCCCTGTGTCCTGCCAGTGGCCCTTGGAACTGGTGACATGTAGCTGTTCCTCCAAGAACTGGCGCAATAAAAAGGACTCGTGACCAGAAGAGTCGAACAACTGAGAAAGGAAGGTGTCTCCCCCTTTCCTGTGAGCTGCTTATTAGTCAAATGTGAGTGGAGCTACAGATGGCAACATCTGCAGCCTTTAATTGCCTGCTAGGGTAGCGAGCAATATTGGCCTCTGCCGTATGCTGCCTTGCAATGACTTTGGGCTAGCTAATGCCAAGTTGCTAGAGGATATTTTTTCCCCATATCCAGTTTCTTACCCTTTAATCCCCCGTTGGTTTTCTAATTAGATTCAGACTTTTTAGAGCTTGCATTTAGGGCTGATCCCAGTTTGGTTTCTGTTGCTTTCATGAGTAATTTCTATTCCTTTGCTTACAGACACTCCCTGAATCCCAGCTCCCTTGGGCTCATTCACCCACAGAGCTTCCGTCACCTCCTACCATTCCTCTGGCAGGCCACCTTCTTTGTCTTTTATTCTACATTCTCCTCTGTACTTATTTTTTTTTCCTCTGTACTTATTAATTCCTCTGTGTGGGAGCCACCTCCAGGAGCGTAAGGACAAACAAAGATGAATTTCCCTGGCAGTTTCAATGCTCAAGCTTCCTCCTTTCTTACTCTTACTGATTTTTAAAAATGTATTTCTTAAAAAACTTAGTTCCTCTTGAGCGGTGTTGCTCTTAACTTGACTCTCAGCCCAGTGAATAGAGACATTGCCCTGTTCTGTGCGATGCCCTGGCACGGAACTGAATTCCTCTATTCAAGCCTTACTGTTAAATGTGCCGCACTCCGTGGTGTTGGCAAACAGAAACTTCCAGGGCTCATCTTTGAGTCCCATTGCAGCCTCATTAATGCTGTTCCCTGCGGTAGAAGGTAGGTCAGCGCTGGTCCTTTTCCAAAGAGATTCAGTGACTAATGTACTCAGAAGATGGCCTTTTGCAGGCGTTTCAATGGGCACTTCCCCAAAGACTGTGTGAAAAGGAAGAAATAGAAATGACAGCACCCCCACCCGTATTAGTCTTCTTCCCCAAATCCCTGGAACATAGATTATCCGCTTCTGGTTAAAAATAAAGCCAGGGCACAAAACAAGTCCCCCCTAGGGGTCCCCAAATCTGGTTAATGTTATTTTGTATGTGTTCTGACCCCACTATGCTCCTCTCCCTCCCCTTGATTGTCAGCATATGATCCTTTTGAACCTTTTGGGCTCTTTGGAGTGCTTTGTTGGGGATAATTATCTAACTATCTGTGAAGGCTGATTGTTGAGTGTGCTGTGAGAGGGGTGTTCTTTCTACTAAGATTGACTCACCGCAGGGCAGTAGATTGTCTTCTGGCAGCAGAGAACAGCTGAAGGGCAGATATGAAAATACTGAAAAGAAGAAAGCAGGAAGAAGGAAAGTTTGGAAGGGCGGAGCTAACCTCCTGGACTGTGTCTTCATGGAGGGATAGGATCAAAGACCGTGAAATGAAGTGATGTGTCTGGCAGCCAATGGTTATCGTGGAGTCCACTACTCCCCTAGGAAAGGGAATCTGGCTTTTCTAAAGAAAGCATGCGTGCTCTGAGCCTTGGATTTTGCCTACTCATTTATCAGAACAGAAATGGGGAATTAAAGTGTGGTTACCTATGGAAGCTAACTGTTTAAGGCTTTAATTGTATGAAAAGTGTGATTTGACAGCCATGGTGCTGGATTGACACAATGGCAATTGTTGTCATGTGAGAATCATTGTCATTCCGTTTCTCTTCTTCCTTGTAACTGGACTCCTTATACTCCATGAAAGCGCCAGTGTGCTCTACCTAAGGCTGGTTCACACATTTCTCTTGCAGTGGGTAAGGCCCCTGAATCATTATGATAATTGAGTGGGGGGGATAAAAAGGAAAGAAAAGGACATGACTGGTCCTAGGTGTGGTGGAGAAGAAAGTTTACTATAGACACGTGGGAGAGTATTATTGTCAGAGGCAGGGGCATCTGGGAGAGTCCAGAGTGGACACGACCAGACTAAGCTGTGCCACGTGAAGAAACTGGGGTGAGGAGAGGAGAGAGAGGGGGTCCAGGTGCAGCAGCCAGGAGTCCCAAAGGCACAAAGAGAGTGAATAACTCAAAATGTTGAACTACATAGGGAAGGGCAGCCTAGTCCCCTGGACTGGAGGAGAGTTTATGGATGGCCCTGTGCAGGTAGGAAACTGGAGGCTGAAGTCTGCTTTGATATGTTATCCTCAGCCATTTGCCCAGTTTTGAAACCTAACAATAATCAGGTGCAGCATATTGGAATGCCAACTATTTCAGTCAGTTCCTAATAGGCCATTCATAGATGTGTTACTCTAGCCAGCATGCTTTGGTACTTCAGAAGCATTTGTTTTGTTTTGACAGAGGGTTCCATGTAGCCCAGGCTATCCATGACTTGCTATAGCTAAGAAGGACCTTCTACTCCTGATTATCTTGCTTCTATCTCTTAAGTGCTGGGATTGTATGTACGTGTCACCACATCCATCCTTGCAAGCATTGTTTGTTTATAAATCAGTTTATGTTTTTCTTGTCTACCTGGTCTACTGTAACTATTTAGGCTTGAACTGTTTTAGTTAGAGATAGATTCATTCATCCAGGTCTGCAACAGAGTCATAACGTTGACTAAACACTTCTTGAATGGCCTTCCATGATGCTCCTGAAAGACCTCTGGGTGGGTTTGGGTGTTGTATATCTTAGGATGTCTTCTCTTGACTACTAAAGCATCCCTTGGGCAGTCAGCATCACTGCATCTAATACTAAGGAATAGTTCATCACTATGTCCCTTTTTTAACCTCAATGGGCAATTTGAGTCTCTGTGTTCCCATAAGAACCAAAAACTTGGTATACAAGAGCTACTAAATCTTTAACTTCTTGGACCAATCATGGAAATGTCTGTTTAGGAGGACCAGGTGTCATCCTCTAATGACACTATAGTGGTATTTGACACTCTGTGCAGCCAGATAGTGGAGGTAGAGTATTGCCTTGCTAAGGAACCAGGCTCTGTAGTAAGCCTGGGATAGAAACCCTGGTTTTATTCTAACTTAGCTATGTGACCTTGAACCTGTTTAAGGCCGTGACTCCATCTTGGAAACTGGGAGGATAACAATTATACATATATCTGACAGCATTAGTGAGTGTTAGATTAGGTAATAAAGGTGAAGGATAACAATTATACATATATCTGACAGCATTAGTGAGTGTTAGATTAGGTAATAAAGGTGAAGCTTTGTAGCGAGCCGTATAGAGCCACACCTGATGGAGATGTATAATCAACTCCTATGGCTAAAGTCTGACTTATGCCTGATCACTCAATGATCATCAGCTGCTTGCATATGCATGGGCCTATGGGCAGTGCCCACCTGGCAATCCGGGATTGGCAGCCCATGCCTACTTAAGGGCTGGGAGAGGTTTGCCCAGAGACAGAGGAGAGAGAGAGAAAGAGGAAGGAGAGAGGGGAAGAGAGAGGGAAGAGAGAGAGAGAATTGTAAAAAGTCCTGGAATAAACTGCAGTGAGAAGAGCTACGGTGTGTTGCGCGTCATCCTTGCGGGACGAGGGTGGACGTGACAAAGCTTCTAAATCTAAGCCTACCAAATAAAATGCCTGCAAATATTAAAAGAAGTAAATAAAAAGTAATAAGTACAAGAGAGACCATCAATGTTCAACATCCAAATCAGAATATACTCATCTGTAAGCATAACTGCTATGGGCTATTTATATGAACTTTCAACATTAATTAGTAAAACCTGTTATTTTGCAGATTTCTCAGGACTAGAAATTTCCCTTCAGGTGACAACCAATAGGCAGAGGATGGCTTCTGTCATTGTAAGTCATGGCTAGCCACTTGAGCTTTGAAGGCAGGGCTGGCCAGCACAGTTATCATAGTCTAAAGAAGGAAGAGCCATTCATGGGCTGAGTAATCCTTAACAAAGCATTCGTCTTCGTTCTTGGTTTCTCCAGGGATCATGCTGCGCTGGCTGCCTAGAAAGTCCCCTTCAGCTCTGTGTATGTGTTTGCCTCTGAGCTAGGAAAGCCATGCAACACACATGAAGGAAAAGCAAACATGACACCTACACATTTGCAGAAGTGTTGTGCAGACACCTGTGTGCTGGCCCCAAAGTCACATGTGTCACATGTGTGTGTCTGCATACACGTGCTACAGGGATGCCTGTGCTGATGATGGCAAACCGCACTGCCACTGTAGCGCATCACCACGGAGGGACAGAACAGCTCTGCCAGCGTGTAAATGCTCTAGGGCGCTTCCCCACCCATTCTTCCCCCCCTGCAATTTAACAGTATCCAATCCTTCTCAAGGCAAAGTAAAGCCTGTTTGTTTTTTAGGATAATGTGCATTTTAATAGACTGTGCACTTCTCATTGGGTGACAGGTATTTCTGCTGCCTCTCTCCCTAGCGAGTGAAGGGAACCGTTTGGGCTGTTGGGCCAAAAATTAAGAGAACTGTTGTCTCAACACGTACAAAGAATCTAAACCACCAGTGTCCCCGGCAACTGTTCTGTTTCCCTGTGTGTCCCTCCAGTCACTGTACCTCCCCCCCACACCACTCTACCTTCTCCTCCTCGGACAGGATGGGCCTGCCACAATGCTTCTCTTCCTCAACCTTCCAGTTAACCAGGCACCTCTCAGACACAGATGTTTTAATGTGTTTGTATGTTTTTTTTAACTTTTAGGAAGAAGGTAATAGTGTTGGCCAAGATTATGTTATGAAAATCAAGTTCCTGGGGGCTCTACATGGTGGCGATGGGGTGGGAGAAGGGATTCTGGGCTCCGGCCTCTCACTTGATTTAGGTTAAGTGTTCTTTCTTCATCCCTTGGTTCTCTTCTTCACAACCTCTTCATCTTGGGTGGCAACTCTGTTTGACAGGACTGTTTCTCTCATGTGGACACATTTGGCTGTGTGGGAATCCAGGGGTTAACTTTCTCCCTCAACTTTTCTTTCTGAAGAATCTTTGAATTCCTATGGAGAGCGAAGGTCCAGTCTTTATTTCACTTTATGACAACTGAACCATAAAATCCAGCCCTTCCTGAGTGTCAGTGATGACTTCCTGCTAGACTAAAATCTAGCTGACATTTCTCTCCTGAGCATGCTCAGAGCTCATCATTTGTCTCGCTGCTTTTGCTTCTCAGGTGGATTTTGCTTTGTCAACTTACTATGAGGTAGTGAGAGTTAGCGATTTTTAGTTTGTACTTTTCTCAAATCAGATAGTTTAAGTCTTTTTCCTCTTCCAATGACTCTCATGTGCTTGTATGGGGATAAAAATGTATTTTTTATAGCAATTGCAAGCACACATGACCTCATCTGTCCTTACACTACTGATTTTTTAAATTTGCACATTTTTGTTATATACATTTGCCAACACCTGTTTCTAATAGTAATTTTTCCTGTATTTACTCCTCCTTGGCTTCATTTTACTTCCAGCATGGGATGTTTTAGCATTTTATTTTTTTTTTAATTTCATTTTAGAGAGAGTGGCCAGTTGTGTTAGGGACTGAAAAGGCGCTTAGTGTACAACCTGATAGCCATTTGACCCGTAAACCTATAATCTTCCAGAACTCTAGAACACACTCTCACTTGAATCCTGGCCTTAAACCTTGTTTCCTTTCCCCTGCATGTTGATGTGTGGCCAAAGACAAAACCATCTCTTCTTTTCGGACTCCATCAGCACTTAGCCCTGAATGCACTGTGTGTGTACTTTCCTCCACTTGAATTCCTTTTAGAGGTTCTGAAGGGCGCTGTCAAAATAGATCAAACAAACTCAAGGAGGCCAATCACAGAAGGCATGCCAGCCCGAGAGAAGGGATGAAGCCCCAGTCCCAGTTCCGCTTCTTATCAGCTCTGTGGGAGGCAAGAGGTGCTGTGAGTCAGGGCAGCCACCCCTGCTATGTGGCACCTTCCTCACATTAGTGAGGCTGAAGAGGGCTTTGTTTTCATACCCTCGCTTGCAGGATTTCAGCTTTCATCCAAATGCCTGAGAAGAGAAAGTAAACACAGTGAGTCAGTTTGTATTAAATTCTCTCAACATTAAGGGATGGTATAGGAACTTTGGAGAACCCTGGTATTCGTTTTGCATATCATATCCAAATTGGCTTGCAATGTGCTTGGCATCGTAATTTGCGTTACTTCATTCAGATGTTAAGAAAGAAAAGAGAGTTATTGTCTGCTGTAATTACTTGGGGTTCCTGAGTTTTGTCAAGTATTATAATCAGATTAAGCCCTTTAAAAATACGAACAACAACAACAACAAAACTTTCCCTGTTTGTACAAGCTTAAAATTAATGGGACTCTGTGATATTGATGCCGAGAGTGGGTCTCCTCTAGTTGAGGCGTAGTTGGGCATTACATCAGATGGTGACACAGTAGAAAGACATGCAGTGACCATTACACCCAAGCATGATGCCTTTAACTTATCCCTAGAGGAAGCATTCAGCTCATATGCTAGTTGAGTTGTAGAAGTTGGCCAGTATTTTGAAAAACCCCGTTTGTTGACCCTTCTTGAGACTGCTGTGACATTTTACACAGCTGACTGAAGCTAACACAGGATGAGTGATAAAGGGTCTGTGCTCCATTGGCCCCTTAACCTTTGGTGATTTTGTTGAATTAAGCACTTAAAGCAAAATATTTAACCTGTGACTTTGGAGTTACTCGGGATCCAAGGTTTACTACCCATGTTCTAACAAAGTACCATGCATCATGACTTCATATAGTTTTATGGTTTGATTCCTAATACAGATATTTCTGTCTTGAAATCTTTGGATACACACACACAAAAAAAAAAAAATAAAAAAAGCACAATTAAATTTTCAAAGGGATGGAGAAAATCTCTAGGACTTGGAAATTGACTTGCCGGTTAAAAACAGATGCCCATGAAGGAGGCTCCCTTTCTCCCTCCTTCTTTCTTTTCCCTTTTCCTTTGTGGTACTGGGGATCAAACCCAGGGCCTTGCACATGCTAAACATGGACACTAAGGCTGAATTAAATTCCCAGCCTGGGTGGCATTTCTTTTACTCCCTATAACATCCTCCACTGTCCCTAGTGAAAAGCCAAGAGAAGTGTTAACCAGGGGGACCATTGGCTATGGGATCAACCCCATATATACTCAGTACTTTATTAGTTGCCCATACCATGAAGTATTCTGAGAAAGCTATAGCATCGTTGCAGTAAGGGGCTGTCAAAGCACGTTCTGTGCATCTTTGGCTTAACTGCAGTGCTGGAATTTAAACACACAAAACAACTAACACTATGACAACAGCTAAACACCAAATGAGACGCTGCTAGGAAACATCTGGTCGCTGCACTGTTTACAGCCAATTCCAGTGGTGAATTCAAGGAGTGAATGGGCTTTCAGAGAGGGCACATTCTGGTCCCCTGGCAGCAAGGTAGAGTGTTTTTCTGCTGGAGGGAACACTAGATACTTGCATTTCTATTTCTGCCCAAATAGAAAACCTCTTCCATCTTCATAGGGGCTTCAAAAGGATTGCTGCAGCAGATGGGAAGAATCCGTATACACTCGTGCATGCAATCACTAAGCGCTAATTGAATTTGAGGATTAGCTGTATCATTAGAGGGAAACGAGGCCTGTCTTTGTCTCCTATAAGTGCTTATACACTCTGAAGTAGATATGGAACAGGCCACGCTTTGGATATGAGGCCACTGAAATATTAGATGCTGCTAATGTTTAGTTCCTACAATGAGGGTGATGATGAGCGACGTGAAGTGTGTGCTCTACATCTTTCAGACAGTGTTTCTTCAGCCGGAGGACTCACTGGTAACACAGGACAAGGGCCGTACCAGTGACTGTCAGCCTGTGGGTCGTGGCCTTTTAGGAGCTCAGTGACCCTTTCATGGAGGTACCTAAAACCATTGGAAAACATAGATATTTACATTATGATTCATAACAGCAAAATTATAGTTATGAAGTAGCAGTAAAAATAATTTCATGGTTGGGGGTCACCACAGCATGAGGAATGGGATTTAAAGGGACACAGCATCAGGGAGATTGAGAACCCCTGAAGTATACTGTGATGAATGGAAAGTTTGTTGGAAAAGAGGGAAATCAGAGAAGTCCTATTTCACACTGGTGCTTAAGGAGGCACTAGGGCCAGAACATACCTTAAACTAAATTTTTAATTCAGCCAATAAGTACTCTAGTTTAACCTGTCTTGAAATTACAAAATATAAAATTAAGAAACATTAATATACAGTTTTAGGGACTAATTTCTCTTGTGTCAATGAAAACACTGAATGAATGACAAACTCAAGACAAATGCTGAGACCACACTTGACTTGACTCAATTGGATCACAAGTATATTTCACTCTGTTCCCGTAATCGGGGTGGCCTCCTGCTTGGTCAATGAGACGTATGTATGCTCAGCTTCCCCAAAGTCCGCTTCTCTAGAGAGATTTCTCCATATAGCTTTCCCTATGTTTACTTGATCAGAAACACGCTGTCCAATATTTCTGTTTGGGAGCAGACAGTCATTAAACATGAGCAACAAACTAGCTTGCGAAGATGGGATTTCGTATAATAGTCAAACACAGCAAGGTAATCTAACACATGCTTAATGCTATGGACCGCCACTGTGAATTATGCTATTTAGGCATAAATGGGAAGCAGCTCAAGAAAATGATTGCAATTAATAATTATTTTACATAGACACACTGAACAAGTCCAAGTTGGGGGTGAGGAAAAGGAGAAATCAGATATTTCTGAAGACCTCTGCATTTTAATCTGGGCCTAAGGGAACGTCTGGCAATCAGAACAGGCTAGGAGACAAGTGGGTTTTTATATCGAGAGCTAAAGTACAGAAGTTGCATTGAGAAAAGCAGATCTATTGAAACAGATTCCCGGCTTCTCTTACACTAACACACAAGTCTGTATCAGCTATCACTGCACCACAGGCCCTCTCAGAACATGGTGGTTTAAGACAACTGTTTCTTTCCTTCAAATACATGTGCGGCTATGGACGGAGGTTTTCAGAGCACGTTTGCCTCTGTTTCCCTGGACACTGAGCTGTCCCCTGTTAGTGTGACCACACACAGGGCTGTGATGTGGAGTTGACTTTATTGGAACCTATGGTTGATCTCCTTTGTCTTTGCATAGGCTGATGCAGCTTCCTTGGGAAATGGTAACTGGTTCCAAAAGCCATCATGATGGGGAACCCATGGAGGAAGCTCTCCATACCTTGGGGGCTCATATACCATTCTCACTGAAATTCATGTTTGCTTGTGTTCAAGAGACTGGTGACACAACCTGCTGATCTCACTAGGAAGAGTGTCAAAACCACATGGCAAGATGTGTGTATAGGAAGAAAGATGTTGTGGTACTATTCTTGGAAAGTGAATCTGTCAATTATTCCCTTTCTTTTTTCCTCTCCAGAAGGTATGCCTTCAAATATGCATTTCTCGGCCTTTTAAATATTATTTCTGCCAAAACACACATGATAAAACACACGTGACATTAGATGCGTACTGTGTTCCCACAAGTGACACGGGCAAGTCTGTGGGCCTGAGTCCTTTCTCGGTACTAACTACAAGTCTAAATCTGCACTCCAACTCCAAGCATATCACAATCCCAGTCTGTCAAGTGAAAGCTTGGGATGACCAAAGTTATCATCTCTGTCTTCCGTGCGCTCACCTGGCGGTGTGGTCTTGCCCAGTGAACTTGAATCTTCCCTCCGTGGTTATAGGTAAACCAGAACTTCAGAAGAAGAATGGTTCATGATCCCCAACTGAAGATTATCATCCTTGCCTGGGATCCATGCCACAGTGGCTTTTGGAACCAGTTACCATTTCCCAAGGAAGCTGCATCAGCCTACATAAGGAGAAATGAGATCAGCCATAGGTTCCAATAAAGTCAACTTCATGTCACAGCCCTGTGTGTGGTCATACTGACAGGGGACAGCTCAGTGTCCAGGGAAACAGAGGCAAACGTGCTCTGAAACCTCCGTCCATAGCCGCACATGTATTTGAAGGAAAGAAACAGTTGTCTTAAACCACCATGTTCTGAGAGGGCCTGCGGTGCAGTGATAGCTGATACAGACTTGTGTGTTAGTGTAAGAGAAGCCGGGAATCTGTTTCAATAGATCTGCTTTTCTCAATGCAACTTCTGTACTTTAGCTCTCGTTATAAAAACCCACTTGTCTCCTAGCCTGTTCTGATTGCCAGACGTTCCCTTAGGCCCAGATTAAAATGCAGAGGTCTTCAGAAATATCTGATTTCTCCTTTTCCTCACCCCCAACTTGGACTTGTTCAGTGTGTCTATGTAAAATAATTATTAATTGCAATCATTTTCTTGAGCTGCTTCCCATTTATGCCTAATTAGCATAATTCACAGTGGCGGTCCATAGCATTAAGCATGTGTTAGATTACCTTTGCTGTGTTTGATTATTAAGCTAAATTCGATCTTCACAAGCTAAGTTTTCACAGTTTGTTGCTCATGTTTTATGACTGTCTGCTCCCAAACAGAAAAATTGGACAGCGTGTTTCTGATCAAGTAAACATAGGAAAAGCTTTGTGGAGAAATCTCTAGAGACACCAGGCAATGTCTGAACATTTCAGTTCTCACCAAATTGAACAAACTCTGTACCTAACATTTGCCTTGGGTCTGTCCATCATCCAGTCTTTCCATTTATACAAAAATAAGTTGAACTTAGAACTACCTATTGACTTTACTGTTTAGTATGTCTTCTGTTTTAATTTAGGGATATCATGATCTAAGTAGAACCCAAAGCAACCATATATTATGGTGAAAAGCAGTTGACCTCAGGAAAGAGAGGGGCAAAAAAATAATAGAAATGAAACTTATCTGTATCTTTGATCTTTTGCTATCTGTGAGACACGGGAAATGACAGTTCACATCCTAAGCCCTTTGTTTTACATCCTGTGAAGTAAGAGTTATATTGTGGACAAAGACAGGCAGATGTAGAGAGTTTCTAAGAACTAGGTGGTTGTTGTTCTTGCTCCAGACAGGGAAATGTTGATTTAAAAATATGCACAGCTTTCCAAATCCATGGTTATGAATCTTAGTGAATCAACTAACTTATCTTTGAGAGTTCCACACATTGTCTTTTGTTCATACTTTTTCCTATAATATCTTTTTTTCTTCAATACTTTTAAGCATTTGAATGGTTGTTGTCATGAGGATATGATAATGAACCAGGCAGTTATATGTTACTTTTAAGACTGAACAATAATTAGAGATTACATGTTAGTCTTTTAAAAATATTCTCATGTGGAGGGTTTTGATTTTGTTTCATTGTAGGTGGAGGCTGCTTATTTGTTTTCTGGCTGCACAGACCCAAAATAATCATACAGAAGTGCTTGGCCAATAGCTTAAGTGTATTTTTAGCTAGCTCTTACATCTTAAATTAATACATTCCTATTATTTTGTATTTTGTGGTTTACAGTAAGGTTATGGCTGATGGCTGGGCATCTTTCTCTTTCCATAGCTACCTGGCGTGTCTCCGACTCTGCCTACTTTCTCCCAGCATTCAGTTTAGTTTTCCTGACTAGCTCTATTCTGCCATGCCACAGACACAAACAGTGTCTTTATTCATTAACCAATAAAAGCAACACATACAGAAGGACTTCCCATACTATTTCCCCTTTTCTGTCCAAATAAAAAGGAAGGTTTTAACTTTAATGTAAAATTACATATAATAAAAAGTTATCAAATAAAATTATAGTTAACAATATTTATATATATTTTATCTTTTATTATAACTAAGGAAAACTATAACTATCTATTTTAACTCCATCAAGACCCCAGAAGGATATAATGTTACCTAAGTTAGCAGAAGTGCATTGTAAGCAACTTTTAAAACTCTAAAATTGACAGAGACATCCCACTGCCTGGAGAGTCACTCAAAGTTCTTTTGTATCATTGCAGCATCTATCTTTAGCCTTCAGGCCCATAGTATCTAGCAGACTTTTTCATGAAACAGGAAATTTGAAGATCTCTTCTGCCTTGTACTGGCAAAGCTTATTAGTTGCTTTTTTTGTGTCCTGTAAAATGTTTGGCAGTTTTCTCATGAAGCAGGAACACTGAAAGGACTGTTTCACCTTTTTTAGACAACTTTAGCAGTCATTTTTTGCCGAGCCTATATGTCCATTTTATACAGCATACCACCAAGCAGTAAAGGCAATAGCAAGTTCTTGCCCAAATGACCAACCATCTACATAAGGAACCTCTTTGATGCCCATCATCCTCTTGAAGTAGATTAGTGCTTCTAGGAGCAGATGAGTCTCATTGTCATGAAAAATCTTAAGTTTTTAAAACATTTTAAATGTAATATTTTGTTAGTCTTTGAAAGGTTTGAAGAATAACTCTCCATCTGAAATATAACTCTGTATATCTAGAAATCCTAACTAGCATAACTACAAGCTTGACTATTATAGATGACTATCTATTAATTTGTACTTTTAATTATACATTACATTTTTAGATGGGTAGTTGTACAAACACAATACCCTAGTCAAGAGCAGAAATACATATAACAAAGTTGACCTTAAATTTGTATCAATAGACCAAGATTTATATCAAAATAAAGTATTTATCTATATATTATATTTTTCTTTAAATGAAAAAAAGCATTTGTAAACAATATTTGGGAATTTGGGTAGATTAGTGTGAGCTTACTTACACTAATAATAATAGTGAGTAATAGAGTAAATACTTGTGGGCTATTATTTATAGACATTTACATTGGTATAAATTCTTATATATTAATAAAAATTCAAATTATATTTATTATATTGAATATGCTCCTATTTCTGTTTACAATAGTCGTACACCTATGCAAAATCATATTGTATACATGCATGCTTCTACCTCTGCTTAAGACATGTCATATATTGATACAATTTTATCATATCAAATTTATCATATTGTGCTATACATTTTTCTCTCTGATCAAGATACTTATACACTGTTTACATTTTGAGGTCATTGTCCTCAGTAACTGCACAGTAGTTTAAAAATTGTTTGATATTCTAATGTAAAGTCTTAGTCTTTAAGTTATACAGGTATTAAATATTATAGGTCAGTAGTCATCCATGTTTGTCATACTATAGTTAGACTAATCAGGCTCTTTAGATACATAGAGATTGCATTCTGTAAAGATAGGTAATCTTCAACCACTTCAAAGAACTGTAAAATATGGCATTTAAATAACTTAGGGTTCTGTTGATGTGAACCACAAATTTCCTGGCAGCACTGATCTATTCCCAAGAGAATGTTGTGCACCAAAGACACTCCACTTGGAGTTCGTTTTCTTCTTGGCAAAAATGGCCTTTGAGTAAGAAACTGCCCATGCCTTGACCACTGACTAAATGCATGGTGTCCAGACTGGACAAGGAGAAAAACAAACAAACAAACAAACAAACAACAAAACAACTCCCAAACCTTGCCAAGAAAGGATAAGACAGTTTTAAAAGTTTTCCTGCCTCTGAAAATGGTCTGTCAGTTATTCTAGGCCTTAGTCAAAGTTGGTTGCTCCAACACTGCAAATGAGAATTTGGGTGATTACCCAGATAGCTAGTTGTCTGTCATTTGTTGCACATTTTGGAGGTTGCTTTATTGCACTTCTGTCTACTCAAGTAAAATTATCTCCCTTCTCAGGTCATCAATAGGGTTAAATAGCTGTAGTTACTTTCCTCTCATGACTTAACCAAGTCATTTCTAATACAAGGCTTAGACTCCTTAAGATAAAATAATTATTAAAACATTTAGCATATGTTTCTTGCTTGATATTGTTCATGTTGGTTATAATTCTAACTTTTATACTTGACATCTGTTCTTATTGTATATAGTTTTGTATTGGGTTTGGAACTCTCTTATTTAGACAAAAGGGAAAGGTACTTAGGAACCTCTTTCAGCTAATGGCCTTTGAGATGCTGGACCAGTTTGGGTGTGGCTTTGGATATGTATATATCCAAATGTATGTCCTCAAGCACTGCTGGATTCAGTTCCTATTCTCTGCTCATGCAGAGGACTGTGATCTGTGAGTCTACCCCTCTAAATAACAAACCCTTTATTATATTCAGTTCTAAGCTAGTGTGGGATTACTCTATTTGTATTTACTTACATTTCATATGTCATATGCAGTTCTTATATTTGATTTGTTAAGAATTACATCAGGGCTAGAGAGATGGCTCAGAGGTTGAGAGTACTTTCTGCTCTTCCAAAACAACCATTTATTTTTGGTTCCCAGTACCCATACTGAATGACTCATATCCACCTGTAACCCTTTTCTGTTGACACTGCACTCATGTGGACATGCCAATACACATATACACATAATTAAAAGTAAAAATAAAAAGAATTGCAAGCATATTATATGTGTGCCTTTTCCACATTATTTACACCTTTTATTCCTAACTATTTTTGTTGGAAAGTCAAGAAAAACAGCTTAAACTTTTCCTTCAGAAGTAACCATACACCAAATTCTTGGGTTATAATTTTCCTTTATCTAAAATGCTTTTTCTCTGTGGCCGGGTTAAAAACATGAATATGCCTCTGCATTCTGTAGATTCTCTCCTCTCACATTTAGTCTGTTCAAGTTTCATTCTGTGGATGTGGTTAAACACTTTGGTCAAAAGCAACATAGGGGAGGAAAGAGGAGCTCTCTTTGGTTTGAAATTTCATCATTGCGGGACATCCATGTTTAGTGTTTTAGACATCTGGGATCACCATGTCCACAGTCAAGAACAGAGAGACATGAGGATTCATCCATGCTGCCTTCTTGCTGCTTGTCTCCATGTGCTCAGCTAGCTTCCCTAACTTTTATGTCATGTAAGGCCCTGCTAGTGAAATGGTGCCACCACAGTGAGTGGGGTCAGTTAACAGTCAAGCCAGTACCCCCCAGATATACCCACAGGACAAATTTACCAAGATAAGTTCTCAGCTGAGACTTACATGACAGACTAACCATGGCAATTTGCAAAACACAGCCTCAAAATATTCTGTTTGTAATTTTCATTTTTCCATGAGAGAACTGAACCTTGAAGGTAAGCTGATTTGGCCAGAACTATAGCTAGCTAGAGATAAGACTACCTGAGCTACGTGCATCATAACATATTTAAAGCATATGCTTGCCGGTATAAAGTCAGATAGTGTTTGTACTTTTGGATT
Organism: Alexandromys fortis; assembly: GCF_014885135.2. NCBI lineage: Eukaryota > Metazoa > Chordata > Mammalia > Rodentia > Cricetidae > Alexandromys > Alexandromys fortis. Next base: position 5,308,189 of record NW_026067941.1, on the reverse strand, counting down.
CAACATAAATTCCAGGAGAGAATGAATTTTGCTTTGTATACTGCTATACCATCATCCTCTTAAACAAGGCCTGGCATGAGGCGAACATTAGGATACTGAATTGGTTACTACTTTTATAACAAAATACTACAGGTGACATCAATAAGGAGTTGTTAAGATTACAGTATTCTTTCTTGTGATCTACAGTTTAGGAAGTCTAGGATCTAGGTGCAGTAGATTTTATGTTCCCTCTCTATTCCAAGGGGATGACTGCTTTCTGCATCATGACACATTAGAGCAACACAGAGATGTGCTCTATTCTCTGCCCGCGACAGAGAAGATGAAGAGACTCAGCAGCTCATTGACCTTTCTTTTTATAAGGCATCAATGCCTTTCACAAAGGCAGAGGTTCATAACCTAATCCTTCGCTGGAGGATTCACCACCTCCTAACACCTATACAATGTTGATAAGGTTACCAAGTGAATTTTGGAGGGATAAAACTTGCAAATTGTAGAACATCATCTTCTCTTTGGGGGTTCTCTGTAGTAGAAGTCATATTTTTCTTCTATGCAGATGTCTGAGTGTATCTAAGCTCTTAGGAACCCAGGTGCACAGAGAATGGTGTGTGAGAAACACAATTCCCTCCAGGCAGCCTTTTGCTCTATCTTAGGATGAGTATGGGCAGCCATTTATTTGAAGGCCTAGTATAGTGAGGAAAATAGCCTTTTCATATAGATGGATTCAACTTATCATCTCTAAATATACTTTCCACTCCTTCCCTATCTCACTATTTAAGTTTGCACAATTTATTTTTTCCAAGAAACTTAGTCATCTGCTCAGTAACCTTTGTGATATATTGAAAATTGAAGTTCCCTTTCTTCTGGAAATTTGAAGCATTCATTTTTATTATGAAGGATCTATGTGAAAACCAAAGACAAACTCAGAGTTCATAAAAAAAAGAATAATGCTGTAATCATAACAGCTCATTATTTTGATGTTAAGCCTGATCTTTCACAAGGTTATTTCCTGGAGTGGAATTTTAATGGACTCTGGCTCTCTTTATGCAGAAGAGATCTTAAACAACAGTGTTCATAAGGAAGGACATTAATCAGGGGAGAGAAGAGAGCCTTGTTTCTAATAATGTTTGCATAATATCTACTCTTGGGTGTGTTGCTTGGCTTAAAAATAAGTACCCATGCTTTCTGTATCCAACACAATGGAAAATATTTGTGGTTAGGATTCTCTTGTACAATCTTCTATGCATTGATGGGGATATCAAACAGAGAGGCTTTTGGAGACTCATGGGAACAAAGAGTATCGCCCATGAATGATAGATGGTAGAGTTGAAAGAGTCCTTATTTAGAGGATTGGAGGTAAAGGACCTAAGAGCAAGTCATGATTCTGATTTCAGAAAGGGAGAGCAGGCTGGCCTGCTGGAGGACATCTGGATGCTCCTGTGGTTTGATTTTAACTCTTCAGTTGCTTCTTACCACCTGCAAAATGGAAAGAAGTACCAATCCCGGCATACAGGAACTCACTCCGGCGGCCTGTGAAACTACAATACACGTGAAGTGGGGCTGCCTCTTTGCAGCTTCCCTCACGCACTGTGTTTTCAGTTTCCATGTTTCTGTTCAGATGCTTCCCTCATTTTTATAAGGACTTTCCAAATCTTTTTTGCCAATTAGTTTTACTTATCAGGCATAGTCGGTTTAAATTTCCCATTGTCCACAAAAATCTTCTTTGGCTATACTACTAGCCACAGGTCTTAGCTGCCTTCTCCTTTCAATTGATTGGTTCACATCACTACACAGACTTTGCCCTGGAGATTCCTCTGTTGTCTTGATTTATTGTGTACACGTGTCGTGTTTGATTTTACACAGCTTTCTCTCTCCTTTTTGTGATCACTTATATTCTGAGAAAAGTTTCATATGGTCTTGGAAACAAAAGCTGGGCTGCTGTTTGATCTTGAGTGTGGGTTACAAGCCTGTATAAAGGTTCACTTCACAGTCAGAGTGGTCCACTGCAGCCAAAGGAGCATTCTTCAGTATGGAAATCCGGACTTACTTGTTTCTCCAAGCTGAAATTGCCGATAGTTTTTCTCAACCTCCCCTTCCTCGTGATCTGTTATAGGGTTTCTGTCCTGAAAAAATTTACCCACCTCTGTCCTTCCAATTTGAAATATACTGGGTTAGCAGAGTGTTACATGTTCAACTTCAAAGGCCAAGTTTACCCTTAGTAGAGAATGCTCTCTCTCTCTCTCTCTCTCTCTCTCTCTCTCTCTCTCTCTCTCTCTCTCTCTCTCTCTCTTCCACTTTGTGTGTGTGTGTTTATGTGAAATCACAGACATACTGAAAACTACCCCTTCTATCTGTTTATAAAGCTTTAAAAAAACAACCTTCAACCCTTGCTACAGAGATGACCATCACAACTATTAGCTTCCTTTGCCAAGGAGGAAAAAAATGGCTTAAAATGTTCATGTTCAACAAATCATACAGAATTATGCCCTAGTCTATCACTGTTTCCACAGCATTATAAACTTAGCAAGTGCTTTCTGCCACCTTCTGTGGGAGCCATGGGGCCTAGAAGAGCTCCACCCAGGATGAGTTCAATGCAGCAGTGGACAGAGGCCTGGATGGAGGAGCATGCATTGCTCTGTGCCTCAAGTGCCACTTCAGTCCCGGTGTCAGGATCCTTATTTATAAAAGAGTGAGCCCCAATATTTCCATAGGTTCTTTAAACATACCCATTCCCTTTCCATCGTTTCAGTATCTCTCCACTTTTTGCTTCTGTTTTTATGAAATAGCTGTTTGATAATTTCATGCATTTTACAATGCAGTCTCATTCCTCTCACCTCTGCCTCTTCCTCCCACCTTCTAGTCCCCCCCCCCACTAGTCCCTTTGCACGGTCATATCCTTTTGTATGGCTTTGTTTTCCTGTTGCTTTCTTTTCATTCGGTTCAAGGACTAACGGATGAGCCCCTGTGTTGTGTGAAGGCAGATTGGGTTCACAGGTGGTCCAAGGCTAAGTGTGCATTGCTTATATAGCTTCTCCCAGTTTTTCCAGTCCTACACAATCTCCCCTCCTCTTTCTTGCCTCTTCCTTCCTTCCATGTCCTCTTCTCTGTGGGTTTTCAAAGCTTCTGCTTTGTAGCACTGAATGCCTTTGCTTACTCAGGACATTTAAATGTTCAGTAGAGAGTCAAGTGGCAGCCAGGATGCTCTCTCTCTCTCTCTGGTGGTAGTGGTGATGGTGGTGGTGGTGGTGGTGGTGGTGGTGGTGTGTATACATGTGTTGTATGCATTCAGAGATAAACCAGGTCTGGTTGTTCAGGAACCATCCACCTAGTTTTTGAGGCAGGATATTTCATTGGAACCTGGAGCTTGCATAGTAGGCTGGGCTTGCTGGTCAACAAGGTCCAGAAATTTGATTGTCTTCCCTCTCTTGCACTAAAATCACCAATGAGTGAGCTATGGAGCCAGCTCTGTATGCCTTGTTTCTTGACACATGCTACTAGACTTTAATTTAATTGTGTTGAGACATTAATTAAATAAGAACAAAAATGGTACAGTGTAAATGTAAAATAAGCTTAGATTATTTTTCTTTTAAAGTGCTGTGACTTGAAAGGCTGAGTCCATTCTTTGGATAGTTTCCAAACTGATACAGTTTTTTTTTTCTGGAGGCATCAGTTCTATAACAATGCAGGTAGCTGCCTTTAGGAAGCAGGATTGTCTTTATATGTGCAGGTACTGCTTTTATTAACACAATTTTCTTATATATTTTCTATACCCTACATGCATAAACTATTAGAAATTTTAATTTTTCTTTCTAAAGCTGCAAGTATCTTACAAATAAGTTAAGTTACAAAAGACCTTTAGGCTTATTTTCATCATGACCACCTCTGAATTTAAGGTCAAATGTGATTATTCTCCCCAGAATACAACTGAAAAGTGATTTCATTCTTTATCTCTAATCCTCTTTATCTCTTATCCATGGAATAAGATGGATTCCCAACTGAAATGGCTGGAGATATAGTGAATCTCTAAGAGACCAAAGCAGAAGGCCCGGAAAGAGGAACCACAGTGATTAACCCTTTCAGCTAGTCCAGCTAGCCTAGTCTTCACTTTTGTGGTTGTTGAAACTGAGGCTCACGGGTTTGAATGTTTTGTCCAGTGTTCCGCACCTCTTAAGGTCAGAGCCAAGATTTTAATTTAATGAAGCTCCAAATTTTACATTATCTTTTCAGTATCAGGATGGGGCAGGGTCAAGAACGTACTGTAGTAATGTATATGATTGGTGCTAGGGTAGGAAAAGACTTGAAGATGGGAATTTTATCTGTTTAACAAAGAATCCTTGGTTCCTGTCTTCAGTATAGATTATGTCTCCTAAATGTGGAACCATTTCATCTGTAACTTCCCATTGAGAGGGTCTTCTACTAATGAGACATCTCTCTTTTGTCTTTCACAGCAATTTTGCAGGCAGTAATAACTGGTGACCTTATGAAGGTAAGCTATCCTCCTGCCAAAACCTTGGTGATCGCCTCTCCAGATTTTCATGGTCCAGTCTATAAACTACTCCCCCTGCCTGCACTGGCTGAGCAGAAGGAGGAAAGGTGCTCTTCTGAGAAATGAACTGAGAGAATGTGAAGAGCCCTCACCACGCTCTGAATCTCCTAATATCAAAGGAAAGTGGTAGAATTGCCTGGACTCGCCTTGGTTAGTTATGGGGGTGGGGGGAAAGGACTGTATTCCCAAGATGCAAGGCACGGAGTGCCTAGAATCCCTGCTCTTTAAGACAAACTTTTGAAGGCTTCTTTTTCAGATGTGTTTGTGAATGAATATATATGTAGAAATGACCTGGGTGAGACCCAGAAATGCATGCACCAGCTTAGAACCAGCACCTGTTGATATAGTAGTCTACTTTAGATGTCACAGCCAACAGAAAATGGACATTCTAGTCTGTTTGGGGGTGTTTCAGCTTGAGCTTGTGTTTTCTGGTGAATTTAGTTCACAAGGAAGGAAATGGTCACCATCTTCTTGAAAGCAAATGCCAGTTCTGAAATTAGATTGCCTGATTTCAGCTCTTGCCTCTGTCCTTCACTCTATGTGCGGTTTTATGCCTTTAGCACATTTTCTCAGTGCCTTGATTTCTTTCTCTGTAATAGAGAAATATAACAGAATAGCTGTGTTATTTCTTTCTTGGTTTGTCAGAGGACTGGGTTCAATCCTGTGATAAGGCTGCCAATACTGTTCATGTTGCAGCAAAAGGTGCCTAAAATGTTAACTGGCTTAGTCTTGCTATACAGTATTAATCTGCCATTTTTTCTAACAATGTAGTTATTAAAAAGATATTTGCCAGAATGTATTCTGTGAGTATTCTAAACAATCTGACTGCCCTTGGGTTATTTGTGCTGGGGTCTCATGACTACCTCTAAGTCCCTGTGTTGTGTAATGGCACTAGTTGCCTCTGTAATGTGTGTTAGTTAGGGTTTTATTGTTGTGAAGAGACATCATGACCATGACAACTCTTATAAAGTAAAACATGTAGTTAGGGTGGCGGCTTACAGGTCAGAGGTCCAGTCCTTTATCTTCATGGTGGGGAACATGGCAGCAAGCAGACAGGCATGGTGCTGGAACCATGAGAATGCTGCATCTTGAAGGCAACAGAAAGTTGACTGACTGACACACTGAGGGAAGTTTGAGCAAAAGAGACATCAAAGTCTGTCCCCACCATGACACATTTCTTCCAACAAGGCCATACTTCCTAAAAGTGCCACTCCCTTTGGGAGCCATTTCCTTTCAAACCACCACAGTGGGGGACATACCTTTCTCCTCAGCCCAGGAACAGTACAGGCTGAGAAAAAAAAAAGGCCATAAAAGGAAGGAAGGTGAGAATGATTTTTTCCTCTTCTCTTTTTCCTGTCTAGATTCTTACCCTTTCCGTTTTCTCTTCTTTTTTTCCTTTCCTTCCCTTTCCTTTCCTTTCCTTTCCTTTCCTTTCCTTTCCTTTCCTTTCCTTTCCTTTCCTTTCCTTTCCTTTCCTTCTTTTCTTTCCCTTCTGTTTTAAGAATTCCCATTGAATGAACCAAAGAATTCCTGTTCTATTGTCTTCAACACATCACTAGCAGAAAGCAAACTGAGAGAGAGGGGGGGTTGCCTATATATCGGTCAATTTCAGGCTCACTCATATGATTCTGACCACATGTTGCCAGTACTGTTTTCTACTGTAGTATTCCTGGGGACTGTTATTCAGAAGAGAAGCCTCATCCCTAAATAGGATTTCTGGAAGTTCAGAGTTGTTTCCCTTCGGTGGCTAGCCAGCACAACATACAATCCTACAAGGACTCACTTACCTTGGATTCTATGGGAAGCAAGCACAACCCTTGCACAACACTGCTAATTCAGTTTGCAGTCTGAAGCTCTTTCCACATGCTTTCATTATAGCCAAAGAACTCCCTAGATTCGGGATGTATTGTTACACATTCTAAAATGTTTTACAGAAAATTGCTTAAAATATGAGAAACCACTAGATCTAGCTGGTTATCCTGGCATGATCTGCGTTATAATTATTCCCTATCTGAGGAGTGACTCAGCAATACTGTATTTACTATGAGATGAGATACAGAAAATGGAGGACTTTCTTTTCCAGTCCTTTATATATATATATATATATATATATATATATATATATATATATATATATATCATCTCCTCAATTTTATTTCTGCTTTTCTCTTGTGTGTAGAATGCACAATACATATTAAGTATTAAACAGGCCCTGTATGAAACAGGGGTAATGGGAGGAGATGGGCGAGCAGACTCCAGGAGCGCCCAGGCAGTGAGGATATGTAATCCCCAAATTCAATTGCTAATGGGTTGACTTTTAGACATAGTATACAACCTTCCCAAAAGGCAGGTTCAGGATAGCCAATCCTTACTTGGTCTGGGTGCATCTGAACACAAGACGTTTATAGCGGAACACAACAAGATTCTCCTTTGGATCTGCATGCTGTTTCTTCCTGTTCTCTTGCCCTCAAGCTCAGGGCTACAGCTTTCCCTAGCTCTCGTACTTTTGGCACCTCAGAGCATCCAGTCTTCTTAGTTGAGTTTCTAGATACTTTTCTGTGACTCCTTTCTAAAAAGCTGCTTCTTCTCCTGGGGTCCCTCTGCTGGCCTCATACCGTCTCACTACAACCAATGTTTCTGTTCTTCCTAAGAGATTTGGAGGCCCCCGAGGCTGCTGACTGAGTCACATTCTTGTTGCTCATGTGCTTGTATTTCTTGAGACCTGCTCTGTTGGTAGATTCTTCTTTGTCTCCATAAAATAATAATCGATGAGAAGCTTCACCAACGCTACTCCTGTCCTGATACTCCACAGTTTGGAAAATGGTGACACATTTATACCCACGAACTAGGTCTACAACTTCATTTGTCCTCCCACCCCCTTACTCTCTGGTGGCTAAGTTCTTGGCTTTTACCACTGGCTGTTCCCATAGAGAAACAATGGTGTTCACACCATCATTTTGGTCCTCTTTATTGCTTGATCATCTCTAGCCATGTTGAGTATGTACTGCTTGATTCATAAAAGGTATTGGGGTGAAAAATGAACTGTCCCTCCGAGTATGTGTGCATGTACATGCATGTGCACATGTATGTGTGTATGAGTGCTGTGTGCAGAAAAATGAAGCATTTGGCAATTGTGTTCATGACAGGTCAAAGAACAACTAAAGATACAGGAAAGGGTCAGAGCCAGGTTCTTCCTGCTGTTACATATGCTGGATGAACCTCAGGAAATTTTAGTTTTCTTCTCGGAGTCTGGGGCTCAGAAGAGGGGAAGAAAGCTAATTCATCGTATTTCCTGTTTCCTTGAGCTATTTGATACCACAGACCCTTTCCAGAGCCACGTGAAGCATCCACCGTCTATGTGAATGATAAAGGGATGGTCCTTCATCATTTTGACTTTTCTCTGCGTCCTCTGAGGCTAAAATCATGTGTGGTTTACTAACTGACTCTTCTGTGTGACCTTGGGGCTTTTATCCCTGCTATAGACTCTGCTGACCTTCTCTCCCTGTGTCTCTTCCTTTCAGCTCATAGAAAGCTATAAGAACGGAGGCAGCTTGTTAATTCAGGGACCAGACCACTGTTCACTCCTTCACTATGCAGCTAAAACCGGCAATGGGGAGATTGTGAAGTACATCCTTGACCATGGTGAGTCGGGAACCTACCAGGGATCACTTTCTCGTGGAGTTCTAGGTAGCATTGTCTCTGTTGACACTCAACCAGGAGATCTCCACAGTGGAATATTCACCCGTTGTTTCTCTGACACCCACTGATGCAGGTGGCCCACCTTAACCAAGCAATTAAAATACATCTTTTTTTTTCAATATCCAGATTTAGAAAGGGAAGGCTTTGGGAAAGTAATTCATTTAAAAATCAAAAAAACTTTCTAAAATTAGTTCATTGCTGGGTGCTGTGGTGAACGCCTTCAGTCTCAGCTGTCAGGAGGCAGAGTCAGGTGGATTACTATGAGTTTAAGAGTTTGAGGATAGCCTGGTCTACATAGTGAGTGATAGGCCAGCTAAGGCAACATAGCAAGACCCTCTTTCAAAAATAAATAATTAAATAAAATTAATTTAAAACATGTATATCTTTGTTTTTATTGTATAAATGTTTTGTTTGCCACATGTGTGCCTGGACCTTCTGGAGGTCAGAAGAGGGCATCAGATACACTGGAAGAAGAGTTATAGTCAGCTGTGAGCCACTGTGTGGGTACTGGGATTTGAACCTGGGTCCTCTGCAAGAGCAGCCAGTGCTCTTAACCACTGAGCTTTCTCTCCAGTCCCTAACTTTAATTTATTTAATGAATTAAAAGTTTGTATTAACAAAACCTAGCCTGACATAGCTGTCTTTATTTTGTACAGCTTTTCATAATTTAACTGCTTGGGCTCTGCTAGTCCATCTGCATTTGTGGTTGATTCTTCTGCAGATTCCTATATTTGTTCGATCCCATTTTTCTAATTTCTTAGTTTTCGTTGATTGACTCTCATTTGTCTCTTTCCCCAACTCACATTTCGTGGTGCTGCCACGTCCCATGTGGCTGCCAGGTCTCACCTCCTGGAGTGTGTCCTAACTGGTCCTATGTACCATGTGGCTGTCTGACAACACCTCCTGGACTGTGTACTAACAACTGAGCATCCAGCTTGGGCTTAGATCATTCCCAAGATGGAGAGCTCATTGTTTAACATCTGATTCTAGAGCCCAGTGGAAATATAATTACAACGTGGAACACAAACCACTCAGCTTCTTGCATCATATTATATATAATTGAGCTCCATATTTTTCTTTGCATCCCTCCCTGCCTCTCCTCTACCTTCAACCCTCTCCCAAGGTCCCCATGTTCCCAATTTACTCAGGAGAGCTTGCTTGTCTTTTTCTACTTCCCATGTAGATTAGATCTATGTATGTCTCTCTTAGGGTCCTATTTGTTGTCTAGGTTCTCTAGGATTGTGACTTTTAGTCTGGTTTTCTTTGCTTTATGTTTACAAACCACTTGTGAGTGAGTACATATGATAATTGTCTTCCTGGGTCTGGGTTACCTCACTCAAAATTATGTTTTATAGCTCCATTCATTTGCCCACAAATTTCAAGATGTCATTATTTTTTTCTGCTGTGTTTTCTCCATTGTGTAAATGTACCACATTTTCCTTACCCATTATTTAGTCGAGGGGCATTTAGGTTGTTTCCAGGTTCTGGCTATGACAAACAAAGCTGCTATGAACACATTTGAGCACATGTCCTTGTGGCACAATTGAGCATCCTTTGGATATATACCCAAAAGTGGTATTACTGGGTCTTGAGGAAGGTTGTTTCCTAATTTTTTGAGAAATCACCACACTGATATCCAAAGGGGCTGTAACAGCTTGCACTCCCACCAGCAATGCAGAAGCATTCCCTTTACCCCACATGTTCTCCAGCATAAGTTGTCATCAGTGTTTTTGATCTTGGCCATTCTTACAGGTGTGAGATGGAATCTCAGAGTTGTTTTGATTTGCATTTCTCTGATGACTAAGGATATTGAGCATTTCCTTAAGTGTCTTTCAGCCATTTTAGATTCCTCTGTTGAGAGTTCTCTGTTGCTAGCATAACTAGATATCAACATGTAGAAGAATGAAAATAGATCCATATCTATCACCATGCACAAACATCAAGTCCAAATGGATCAAAGACCTCAATATAAAACTAGCCACATTGAACCTCATAGAAGAGAAAGCAGAAAGTACACTTAACACATTGGCACAGGGGACCACTTCCTAAATATAACCCCAGTAGCACAGACACCGAGAGGAACAATTCACAAATGGGACCTCCTGAAACTGAAAAACTTCTGTAAAGCAAAGGACACGGTCAACAAGACAAAAGGACAGCCTACAGAATGGGAAAAGATCTTCACCAACCCCATGTCAGACAGAGGTCTGATCTCCAAAATATACAAAGAACTCAAGAAATTGGTCATCAAAAGAACAAATAATCCAACAACAACAACAACAAAACCTGGAGTACAGAGCTTCTTGCATTTATAATAAGACTAGAGATAGAGAAGAGTGGGAGGGGGCAGAAAGAAAAAAAATGCCTTTCTTGGAGGTGTTTAAGAATAAATGGAAGAGACTGTCAGTGAGACCCAGGTCCGTAGAAAGCCTAAACAGCTTCCTTGGAGCACTGAACGTGAGCCTGGTTACTTCGCACAGACACCAAGTCGTCTCTCCAGCCCCTCGAGCTTACTTCCTCTGCACAGGCATTTCAGCTGTACGTTAGCAGATTAATGAGTACTCTTATCCATTTGTTTCTCTTTTTATGCCACTGGGAACGTTTGCATCTTTCCACTTGTTCCTTCCTTCGTTCTTTTGACAAATCCACATAGAGTGTCTATCAGGAACTGCCTGCTATAGGCTGGCACACTTAAAAATAAATGCACTCAAAAGAAAATGCATCCAATCTTTTCAGGCAGTAGCAGTCAAAAAAAACCCACAATTAGTGTACAAATAAACAAATAAATCCAATCCAATTGAATGTGGATGTTTTAGGTCTTACTGTAAAGCCACACACAAATAGCACAGCTACCATTTTTCAAGCTCATTTAATATACAAGATGCCTGAACAGAACACACCACTTGATTTCATCTTTGTGGAGACCTCATAAGGTGGCTAGCAGGCTGCCAATCATCTGAGACTCTCTTTCCTTCCTCTTTCTCACTATGATGAGTTTTGCTTCAATTCTTGGCCAGAGTCATGGTTCAAGGGCTGGAAGGAAAGGCTGTGAAGTTGGAGTGGTGGGTGCTGGAGAATGGCTTTTCCCAGGAGACAGGGTAGTTCCACTCCTGCCTGTCTTAGAAAGATGGGCTGTGGTGCTGAGTCTGCTGTGGGCATCATTCCTTCTCTTTTCCTGACCATCTACCCGCTTCAGGAAGAGACTTGAAAATGAAACAGTGGTGTGATTTCTGCTGCACACACATGCCATAGGTTTTTTCTCCTTTCTGCGGCAATTTCTTCAAAAGGCTGATGAGAGGCAGAGGCAAATTTTGTAATATTGAATGTGGACACCAATTAAATCCACCCCATCTATGGAACTTTTTCCTTTTAAGAAAAGAAAGTCCTCAGTATTTGCACAAACTCCAGATAGTGGTCATCTGATTTGAGACTGGCTAGCCTGGAATTCTTTGGGCAGGCTGGCCTCAAACTTGTAGCAATCCTCCTTCTTCTGTCTTCCAAATACTGGGATGAGAGGTGTCCTCTGTCACTCCCAGATAACTTGTGCATTTGTAAATCATAAACTGTCTTTGAATCATCCACCTCTCTGAAATGATGGGAAGCCCTCTAGTGAGGTGTTCTTTAGGTCACGCACAGATAAAAGGGAAGCGTTACCTTGGGCATACTTGGTCCTTGGTATTTTGTGAGCTCTCTGCAGACTAACATAATCTCTTCATGCTTGGTAGTACTGGAGAATAACAGAAATGTTTATGTATGCTGAAAATCTTTTGACGTTCATGTATGTGTAAATGCACATAGCAGCTTGGCTCACATCTCTCTGATAGCTTTAGATAATAGAAATCCCACAGGTTTTGCAAAGACCTTGTTATGGGGATGCCACCAGGGATGATTTAGACATAATTTAGAGCCAACTGAAAGTCTGTATTCCGGCTAGCTGGGGCTGCACTCAGGTCTTTGGGATGTAAGTGTAGCCCCAAGCATTTGGACCAATGGAACTTTAAAAAGCAAAAGCAGTATCTCAGCAGCTGCAGCAAGAGGTTTGCACAAGCAAGCGGTTTAACAGAAGCTAAGTTACCTGGGGCATCTTGGTCTCAGGTCCTAGAATAGAGTTGAGTAATTTTCCATTGGATTCTCCATCAAGTTGATCAAATTCTAGGTAAGTCTGAAATGGCCTAGCAAGAACTCAAGATGGAGGAACCTCTGCACTGCTTGATCTTCTGCCTGTTCTCAGCCTTTTCTGACAATGACTATTAGGAACTCCTGGGCTCTTTGCAAGGTACCTAAGTCATATTCTGCATGGTCCCCTGAGATGGCTCTCAACTCACCACATCCTTTCTGCTCTGAGCTCCGGTCTGCTTTGTCCCTTCATTGGATGCTGATCCCCAATCAGGAGGACCTCCTTCTGATCTGGAGTCCCAAGAGATGAGTTATCTCAAGCCCCCACAATACCATTTCCTTCCAAGGGCTCTTTTTAATACGGCCGCGGAGCATGGGCTGTGAGTGGAATGTGTAGCGTGTTCTGAGAAAGTCATAGGAGGCATCTTCCTTTGGACTTCTCTCCGATGTGTGAAACACTGCTTTCTTTTAGTGGGGGAAAAAGAAGCTGGAATCTGGGCATTTCAAGGCCTGAAAAGTGAATGGGAGGAAGAAGAGAAGAAACAATTCCAGAGACAGGGCCGAGCCCTGGATACAGGGACTCCAGCAGGGACTCTCCCCACGGTTCCTGCTTTTCAGCTCCTTTCAACCATCATTTTTACTGGCTGCCTCCCCCCTTCCTTTACTCCCCAGAGCATTTTGCTCTTTTGTCTTTATTCTCCCTGTGCCCACCCGGCTGCCCCCTACTGTTGCCTCAGATAGAAACCCTGCTCATGCATTTCCTTCTTACTTCAATGGGTTATTTTGTCTTCTCTCTTTTTCTGACCCCAGTCTTTCTTTTTGCTTTTTTTTTTTGTTAACCCTCACTCCCCCCCCCCCCTGGTCCCAGCGAGAAGGACTACCATCCTGCTGAGACAGGACGACAGTGCTGTTAGCCTTCCCAGTGCCAGCTCTCTCCACATCTGTGCAGCCTTTGTCCCTTGGCAGGGGAGGATTTGGAATGGTCTGCTGGCAGCGTCAGGGAGACTAATGGGAAATGAGATCCTGGAGGGAGGCTGTGGGGCCATGGAAGGAATAGCAGAGGAGATTTGGATGCATTAGTGGGAGACAAATTAAACAATATATGCTATAAAAGGCTCATCATCTATAATGCTTATGAAATGTCGATGATAAAGTCATGTGAATGTGACCTGGAATGGCCAATATAAGAACATCAGGACTTCAGAAAGTCCCAGTACTTACCACAGCATTCACTTCCTCGCATTGAGAGATGGAGATTTGGGACATTTTGCTACATTCTATATTGCCTGAACATAGTCTGAATTGTACACACACACACACACACACACACACACACACACGCTCACACCTATTCTGGCATGACTATAAAGTGGTCTTCACAGGCTCCTGTGGTTTTTATTGTCTGCACCTGGTCATGGTGTTTTGGTCGTGGATCTTAGGAGGGAGAGGAGGGTGAGACTTGATGGGGAAAGGTTAGCTTTGTTCAAGGAAGAGCTCTCTGCTTTCTGACTGCACCTGCCACATGCCTCTGTCACCATGACACATGCTGCTCCCACCGCCATGCCTGCCCTGCCATGGTGGTCTGTTCTCTCTGAAATGTGAGCTTCTTTTTACCTTGGTCCTCTCATACTTTGCTTTTCTTATGTATTTTGCAACAGAGACATGAAAAGCACCGCTCCTCAATTTTCAGACATTTCCCTCTGCCCTACAGCTTTTTGAATCCATGGTTCTGCTATGGGTCTTCTTCTGAAGGAAAAAGAAAAACACTTAGTATTGACACTGGGATCCAAAATTGTTTTTAAAGCACCCTCAACGTTTTTTTTTTTTTAAAGTGGTATTTGTGTTCTAGACACCTCTGAAAAAAATATAGTAACCCATTGTTGCTAAAATCTATTATTCTTAGGAAACAATAAAATTTGTTGTTAAAGGTAAATTTTTATAAATCTACACAGTAAATTCTCCCATCTCCATTGGATAGGGAGTTAAAACTGAGTCACTGTGAGGTGGAGTTTTTTTCCCAAACTCATGTATGTGTATTATTTAGTTTCTGCCGTCTGTATTCAAGGGGATATGAACATGGGTAAGAAGCCACATGACATGGCAGCTCCATGCTAGTGTCCTCTGTTGAGTTCCAGTGACAGCATGCATAGGATCCTGGAAGAGAGGCAAAGATTTCATAGAGAAATTTGCACCTTAGTCCGTCAATGAAGACTTCACACTTATTTTCTGGTGCAGGATAACTGGGTGAGAGAGAAAACCATAGAGATGCGAGGATTCTGTGTTAAATATTTTTCTGTTACTGTGATATAAACCTTGACCCAGGCAAAGAGTTTGGGGGCTTACGATTGTAGATTGGAGGTCATCACAGAGGTGAAGTGCAGTACACGAGGCAGGCACGTCGGCTGGTCCAAGGAGCTGAGAGGTTGTATCTCCAACTGCGAGCAGCAAGCAGAAAGGAGGAACAAAGAGGCAAAGGCTTTTTAAATCTCAGAGTCTGCCCTCAGTGACTTCCTCCGGTGAAGCTGTACCACCTAAACCTCCCCAGACACCACCACCAACTGGGGAGCAGGTCAAATGCCTGAGACGATGGGGGACGTTCTCATTCATACCACCGTACACTCCTGCTTAGGGGTAGAAGCGTGAATTGTCTGCTGACAGTTCAATGTTCTTATTGTAAGTCCCATGGGGAAAAGGGGAGAGCATCCATAACGGGGATATTCATATACGCAAAACAGATCCGAAGTCCAGCTCTCAACCGTTGACACGTTAGGAAAATACAGTTCTGTTTACTTTTTGTCTTTCTTCCTTCCTGTACTTTATTAACAAAAAATTAGGTGCTATTTTTTTAAAAAAATCATTTTGTTTTTCAAACGAAGTTAGTGTGGGTTTTGTTGATCAATTCTATTTATTTATTTGGCTACCCATTTTCCAAGTTGTACATCAAGATCACTGCATAGGTCCACAGTGTTAAAGCATAGCTTCTCACAGGCCAGTGCAGTACAAGCCAGCAGGGAACAATGGACTGAACTCAGATGTGTTTGCCATCTACCCTCCTGGTGCCTTGGCCGTGCAAACATAATTTGTTAAGGCAGCGGTTCTCCACCTTGGAGACCTTTTAACACAGTTCCTCACTCATGTCATGGTGATCCAGAACCATAAAGTCATTTCATTGCTACTCATAACTGTAGTTTTGCTACTGTTATGGATTGTACTGTAAATATCTGATAGGCAGGATATCTGATGTAGGATCCCCAAAGGGGTCATGACCCACAGGTTGAGAACCACTACTTTAAGGGCTGGTTCTAAAGGAGACAAGGAAATGTGTCGGCACTCATTTTTTCCTATTCTTCTCTCATACATTACACCCTGAGTACCATTTCTTCCTCCACTCCTTCCACATACCCCGCACCTCCCGCCTCCCCAGATCCACTCCTCCTCCCTTTCCCCACCCTCCCCCCCCAAAAAAAAAGGTCACTGAACATGGCATAACGAATTACAATAAAACTAGGCACAGACCCTTATGTCAAGGCTGGGCCAGGAAACCTTGTGGGAGGAAAGGAGTCCCAAGCCCAGGGCCTGCACTCTTCAACACAGCTCCCTACTCCCACCTGGAGCCATCCTGCTGCTGCCCTTCCCTCCTCTGCACTGGCTGTTCGCTCGCCAGTGTTTGGAATGTTCTTTCATCATCCAACTGTCTATTTGATGGAGGACCAGGGACATTAGGTTAATTGCATCGTTCACCAAGGCTGCAGTGGAGTCCCTTTAGACGTGATCAAAGAGCTCGGGCACCAGCTGCCAGCTGCAGAGGAACCCTGGGTAGCTAGAGGTGTGCCCAAATTGGACCGGGTAATCATTGTGGGATATCTTGGAGCTATGGCTGTGGTGCTTCTGGTCAGCACCATGAGGAACAAAGTCCTTTTCCCCCCTATCTTCCCCTTTTGATTATCGAACTATTACTGCCTTAGCCCAATCAAAATGCCTCAAGGATCCTTACCAGCATAGAGCCTTAGACCCAGCAAGTCGTAGGACTTCACTGTGGCTTCCACTCAGTTTTGAAGGTCAGCCAGGATGAAAGGAGAAGATGCCAGAACCTCTTTGTTGCCTTGGTCACTGTGAAGAGAAGAGCAGTGATGACAATACAGCTGCTGCGGGAAGCTGGACTGCTGTGTTCCTGGAACTTATCTCTAAATAAATGGCTGAAAAGGCTCTCTGAAGATAGCGGGGTCTCTTTAGGTGGAAACTTCAGGTACTCCGGAACCTATCAGAAACTGAATAAGCCTGGAGTGCACGGATCTCAAGTGGGAGTTAGTGGCCCCTTTATGTCACTTTCCTTCACTGATATTGCAGTGTTTTGACTTAATATGGCCAGCTGTAGTGGTCCCCAAAGCACTACAGTTGTGACTCTACATTTGATGAAGTCCTTATGGGGTGCCAGGCACCTCTGTTAAATATTCTAGATTGTATTGACTCATGGAAACTCAAGGCAGAGGATAAATGTTATCCTTAATGGATCCATACAATTATTGATATAATATTTATATAATTTAGAGGCAGGTAGAAAGAATAAAATGATTCTTACATTTCAGAGATTTAGAGTAATGTAAGACATATATTTGAAAAGAAATACATACTACAAGGTGGAACCAGTAAGCATCATAGGGTTAAATTTCTTTTGTCAGACGTCTCTTTGGGAGACCTTGCCATAGTTGGGCTTTAAGGAAGATTTTAGTTTTAGGTACAGGGTCAGGAGAGGGAAGCCTATCATGGATGGGGAGTTTGGGAGATAGGCCCTTAAAGTGGGGGAAAGCCTGAGAAATACGCAGTGATACAGGCCATTGCTAGTTTAGCTTAGGTAAGAAGGTGGAGCCTTATCAACACACTAAGGAGTAAGAACCTTATCAACACTTTAAGGGGTTCCATGAGGAAGGCCATGAGCATCATATAAACACTTGAGAGTCAGTAGCAGAAGGGATGTATGGGAACTTAGTGATATATAACAGTCTCTTTAGCAATGGTTTCTGCATGCTGGCTGCATTCTACATGAAGATTCAAGGCAACTTAGCTTTTGGATGACCAGGAGAGTTGCAAAGATTCTAGAGAATCACAACCATCTCCTTGCCAATGGCAGCTATGGTTAGAAATCTGTACTTGTAACCTCTCTTCATTTCTTTTTACATTATATGTGTAATAAATAACTTTCAGTGATAATGCTCTCCACCAACATAGGTCACAAATCACACGGATTATGTCTCTAAAGACTGAACTGTTCCATACTAGAACCATGTTTGGCACTCCAAACTGGTTTATTTATCAATCCATTCAAACATTTAAGCAGTTGCCTGGGCCCAGATTCTGTGATCAGTACCAAGGAGGACAATAGTGATGAAAAAAAGTATAGGACAAAACTTCCAGAGGTTTATTAGAGTCTCAATGGACATAAAAACAACTCAGCAGGTGATGTTAAAATAGTCTGGCAAGTGTCGTGTTGAATAATGTGATCAGCAAAGTCCACTGGGCTAGGAGAGTTTCTGTTTAGATGATAATTTATAGTACTTAAGAAAGACAACAGAACCTACACATAAGGGTAGGTGTCATATAGGTAGGGTGTGGTGTTGGCTCAGAAGGAGCTCTGTGGAAGAAATGTGTCTGCTACCTTCAGAGTTAAGAGGATGAGGGCATTCATGGAAGGAAGTAGTAGTCAGGAGGTAGAATAGCAAAGATCCCAGTGTTTGTCGAAGAAGGGAATTAATTAGTAAACAGACATTGAGGGAAAAGAAAGGCCAACTCATTGTACATTTATATTCTAACACCTAGAAGAAGTATCTTGCAATGGGGCATCTATAATCATCTGACATGTTTGCAAGGCAGTTATTCCATTTTGAAAATGAAAAAATTTCAAAAAGTATCTCCAAAATATGACATTTAGACGATGTATGTGTCTTTACTCTTCTCATTATACTATAGAAAGCCCCTTCCTGTAGCTGAAGAGTGAAAAGGATCCAAAATCTATTCATTTGGCCCCTTCTCTCTACTGAGACAATTATTTTTCAGTTAATCTATTCCAATTAATTTCTTCAACTTCACTGAGAAATAATCTTTTTTTCTTTTTTCTTTTTTTTTTTTTTTTTTTTTTGGTTTTTCGAGACAGGGTTTCTCTGTGGCTTTGGAGCCTGTCCTGGAACTAGCTCTTGTCGACCAGGCTGGTCTCAAACTCACAGAGATCCGCCTGCCTCTGCCTCCCGAGAGCTGGGATTAAAGGCGTGCGCCACCATCGCCCGGCCAAATAATCATTTTTCAATGTGTGTGTTTATGTGTCTGTGTCTGTCATGTGCTTGGTGGATCCACACATGCATGTGGGTGCAGTCACTTTTGTGGACATCAGAGGACAATGTCAGGTGACTTTTTCTACAGCTTTCTGTTTCCTTGAGACAGGGTTCTCACTGAACTTGGCTAGGCTGGCTGGCCATTGACATCATGGGGTCTCCTTTTCTCTGCCCACCTGTGCTGAGGTTACAGGCACACAGAACCATGCCCAGCCTTATAAAAAATTTGAGTGCTGGAGATTTGAACTCAGGTCCTTTTGTTTTTACAGCAGGTGTTCTCATCCACTGAGCTATCAGGCATATTGACTGCTGGCATGCGGAAAAGTGGTGATGGAGAATCCTCATAGCCTCACTTGGTCTTATTATTAACCTTGTCACCAAATTCATCTTTTCTGTTCACCTGTCAACAATATATTTTTGAACATCTTGCTTTTTTCTTCTCTTTGCTGTCGTTTAGGACCTGCAGAATTGTTGGATATGGCAGACAGTGAAACGTGAGTGTTGCCTTGCATTCTATAGTCTAAACAATTGGGCTCAAAGCATAGCTTGTCCAGGAGGCATAGCAGTTTTAACTTCACTGATTAGAAGCCCCCTTTAAACCGTGTTCACGGTGGTACAAAGGTAATCAGCTGCATAAAGCTACACAACAGAAGCCAATACTTTGTCTTGTGATGATTACCTACATAGTCAATGCTACCACTGCCATTGCCTCTAGGCACCCTACCAGCAAGCGACATTTACACTGGTACTTGGACTGCTGACAGTAAATAAGTACATGTATCTTTATCTCTACCATATGCAGCGATTTTTTTTTTTAAATCTGGGATCTGTGAGAAAATGAAGCACCCATGTCTGAAGACATCTGCTGCGTGCAATGGCACGAGTGCTGTTAACCAGTCTGTGATGAGCAAGTGGCATGCCACCCCTGGAGAACTGGAAACATGGTTACTCAAACAGTTATAAGCTCTGGGATGGTCCCTAAACTGAAAATGTTTTCTCCATCATTCTCATTCTTTTGGCATGTGAATAACCACTTTTTCACTAACAGGAGTAAGAAAAAGATGAATCCTTAACTCCGAAAGCCATATGGGGACCACGAGGAAGTTTCAAAGAAGTCAGACAAAGGATAAAGATAACTGAGCAGGTTTAGAGAGGAATGAGCTGATAGTCAGGGCGTAGATGTGAGAATGGACAGGTAGAATAGAGGGCAAGTGAGAAAGGACATAGCTGTGAGCTGCTGGTCCACAGGGATGCTGTGCTGGCATGGTTGTTAGTGGGGCTGCCATTCATCCTGGTTTGGCTTCTTTGTGGTTGACAATTGATTTCCCATGAAACATGTTGGCATTAAGCATCTCTATACCTGGGGACTCAGAATGGCAATATCCTTCACTTAGCACACCTCACAGACAGATGGGGGCCCGTCTGCTTTTCCTTGCTCCCCTCCCCTGCATGCTGAGAGGCTGGTCTCAGGCGTATTCTCTATGTGAGAGAATCTGGTCCTGTGAATTCTGCTGGAGTCTACTACAGCCTCTCAGACAGCCGTTCACTTGATAGATGTAATCCAACATTGACTGACTAGCAGGGGAAGAAGGCAACCTGGCTCCTCAAAGTTGAACTGGCAGGACAGACTCATGAAGGTCAGAATGACTTCTACCATGCCAGAAGGGCTGGACCGTGTGAACTCCATGAAAATACACCCATGCTCTGCCTCAAGTGCTTGGATATATCTGGACAATTTTACTCATTCTCTTCGAGTGTGTAAATCCAATAGCAGTGATCAAAAAAATTACCACCAAGCCACGCCCAGTTTAGAAAAGTAGCTAAAATTAGATTTCAGTTTGTTAATGAATAACAAGGTATCTGTAGACACCCCAGGCCACGTCCCTAGCATGCATGTGTTCTGCTGTCCTCGGCCTCAGCTACTTACAGCGAAGGAAGCTAAAGAGTACACAGTGTCAGCAACTGGGCAGGATAAGCCCCTCATTCTTCTGCTGCCTCTCCATCACTTCATCTGTCTCCAACCCTTGCCTGGTTTCTTAATCTTTGATTTAGGGGCGAGACCGCACTGCACAAGGCTGCCTGCCAACGGAACCGGGCTGTGTGCCAGCTTCTGGTGGACGCGGGAGCATCTCTGAGACAGACAGACTCCAAGGTAACAGGATGAGTGAGTGCAAGCATCCTCCCACTGTGAGAGATCGCAGGCACGATGGCCTCCACTTGTGCCCTTAGCACAGGCATCCTTTCTGTGCTCATGGGAGGGCCGGGAGCTTTGGAAAAAGGAGGAAAAAATAGAGTGCTTCATTTAGAGAAACTGCAGTTTAAATGTAGAAGCACAAAGGGAGGAGGGTGTGCATTTGCCTGTGGTACTTTATAGACCTCTATACATGCTAAAGAAAGACGGGGGACTCGAGGCGTCCTGATGAAACACCAGCAGGCAAAGAGTGGGGAAGTGAGACCCACAGCCAGAGGATGGGGATGTGGTGGTGTGAATGACCTAGTCTGGCTACTAGGAAGTATCTTTAGGGTTCATCTTTAGCACCAAATCTAATATAATTTAAAAATCTATGATTTGCATTGCTCCATACATGGGTGCCAAAGTGCTTGCCTACTGGTTGACTCCTCAGATGAGGGGACCTCACTTTGAGATGGCAACAGCTGCAACCGTGGTATAGCCACATCACTCTGTATCTATCGATTTAATTTTAAGTACCTGTATGTATATTTATGTGTGTGAGTACATGGCTATGCACCATGAGTTCTAGAGTCTATTGAGGCCAAAAGAGGTGTCAGATTTCCTGGAACTGAAGTTACACATGGTTGTGATTCACCATGTGGGTGCTGGGAATTGAACCTGGGGCCTCTGTAAGAGTACTAAGTACTCTTAAGTGCCGAGCCACCTTTCCAACCCCAGTCACTGTTAATTCGTCTGAATCTTTCTTTGTGTTTTCTTACATTAGCATGCAAAGCACTACGCTTGATGGGCGTGCGAGCCGAAAGCCAGAGGAAGAATAGCTATTGCACCATTAACTCTGTTGATTTGTAGCATGGTACTGAGCTAGCAAGCCCTCCTCATTTGATGACAGAATATCCTACTGCCTCAGTAGGACAATGTGTGACAACAAAGAGTAACAGAGTTCACGGCCCTATATCATTTTAATAGCCCAGTATTTTGCCTTACAGTGATACTTATGTCAATGAAGCTTGACACATGGTTCCATTCTTAGGTCAGGTTCTAAATCTGCAGAGCATATAAGCATATTAAGATGGTCTTGAGACCAGAGGTTGTTAGTAGAACATATAAGCCACCTTTATCAGAAAGTTCCCATGGATGGAGGGAGTGGACCAGGAAGAGTCTAGGAGAACTGGATCTGGTGCCATCCTCAGCAGGTTCTGTTCACAAGGACCTGTCAAGAGGCAGTTGATGAATGGAGTGTGGGGGTCATGTCCACTCTGGGGAGTGGACCAAGGACAGAAATAGGAACAGGAACAGAGACAGACAGCAAGGCAGGCAGGCAGGCAGGCAGGCAGACAGACAGACAGAGAGACACACACAGAGAGAGAGAGAGAGAGAGAGAGAGAGAGAGAGAGAGAGAGAGAGAGAGAGAGAGAGAATCATAGGAGTCAACCTTCTGTCCTGTTAAGCACTTGGAGTTTTGAAGGACTTTGAGTAGACAGTAAGAAAGAACTAACTTTATCTTTGTTTCAAATTTTAGTCTTGGTGAATTTGAAGGAACATTAAGTGAACCTGAGTGGACTTGTAGTGAATTCCTGCTAAGAATGATCTCCTAGGATATTGCTTATATCCTAAACATTTCGAGAGAAGTTCCATTCACAAGTACGTTCAGCTTTAATCTAGCACCAGGTTACAGAATGGTCAGATTAACTGATTCTAAAACAGAAATGGTGCAGATATATCACTGTGTGGTAAGATCTCTAGAGCATAATTTTGAGTGAAAAGTTATGATGTTCAAGTAGGATGCCTGGTATGACTCCAACTGGTTTTAAAAATGAGAACCAAGCAGACATACCTACATGGAAATAGAGAATAAACTGAATCATATTTAGATCTAAGAGAGGGGATTTCAAGTGACTTTTGATTTTCTTTTAAGCTTGTCTGTATTTCTAGTTTTCTGGGTATGATCATAAAAATCAGAGTTATTTATATTTTGAATACACTTATATAACCCCTAATAGGAAGAAGTCTAAGGTTCACTTCACCCTATTTTTCTGAATACTTACGAGGTGGGGAAGTCAACCTCATCATTATCAAAGTAAAGGCAAGATGGTTTACTAGAGTTGTATAAAAGTAGTACAGGAACCTCAAACTAGGAATTTAGTGTTAGGTGCAGACTGAATGTGTGAACTCTTAGGAAAATGAGTGTTGAGACAAGCCAAGGAAGTCCCTCCCGGATGTTTTGTGAGTTACTGCTCTTCCTCTCGGCTTCTGTTACTTGGTTCACCATTGTTTAGTGAAAAGGAACCCTGAATTATTATCCTGAAATAGAATCCCTGTTTCATCCAGTACTTCCCCTGTCTCCTTGGCTTTCAAATTCCCTGCACATGGTTTCTCCCCACAGGCTCAGAGAGTCTATGGCGTCCTGTTTACTGAGATGCATATTCTGTCATCGCCCTGTAATTTACCCACACATGTTTATATGACCCTGATTATAGAAGAAAATGGATTGGAAGTGTCTCATAAATTCTGAAGCATCCAACATGGAAGGGTTCCTTGGAGGGACTCATCGTTGGCTAGCCCAAGTCTGTGACCTATGGGTATCATCTCTCTCCAACTATTTGTTTTTCTTCCGTTATCTATAGGGAAAGACACCCCAAGAACGAGCACAGCAAGCTGGGGACCCAGATTTGGCTGCTTATCTAGAAAGCCGACAGAACTTTAAGATCATTGGCCATGAGGACCTGGAAACTGCAGTTTGACCCTGGGTGACAGGCACAAAGAACTCGAGCAAGCGTATCACCTATGCCCTCCCGGCTACTGGGCAGCTCCTCTGGAAGAAGCTAATGGAATTCATATCGGCCTCTCTCCTGCAAGGATCTATCTGAGACCACACTACCAGGTTTAAGGGCTACCGGGATGTACAACAAGGACATGATAGCCCATTGAGAAGGAGGCAGGCCGCCTGGAGATTTGTGGAGTACGTGTTCCACAAAATTTGATCCTTATTGCTTCCAGCAAGTAGCATGAACTTCTGCGTTCACCTGTCTAATTTATTTCAAAGATTCTGAGGATGTTCACATAAAATGGCACTGCTCCCTCCTCCCTCTCTGCATTCATCTTTCCCTTGTACCACATAACCTTACTGTAATCACCCATCGATTTAGAAAATATACTATCTCTTCTCTTTACTTTCAGTCTTCCAACCACAAGGTTGTCTGAAGGTCTTTTGAAACCCTCCTGGATGTCTTGCAGAAACATATCTGTAAAACCACTTCCATTTGCAGACTAAATATACCAAGTCTAGTTAGTGGCTTTGCATGCCCCCTACCCCCTCTGGTTTCATCACACAGGAGCTGGGAGGTGCCACAGTGGTAACGTCAACATGTGTGCTCTGTCTCTGAGGTATGGCGGAGCAACATGGGAGCTGTCTGTGCTTGAAGTACTGCAGAGAGATTGCCCAGGGGTCATCCCAGGCAGCTGGGCTGTTGGTGGTCAGAAGGACTGGTTCAGCTTGGGCTGTTTGTACAGCTCGGTACTGCCTATGTGTAGCCATCTCTGCCTTCTGCTGCAGGGGAGATGTGTCTAGGAGTCGGTGAAAGCCCCTAGCTAGTTTACAGAGCCATGCGATTCTAAGTGCTGTTTCAGGGACAAGGTTGGGCCTGTCTAGGACATTGGTTATAGGAAATGGAGCCTTCAAATGTTTAGTCCTAAGCTTTGTAAAGTGATAATAGAAAGCAGTCTAATTGGAAAAAAAATAGCAAAAATAAAAGTAGCAAAGTGTGTCGCAACAATATACTTCAATAGGAAAACAGCCTTTGGCATTTTGGGCTCAGGTTAATGACTGCCGGCTCGTGGATGCAGTGGTGAGAGGGGTTCAGGTTTGTTTTTCTAAGAGTTCAGTTTTCAGGATGTCAAGGAAGGCTTGACCCACGGACAAAGCCTCATCTCACCAGTTCCATGGTCAGACTCTCAGGATATCTGGCCCTTCCTAGTCTGTACTTCACTCGTGACTTTTTAGGTTCTGAGATCATGTCTGATAGCCCTGTTTTCCGTGTATTTGGGGGTTTATTAAGCTCTGCTCCATACTTTTATTTTTTTTCCTGTCACGAATTTCTTAGTATAAAGCATTGTGGCAGAAATGGCTTTATGAGATCGTCACTTCTCTTCATGCCATAGATCTGGGGGGGATCAGGTAATGAAGAGGAGGGGGAAAATTGCTTTCTACTCAAAAATCTTCGAGTTAGGTGTGGGTCACAAACACAGGTGATGTATCTGAGGGCTTTTCCTTCTGCTTTCTTCCATTTTCTTTTCTCTTGAACACAGGAAAATGTTTCCTCCATGTTTCTGCATGTGACCTTTAATCTCACAGTCCAATGGGGACAATTTGTTTACCAGAGTCACGTATAATCATTTGGAAAAGATGGATACAATGTACCATATTAAGTCCAAGCAGGCTTTGAGTGGGTGGGGGCTTCATTACCAGAGCCTCCCTATAGTCATTTCAGGACCAATCTTGGCATCATTTCTAGCCGGGGGAAAAAGGGTTGGCTAAGAGTAATGTGTTTTTAGGCATCCATCTCAGAACTGCAATTTTCTCTTAGATTTTGCAGGGAGGGGAAGCAGGGGGTCTGGACTCGATTGTTTCCAGGAGCTGAAGTCACTGGGTTTCTGTTAGAAGTTTTTCAGTTGTTGGGGCTGTCAAGGAAATATTGTGATGACAAATATAATCCCTAGAATGGACTGGAACCTTCCAGCTCCTAGATGGAGTCAAACATTTGGCCAAGCAGTTGGTTATCCAGCTGGCCAGTGCTGAGATACAGGACTATATTTTCGTTAACCACCATCTCACATTTCTGTGAGAATGCTTCAAAACAGCCCCGAGAAAATTTAGGATAGAGGTGGCTAAGGGCCAATCCCAATAACTCCAACGAAGGCACGAATAAGTCCCTGGCACAAAAGAAGATGCAGTACTAACTACTGTAAGGGTCCTGGTACATGTAGAAATTGCACCCCTCCCCTCACAAGAAGAGAAAAAAAATAGATTCTACATCATATGTGTATGATCCATCTCTGGAAAAATAACACCTCTAAGACTTGGTGTTTCAAAACAATGTGAGCAGAGAAGCCACAAGATTTCATGATTTCATCATTAAGTCTACCTCCTGTAGGGTTTTTGTTTTTAAAATTATTTGTTGTGTGTGGTAGTTCTGAGAATGAGAAAGAGCTAAAGCCATGTGGTCCAGGAGTGCCTGCCTCTGCTTAAGTATATAGTCTCCCATTTAGTGAGCCAACAGGAGGTACAGAAGAAAATGATACAATCCTGACCCCACAAAGTTTCTCAGACATAAAAGTATGTACCTATGGAAAAAATGTTTATGCAGTGAGCTGGGGCTGTGTTGCAAGAAGCAGGCAACCCAGCAAGTCTCCTGTATCCAGTCCCTTGGTTTGGAGAACTGTCCTCTTTGGAATTCCTCTTTAAGTTAGGCTGGTGGGAGGATGAAGAATGAAATGTTATTAAAAGACAGAAGCTAGTGCTGTAAAGGTAATCATTTTTGTAACCCCGTATTCCACAGGCCATGAAACATTAGCCCAGTCCTTGCCCCTACCACATTCACTGACGTGACAGAGACCAGGAGAGGATTAACCCAGAAGACTAAACAGCTTGACTGGGGATTTTTGCTTTGAGATTTCTGGTCACCTCCATGGAGGTGATAATTGAAACCCAATAGGAGTTCTAAAGCAGAATTGAGCTGCAGTGAAATTAGTAAGAACTGGTGGAAGGCCCCTGTGTCATGTTGCTTTCTGCCTTGCCAGAAACTGCCCAGGCAGATTTGGCTGGGTTTTAAGATGCTCAATAAGGGCACTACTTCCCCCTGGAACCTGGTAGGAACTCCTTTGCCCAATGGGTCTCTGAAATGTATTTGCTAGAATTCCTAGAATATTCATGTCTGAGAAAACAAGGGGTGGCAGTTTCCTTTGATCATATGACACGGATATGAACACAGATTTTAGTTATGGAAGTAGCACATGCAATTATACAGGTTCTAACTCCACGGAAAGTGTCACGTGCAGCGTGAAGACATCCTCTGCTGGTGTGTCTCACTCCCCAGCAAGAGACACCGTCAGTGTGGGCAAATATGATTGATGATAGGTTATGTCAGAAATATCTTGCTCATATACATGCATAGCTGTACATGTACATGCATATCCATCCATACATAAGTAGAAATGTATTTATTTGTATACATATATGGGCATATATGCCATACACACATATTGCATATGTTTAGACAAGAAGACATTCTAAAAGCATGCCAATCATCTTTATGTGTATAGTTAACACTCATAGGTGATGACACAGAATTTTCATTTAGCTGTTATTTCCTCCATCCCTGAGCTTACTTCTACCCCTACATCACTGTAGTTGCCCTTGGCATTGGCTACTGTCAGAGTCATAAAGTCCGTGACCAATGAGTCTTCTGATTATTTATATGTTGCCTCCCATGATGCATGAAACCAACTTTAGCCCTGTGGCTTGTCTACTTTTGGCTCTCAGAGGAGCAAAGGAGAATTCTTTCTTTATGACCCCCTCACTCCTCTAAAGCTGAGTCGATAAGCTTTCTAATGTTATTTAACTAGGGCAAGCTATTGTCAGGACGGGGATAGATACTCGGGTGTGGTCTAGGGGTTGGAGCAGCTTGTCTTCCAGTAGGGGAAGCTAATTAAATCATTGAGCACAGCATGGTGTTTTATTCAGTTATGCTCTTTAAAAGTAAAAATAGGTCTTTGTGAAAATGGCTCATCATAACCACCAACTAAGACTGCTAATTGTTCTATGCAGCTAAATTATGTTCCTGTTAGGAAAAGAAAGACCATGTATTAAATTAGCTCTCTGAACACACTGTAATATGTATTTAGTATAAGCTCCCTTCTGCCCACATTGCAAACATACTGCCTTTGAATCTCTCGGTGCTTCTCAGCACTGAACTCCACATTCAGCTGATAACATGTCCTCTTCCTGTGCCCCTGTCAGCGCTCGTTTTCTGTCCCCCAGCTTTCTGGCTGTGAAACATTGCCGGCACTACTGTCTATCACTTTGTTTCACAGCTGCCTAAATCTTCCCCAGATGTTATGATCGAAATATACATCAACATGAAATTTCCCTCGGGGTCAAGTTCCCATGTTACCCGAGGGATAGGCACATGCCTCCTGACCTTAGCTATCTGACAGAATTATGGCACATTGATTCTTAGAAGCAGTCTGTGAGGTTGAGTTTATTTTTTGTTCTAGTCACGTGAGAGGTCACAACCATGAATAGTTCCTTCATTTGAAAGGGTGTAAGTGACATGTGCTTTCAAAATCATCCAGGGAACAGGATTATATATTGGTTATACTCTCCAGAGTCATCTGTGGTTTCTTTGAAAAGTTGTTAATGCAGTTTCATTAGAAACCTAAAAACAGAAATAAGCAAAGGATACCACACTGGACAATCCACTCACTCAGAACATTGAAATGCATTATTCTGGTCCCAAAGAGGAAACAGAGAACAATCATAAAGTATTAAAGCAAATAGCTTACAGTAGAAACTTGGATGTTGAATGATGTGTTCCTCCAGGAAATACTTATTATATATACATTCAATCATGATCATCCAATAATATATTCAAAAACCCATCATGTTTGCAAGTATTTCAACATTTCTTTCAAAATATTTATCGCTCACTGTGATACAGATTCAGTAAGAACATAGCTATCTAAGAATGCGGGGGTAAACAATTTCAAGGAAGTGGTAGACAGAGATCAAACCACAAACCTAAACAGTTGAAGGTCTGTAAGTTGCATGTGTTTGGACTTGAGGGTACCTCAGCAATGGCCTGAAAGTTCACCAGGATCATGTGATTTTGTTACTCTTTGTTCTGTGTGAGCAAATGCAATAGTATTATTTTGTATTTCCATTTCCTTGGAATCCTGGTAAAGTTCTTAAAAATATAGCCAAAACTTTGACTTTAAGATGAAACTTAGAAACCCTACTTAAGGAAGGGCTAAGAGTTATTTATCCCAGTCCTCAAGAGCAAAACCAGGAGTAATAAGCAGAATTTTCAGTGGGTTGTGATTAAATATAAAGAAGATGAAGTATGAGTTGCCAACTAGTGCAGTGGGCATCTGTACAGAGTTATAGACTTTCAACATCTGGAAGTAGTTAGATGGAGGGGATTTGACTGTTCTTAGGCATGTCACTAGAAGGGATTTGTGATCTGAAGGGGCTGCAAATTAGATTGTTGTTTTCTTTGCCTCACTTTGAGAATGGCTTTGTCTGATAGCAACATTTGATCTTAAAAATTAATGGGAACCTTGATTCCTTAATTAAAACATCACTTTATACATGAGGAACTTGAAAATGTTGGAGTGGATAGGCTTTAGTTCTCATTTTAAAAAATTAAAACCAACTAAGCACAGATTCAAGAATTCAAGGGGGAAAAAAGGAAAAGCACATAAGGAGATAAAATTTCAAAATTCCTCTGAAAACATTTTGGGTGTTGATGAGTATTTGTGAACATTCCCAAGTAAAGCCTTATTGGAAATCTTGCCATTCTTCATATATATAGTGCTGTGATTTGAGATTCTTAGAATTAACTGTAACCTAATCACAGAAAGAAATTCTGCCTCAGGGACAATTAGGAGCTAAGTAAATGTACACGAAAAACAACGTGGAAACTCCCTTGGTTTCTGGTACCAACATGGGAATTGCAAGGGACTATATCAGAACAAAACAGTGGGGTAGGTTTTCTCTTTGCTTGCAATGTTCTAGCAGCAATGGTATCTGAGTTGGCTGCCTTTGGTAGTGGGAGCAACAGGGACTCTCTCATGTCTCAGCTCTTTATTGAGACACAAGTGTGGTTTGCAGTATAAAGCAATTAAACAACAACTCAAATATGGTTTATTAACAACTTCCCATAAGATTTTTTTGAGTCAGCGCATTGATAGTTTCATGGATTTTGACACCTCTGAACTTTGATATCTATTAGAATTCGATGTGGAAGATAACACAGGTAAGATATTCTAAACAAGGTTCCAGCATAGTGAATTCAGCCTGCACAGATTCACACAGTGACAGGGCCCCCACCAAATAAAGGATCTGTTGAAAGTACAGACAAGCATTACCTCAAATAGATGCTTGCTAGGAAAATAGTTTCCACCATTGCCTTCAATGGAGCTTTACATCGGTTGTTCAGATTTCTATGATACGAAGGTTTCTCTCTCTCTCTCTCTCTCTCTCTCTCTCTCTATATATATATATATATATATATATATATATATATTCCACAGCCAAGTTGAATAGAACCAAGAGAGATCTTAAAATTGGAATTCTAGATTTTTTTTTATCAAGAGGCATGCCAGTGTGGACATATTTCAAACATAAACGTGTTTAAAGTTTAGATACTGTGATAAATTCTATGCAAAAAAAAAAAACCTAGAGGTGAGGGCTGAGGACTCATCTGCTTGTGATTCTCATTCCCACTCCTCCCCGTGTGTGTGTGTGTGTGTGTGTGTGTGTGTGTGTAAGTGAAAGTACTCTTTTACATCCTTTGAAGGCTGATATTGTTTCAGAATGCTGTACCAAAAGGTGTTGAGAATGGCCCTATCACTCAGGGAATGATTGATCTGTTTATGGGAGGGTGTGGGTGCAAAGTTCATCCTATACAATCACATAGTAGACATTCAGACACATGAGAAACCATGCTGTGCTTGAACTGGAAAGAATAGAGAATGTTCTTCCATTCTGATCCCATAGTCTCCCAGGATCGCCTATGGGAAGACTGTTGAATTTGGAGTAGGATACTTGATCCAAAAAAAGAAAGAAAGGAAGAAAGAAAGAAAGAAAGAAAGAAAGAAAGAAAGAAAGAAAGAAGAAAAGAAAAGAAGAGAGGCAATGTTAGGTTAGAAATAAATAATGTCCAAATATCCAAAGGAGACTGGCTGTTTGGTGCTGTCTGATCCATATTCTAAGGCACAAACAATGCCCTTTAGTCTACACTCTAAACCAAGGACTGAGCAGATGAAAAGAGGCACAAAGCATGGGTAGCCGCCATATTATGTAAGGTTTTTCATTTCTAAACATTGCATTCAGAAAAATCAGTTAGGCTTCCTCGAGAAACAACATGTGTTTTCAACTGTTTCTTCTCGTACTTAGGTGAAGATAAAAAGTCAGCTCAGGAATCATCAGAGAGTCCATCCTTAACTGTGAGGGAACGTGGAACACAAATCCTGTTTCCCAGGTTTAGTTTTCTGTTATTTTAGGCTGAAGTAAACCTTAGACCTCGTTCACTCCTGGGTCCCTGACATTTAGAGGGCAGCTTCTTAGAGAAATCAAAGGCATGTTTGAAAAGGATTATTCATGATAAATACAGCCCACATCTTTTAGAAGCAGACACTTTGTGAGTTTAAATATTTGTGCATTCTTATTCTCTCTCTCTCTCTCTCTCTCTCTCTCTCTCTCTCTCTCACAACACACACACACACCCACACATACATACACACAAAGAAAGAGGGAGAGAGGGTCAGTTTCCCAAGTCTGAAAAAGATACATATTTCACTTGAGGTCCAAAGTCACAAATTTAGGACATAAAATTAATATATATATTAATATATGTGATGTTTATATATTAACATATATACATATATATGGTGTTTATTTTTTTCTTTTTCTCCTTGCTGCCCCTTTGTTTGGGGATGGGGCTTTGAAAAAGAACTGAAGATGCCCATGTGTTTCTGGCTGTAAAGAGACAGAGAAGCTTTTCTACACATCTGTGACCAAATAATATATAAACTCCTGTCAATAGGCTACTGTTTCCCTAATATTTTTATTTAAGGAGATTACAGTCTTAACTGACTCTCTTCTTTTTTGCCCATAATAGTAATGCCTGATTCCAACTTCCTGGTTTTCTGCTGGGGTAGAGTGGGGCATCAGGGTTCAAGTAACTAGGAAACATACAGTATCCAGAGTTCTTCTCTGACGGAGCTTTTACAACCCCATTTTCTTTTTTCTCCTGCCCCACTCCTTGTTCTTGGTTTGGGAAAGAAAAATAAGAGCAGAGCTAGGAGAAAAGATAGAAATAACTTTTAAAAAGATTCTCAGATGTTGCACAATAAGATGACTCTGGTATTCGTGTAGGTTCTCACGGCAATCCACAGATAGCATATACGCTCAACAAGTACTGTCCTCATAAAAAACCAACGTAGGAAGCCCAGCAACTCACAACAAACACACCCAACAACATTTCCCCCAGAAAAACTCAGCGTAGGCGGGAAACATCTACACAGTGGCTTCAAGGAACGCTAGCTGGACGTTTCGGTTTACAAAGCTTAGTAGAATTGGATTGGATGTGGAATTTAGGGGGAAAATGGGGAGCAGCTAATGGAGGATCTATGGAGTAGAACTCCCAAAGGAATATGATAGTGTTTGAGAATGTCTTCAACTGCTCACAGGTTAGACTCTTCACAGATTTGTGTTGGCCCTTAATAAAAGTTGAGAAGAAAAAAAAGATCAACTTGAAGAATTTGATCCACAAACTTAAATGTACTTTCATCTTGACTGTTCAGATAGCAGGCCTTGTCATTTGGGGATACAAACCTAGCCTTTTCTCTTTTAAAAAATGATAGATATGAGCTGTTTGCCAGTATCTCCGCTAAAATGAAAGCAAAACAAAAATTGCAAAATGAAGAGAAATGACAGCCCTGAATCAATTTGGTCTTTTGTTTAAATTCCTGAGCAGTTCTCACAAATGCATTCTTCAATTTATACTGTTTAAAACATTTTCTCACCTGACACATACTGCACCTTGTATAATGCGCCCAAATGCCTCCTTACCTTTGGCTTTTATTACTGGTGACATTTTTCCTTTCTAGCCCTGCCTCCACACTTCTCACTGGGGTCCAAATCAGCCTTATATTTGTTAGCTCAGCTGGTTTTGATTTGTTTTGTTTGTTTTGTTTTTGTTCCTGTCTTTTTTTTTTTTTCAAATTGCCAGTGGTTAAGTGGACAAGCAGGATGCTCCGTGGCCCACAGCTATTTGAAAGTGAGGATGTGTTTCTTGCGAATCATTAAGTGGTTGGTATTGCCATCAGGATGGAAGTGTTTGACGTAACTTGTTTTTCGGGAGTGAAAAGTCTCAGGCATGCCAGGACCGTCCTGACTGTGTGTGGCTTGCTCACAGAGGCTCCATGTATATGAAGAGTTTAGTCATGTTCTAAAGGGCTCGTTCATGCTTTCTGATTCTGTCCGATTCCATCCCAGAGCCATTGCCACTGCAAAGCTGGCAGCTGCAGGGTGGGATCCCCCCGGTAGTAGCGGCTATGGCAGTAGAAGAGGAAATTTTATTTCCAGGTAAAGTGGGATCCGGATACTATGAAGTGGAGGGAGGGTGGGAGGGAAGGGTGGGTTGGGGAAAGGGAAGAATGGAGTTTTTTTGTAATAAAGTCATAAAGTATTTTTCCCTAATTTTCTCGCATTTCCTATTTATATAAAGAATCTCGATCACTGTGTTGCTCTACAGAGATTTTCAATGGAATTAATTTGGGAGACTGAAATAATCTCTGAAAAAGAAATTGACTAGTTATACTTACTTTTTGGACACTTTTTCTGTATTGTGAATTGTGTGGAAATGTACAGAATAAAAATGAAATATAACTGATTTCTTTCTTTTCTTTCTTGTCCACAATACAACAGATGAGAATACTAACCTTAGCTTTAGTTTAATTAATTTTTTTTAAATCAAAAGGAAAATAAAGAGTTGTCAAAAAGGATCCCAAATAAGGCAGAAATATTTTTGATAAATTAAATTTCTGCTTTTACAATAAACTAATGAGGTCATGTTTACCTTCCAGTCTCAATAAAAACATATTATAAAAGAATCATTGTTAAAATGTTGAACATCAGGTATTGAAGACTTGGGTCCCTAAAAAATGAGACTCAAATGACACAATTCCTGATCACCTCCACCTTACAGACTGCAGATTGTCTCCAGCAGTGAGACAGAACCTGGAAGCCTTCAGAGCAGGGTTCAGAGGTCAAGATATAAAGGAAACTAGATCTTGAACAGAGGAGTTTCAGAAAATAAAGAGTAAAGCAGAGAACTCCACACACCTGCAGAGGCTCCCCTTTAAGCCTCACTAGAGGGCTGTAATACATATGAGACTCTGAGTTCAAATCCCCTACTTCTACAAGAACCCTGGTGTGGCTATGCATAGGCCTAAGTTCTCTGCTCTGTGGGTAGGAGGCTCACGGGGGCTTGCTGACCACCAGCCTAGCTCCAGTTTCAGTGAGAGACCCTGTCTTCCAGGAAGGAGGAGAGAGCAAAACACCCAGCATCCTCCTCCAGCCTTCACGTGTGCACGTAGGAGCATGCTCTCTCCCACAACACTTTCACGTGTACCCTCACCACACACAGTATTTTGATAATGTTTTCTGGTAACTAAAATGTGCATCAGTTCGAAGATGGTTGGAATCATTTTACTCTTCGATGTCATGTTTTCCTGCTTTGGACAACCTGTGTATTAGATGGTAGATGTCTGTTTTATTTCTTCCATGATATAAGCTTCAATCGCTCAAAACTGGTTTTTCATCTTTTTAGATGTTAGTTTCATGACAGGTTAGGCAGTGTTAAAACAAGGGAAAGTCTAAGATACTTTCTTAAGGTGCAAAACAAGCTAACAAAACAGACAGAACAATATTCAAATCCGCATGAATTTTGATATTTCTCTAATTTTAATGAACCTCACAGGGATGGTATGCAGTTACCTGAAGGTTTTCTCTTCTTGGCAGTTTAATGCCATCATCTTCTTAGTTTTTGATTGGTTAGAGTCTAGCCACAAATTTGTTTCTTAAACTAAGATCTAGTGAAATGATTTGTCTTCTTACATGTCTGAAAATGTCTGCACTCTCCTTTCCTCGGGGTTTATCTGTCTTTGAAATTCTGGATTCAGCATCATTTTTCACTGAGAAGTCCAGAGGACTGGACTAAGGAGAAGAAGATCCTGTGTGCTTTGTGAAAAGTAAAGCTATTTGATAAACACAACAGACTGAAGAGACTCCACTCACAACCCAAGCCAAACACCTCCAATTTTACCAAGAAGAAAAACTACACCACAAAGAGTTTAAAATTCTATAAATATGACACAGCTACCGAGTGATAGGGATTTGCCCCCAAAGCACAGGGAGTCACCTGCACTTACATCACAATGCCAGGTACAGGGGCTTTGGGTTCCCCTGCAGGCACAAGAGGAAAGCAGGAGGGATGCATGGCAGAGCAGATTGTCGTAACCCAGAGCGGACTTGGAGACCAACGTTGGTGCAAAGGACCCAGGAATGCTCATTCCTTTCCACTCTGCAGAGGAAGACTGTAGGGGTGTGAGACAGTCTCAGGGACCCTTCTGGAAGGTCATCTTTGAACATGGGATTCATATGAAGATAGGAAGAACTTCAAAAATGCTCACACTGAAAGCCCTCAGTTTGGAAGCCTCCACTAACCCCATCTGGAGCACACTTTTTGAGTGGCATTTGTTGCATAGTGTTCATAATTGTTTTTTTTTAAATACTAATGTCATTTAGATAAGATGTGTATGAAAAGTCAGCCATAAAGCCTGACTTTTTGTTGACTGCACAATCCTTGAAGACTTTTTTTCTTAAATATGTGCTCAAATTTTTTCTTAAATATGTGCTCGACATTCAGGGCCAAATGTTGCTGGGTTATTGGCACTACAAGCTATCCGTTCAAAGGCACGAAGATAATTTGCGTAGGCATATACAGATGGAAAGGACAGGAACTTACACAGAACACAGATGTTCGATGGCTGCTATGTCTCACAACTACATTAAGGATATGATAATGATACAAGGAAGGATGTTTCCCCTTCAAGGAGCAATCTAATTACGTAGTGGGGTTTCTTCTCAGCGTGGCGTTGAATGAATCAATATGGACAGCTCTGAGGCGGGCCCTTATGTTGCTGGTTACAAACTCAGTAAACTTTGGCACATCCCGCTCTGCTTTCTGGGCCTCAGTTTCCTCGTTTGGGAATAGGAAAAAAATATGACATCAATCAAATTGAGTTGGTGTGCTCATTACATGATATTGGGTGAAAAAAATTAGAATACAGCTCTTTGCCCTAACTCTGTGTAGGGTAATTCCATTTAAACTCATTATATGTGTGTGTGTATGTTTTTAGGAAGATTATAAAATAACGGGTTTCAAGTTACTTTGTACAAAAGTCTTCAGTGTTATCTCTCCCCATATTTTCTCCTCTGCTCTGCCCTCCCACCTGCCGTCCCATTTNTTATAAAAACAATAGGCTTCCATATGGCTTTTCAGACATCCTCACTATTAGTCATCCCCACACCTCCTCATTCACCACTACTTTTGCTTACCTTTCCCTACATAAGCCCCTTATCTATTAGTCATCTTTCCCTTTTCATATTGTCAGTGCCCTACTCTCATTGGTTGCCAAACAAATAAACAAATAAGAGTGCCAGGTGTGGGCTGTCCCCTGAAGTTGTTCATGAGAGGTGATCTGGTGACCCTCCAAACAATACATGCTATGCCAGTGTTCTTGGTGGTACGATTCTATTGCTGAAGGCACCGCATATGTTAATCACAGGACCTGGAATGGGGAAATCGAGTCAGTACTGACCAGGAAGTTTTCTCCTTCCTGATTAGTTCTCACAGTACTAGAAGTTACTATGTAGGTTTCCAGGGGGTAGAGGAGACAATCACCACCAGTCTTACCCAGCTCTGAAAATTGTGATCTATAATAATAATTGGCTTGGCAAGATATGCCCGCAGGTGCAATAATGACACAATGTCCGGCAGTAACCAGCTACTTACTGATTGGATTTTAGTGCAGGAGGAAAAGCATGCCCAGAACTGTAAATCTGGCCAAGAAAGCCTACTTGGAGAGATAATAGGCTTAATGGATACAATACCCAATTGTCCTCTAAATTCACATCTCTATACCCATAAATAATGAAGCCCTCAGGACTCATCAGAGAAGTTTCTCTGCAGACTATAGTTAATGCAGAAATTCGCGAATGCCCAAAGTGCAGAGAGTAAGCACAAGTGAATGAAATGCTCAGCCATGAATAGGCCGTCTGAATCCTCCCCATTTCCGTCAAGACTCAGGGACCACTTTAGAGAAGGTTGTAAGAGCTGGAAGTCAGCAAGGACTAGCGCCACACAGTGTCTTCCAGACTTGAGGGGAGTCCTGCGCTCATGAACTCACAGCTGCTGTGGTTGCTTGCATAAGACCTGTACAGAGTAAGCCAGAAGACTCTCCCCCAAGTTTTTTGTTTTGTGTTAATTTTATTGGTTAAAGAAACTGCTTGGCCCTTTGATAGGGTAGAATTTAGATAGGTGGAGTGAACAGAACAGAATGTTGGGAGAAAGAAGCTGAGTCAGGCAGTTGCCATGATTCTCCCACTCCAGACAGACGCAGGTTAAGATCTTTCCTGGTAAGCCAGCTCATGGTGCCACACAAAATATTAAAAATGGGTTAGATCAATATGTAAGAGCTAGTCAATAAGAGGCTGGAACTAATGGGCCAGGCAGTGTTCAAAAGAATACAGTTTTCTTGTAATTATTTTGGGGCATAAGCTAACCATGTGGGCAGCTGGGAGCCAGGCTGTGGGAAGAGGCCCGCAGCTCCTACTACAGAACGGCGCCCAACATGGAATGCCAAATTGTAGACGGCGTAATAACCAGGCTAGCTTAATATAAAACAACAAATTTTAATAAAGGGATAGCTTATAACACCAGGTATCCAGCAATAAACAGGAGATACAAAAAAAAAAAAAAAAAAAGAGAGAGAGAGAGCAGCGGGGCTTGCACTCACCAGATTTATATGTAAACATTAGTCCAAGGCAAACATGCCCCCTAAGGGGGCTGGGCTATCCCTACAAATCTCCATCCTTAGGTGAGGAGCTCTTGACATTTGGTGACCTCTGGGGCAAGGAAGAGTTTATTTTCTTTTCAGAGTATGATCCTTGGTAGGCTGCTGTGCTCTAGTGAATGTCCTCACACCACTGAGTATCTAATTGGATTTGATGTGTGACAGAGAGGCAGAGACAGAGAGACAGAGAGGACATGGAATTGTGAGGGTGCTGGGGATGAATATGTGAGGAACTGGGAGCAGGAACAGGAGGTGACTATCAAATACACTTTTATGCATGTATGAAATTCTCAAAAAATTAATAAATTAGTACTAAGGAACACAGCTTTATATATTCTAAGCGCTCAAAAATAAACTTTAGCTATAAAGTAACTATGGAATGGTTTCACTGGTGAAAAGTGTATCACATCTGCAACATTGTTCTTCTGAACTGTGAGGCTGAGAATAGGTAAAGAGAAAGGGATCTGTTTGCTTTTATTCTGGAGTCAGTTTACCTAATCCTCTGTGTTTAGACATAAAAGCTGTAATCTGACCCTCAATACTTTAGTTTCACTATCTTGTAAAAAATAAAAGTTAAAGCCGTGAAAACTTTGGCAACGACAAATAAGGTTACAATTCCGAAGACTGAGAGAGAACATGTAGAATAAACATCCTCCCAGTTTTGTAATGTAAATGGAAAATTATCAGCTCCTTCTAAATCTTTGTTCCTATGACATCAGTATGTGGGCACTGCGGATGTGAAGGGAAGCCACTATGCTAGCCTCTGGGGAATGGACGCACACGGTGCACATTAACAATTTAAAGTCTCCAGATGTGCTTATTTTAAAGTTGTCTTATGTTAAAACCGTGGCCATATTTCCAGCTTCAGAGGGCGTCAAGCTACAGTTGCACCACTTCTCTCACAGTGGAAATGCCTATCCTTGCTGGGATGACTCTGCCCACCTGTCCTGCGCAGGGCTGGCTCAGCTCCCAGCCTTTTCTGTCGCTGTAAATCTCACCTCCGAGTGACTCTGAGTGAGTGAGATCTGACCCTTCTGGACTGACAATTTGGGGAGCTTTTACAGAAGAGGGGGGAAGAGAGCTTCTTCAACTCAAATCTCAGGTTTACTATGAGGATCATGGAATACCTATAGGGACTAAACCTTTTGGGTGCCGCCGCTGCTCAGTCTGAAAAACAGCTGACGGCTGGTTTCAATTATCTTCATAGAAAAATCAATGGAAAGCAGTTTGTTCCGGCTCAGTGAGCTGCTGGCTCACTGTGGGGAGAGATTTCAACCATTCTCTCTTCCAGTGACACACTCGTTCCTCTGACACAGGTAATCAGGGGAGAAAGCTGCAGCGACTCTCTGTACCTCTGGTAAAAACTGCATCTGTAATCACCAAATGCAAAATGCCTGTTTACATTGCCAGCAAAATAGTGATGCTGAAAGAATGGAATTTTCTAACCCTGGCCTGAGTTAGACTCATATTTTCCATATCCAGAAAGAAGTAAATGCTGAATAAACAATAACTACTAATTACCATCTATCTGTGGGGGTCATAGAAGAAGAGTGTATTAGTCATTTGATTTAATAAGTACGCTTGAGGGAAGGGATTTCTCAGAAATTTGTTCTGCATCTTATAATTTTTTCTGGTGTTCAAAATAAGCAGATGCTATAGCATTCTGTGTTATAAACGGGAACAGGGCACTCAGTGGCACGAATGGAAATCTCAGATCCTCACAAGAGTGGTTTTGGTTAATGGTAGTTTTTTGTTTCTGTTGCATGATTTTCCCGGGAAGATGTAAAAAGTTAAAAAACAAAACAAACAAACAAACAAAAAACTACCCACCCCAAACGGCACCAATGGCAAACCAAAGGATTCCAATGTATCGGAATTACTTATAGAGGTATGGAGGAAGTCTTCCTTAGAGGACCATGGGTGTTTTAGTCTCTTTTCCTGGTGCTGGGATAAAACACTCTGACAAAAGGAAATTAAGAGAGAGAGAGGTTAGGCAGGGCAGCAGAGCTGGAAGCATCTGTTAAAACTGCATCAGGAGCCGTGCGTGCATCAGGTGCTCACTGCTCACCTCCCTCTCCTCACTCACATAGTCCAGGCTCCCATCCTGAGGATGGCAGTGCACACAGTGGGTATAGATCCTCCCTCCTCAATTGCAATCAAGACAGTTCCCCACAGACATGTCCAGAGTCCTATCTCCAAGGCGATTCTCGATTCTATCAAGATGACCACACTAAATATCATGGTGGGTGACGCCAAAGCAGCTAGCTGCATCACCTTCGAAGTCCCATCCTGGCTCAGGTGACAACATAACAGAAGCTCAAAAATGGGAGTTCCATTGTCTCATAACCACCTAATCCTACAGACTCTAAGATTTCCTAAGACTACGTGCAGGATGGCGCAAGAGGAATCAATAGCTGGACTTCTCTGTGAGATTCAAGCGACCCTTTCTCTAACCTACTTACCAATGTCATAGCTCTAACTAGAACTGCAGTTTTCTCTCTTATTCCCTTGCCACTGCTCTAGAGTGGCCATGGGCTTGCTACGCACCCAGAAGAAACAGATCAGTATAACAGGCATCATTGAACCCTGATTTCCTGAGATTATAGCCTGAGCTGTCTCCTTCCACTCTGTCTGTGGGTTTATTCTCTTTCGTGATGGGACCTGAGCTAGTATAAAGCTACTGATGGATCATGTTCATATCATCCTTGTTGGATCCCAGTGTCATTATGAGGAAGTTTAAGCCAGCCACATAGAGAGATGCAGAGAGAGGAAGATGCCTGGCCAGCCCACGCCTGTTCTTGCCACCCTAGCTGTGGCATTCGTCACAGAAGTGATTGAAGAAGCCATATGGGGCGTTCAGGTTCTACCACACAGCAGCATGTAATCACTTTCAGTGAGCCTTGTTCACGATGCACAATCACAAAGAGATCATATTTTCTTTTCCTTTGCTTTACACTTTTGTTGTTAGAGAAACAGGGTGTCGCTCTATAGTCCAGCTTGGCCTTGGAGTCATTATCCTCCACTCCAGCCTCCTGAGTGATGGATTACTATGATTCCGGGTCTTTAAACCCATCAATCAGTCACCCAGCAATAGTAAATGGATCAGCTTCTCCCTGTCTGAAAGGAGACAGTCCAACTGAGTTGACCATTTGTGATTCATTCCTTCATGCTAGTGGGGCAGGCTAAAGTACACAGTACACTCCTCACCTCAACCGATAATTCAATCTGCGGTGTTGGAGGGACCCCAGCTATGCTGTGTAGTCACAGAATGACAGGACTGGAAAGTCCTCACACAACACTTATTCTGATTTCAAACTCCCTAGTTCAAAAAGTGAAGAAAAAGAACAACCCCCTAAAACCCCTTCAGCTCTAGCAAGGTTAACCTAGGCACATGAGTCATGTTCTGTGGCTCTCACTAGTACCCGCTGGCATCAGTGGTTTTCAATATGACTTTGTTGTACTCTTTTATCTAAACTTCAGTTCCATCTGTACTATGATCTGATGATGAAGGTATGAGAGGAAACTGAGGTGAAGGGAAATTTATCAATATTCTCCCCTCAACAGCAGCTATGTTGGCAGTTGCTCCCCAAAACCTCAGTAACCTTCTAATTGAGGGCTGTTAATGTCATGGTGATATAGAAAGCTGTTTTTATATTTTCGGAGAATGTTCTCTTTCTCTCTCTCTCTCTCTCTCTTTCTCTCTCTCTCTCTCTCTCTCTCTCTCTCTCTCTTTCTCTCTCTCCCCACTTATATTTGTGTGTGTGTATTTCTGTCTGTCTCTCTCTCTTTCTTCATACTTCACCCTTTTTCCTTCCCTCTCTTACTCTACGACTACTTTTATTATGTACTATTAAGGTTTAAAACTGCTATTTAATGTATATTTCATCAAAATGACTATACACTTTAGGTAACAGGGCAGTGATATTAAAGGACAACATTATACAAATCTATATATTAGCCAAGAGGCATAGAAGTTAAGAAGGAAAGTTGCCATGCGTAGAATTGCCCATATGTTAATATATCCCCAATCAAATTCATTTCCACTCAAACCACTTCCAGTTTCTGACACTACCACCTGTCTTCATTCTCTCGTCTGGTCTGCTGGCCAGTCCATGACAGCTATTTTTCAGTGTGCTATTATCTACCAATATTATGCAATATGAGGAAACTAAATTATGGGAATAAATCACAGGTTTTTTAAACACAGAGGACTCTGACAAGATACTCTCTGTCAGGAGAATGATTTTAATAACAGTGACTATGAAATATGTTTGAAAATTTGACTAGTGGTTCATGTATTGTAAATATAATGATGCAAAATCGAAATGTATTCTCTCTTCCTGGAGTAAACTAAAGTAAAATGTAAAATAGAGATTTACATTTGATTTTTAATTGGGGTACTACTCAGTGTATATAAAGCTAAATTTATATAGCCGTATAAAATATTTTAGTTTTATCCTCCAATACAAACACTACCGTTTGCTATGAAAGTGTAACCTCCTTTTGTTATTGTTGTTGTTGCTTTCGAGACAAGAGTTTCTCTGAATAGCCTTGACTGTCCTGGAACTTGTAGACCAGGCTGTCCTTGAACTCACAGAGATCAGCCTGCCTCTGCCTGCTGAGTGCTGGGATTAAAAGTATGTGCCACCACCACTGGCTTATTTTTTTTATTTCTATTTATCCTTAGATGGTGAAACCTTCCTCTGCATGTTAGTTGCATTATGTCTTACTCTGAGATCTTTTTACAAGGGACAGAAGGAGAAGGCTACTTACTGGGTGTCCTTTAAATCCTGTGTTTTTAACAGGTATATATTGTTTATTTAGTTTAATTAATAAATTTGCTATTCATTTGTTTCTCTGTGTGTGTTTGTGTTCATATGTCTGTCATCACATGTATGTCCTTGGAGGTCAGTGAATAATCTTGGGTGCCCGTTCTTGCCTTTCACATTGATAAGATCTCTTGTTTGCTGCTGTGTATGTCAGGCTGCCTAGCCTGTGAGCTTCTGAGAATTCTCCTGTCTCTGCCTGCTATCTCCCTGTGGGAAGGCTAGGATTACAGATAGGAGGTACCGTGTCTGAGTGTACATGGCTTCTGATGGACTGAATGCCGGTCCACAAACTGGTGTGGCCCACTGAGCCTTTATCCTAGCACCTTTGTTTATTTCATTATTATAAATTTTCATCACAG
This sequence comes from Alexandromys fortis, assembly GCF_014885135.2. NCBI lineage: Eukaryota > Metazoa > Chordata > Mammalia > Rodentia > Cricetidae > Alexandromys > Alexandromys fortis. The sequence goes on along the minus strand of NW_026067941.1, from coordinate 5,265,206 downwards.
CTTTCTGAACGGTTGTCAGTAGCTTCGCTGCATAAATGATGAAGCCACTAAAAGTTGAGCCACTTGTGTGAAGCCAGTCAGTTGCTGTGTAGAAGAGGAGGAATTATAATCGCAAATTGTTTATTGATGAGCTTTGAGCCAAACCCAGGGAATATTACTTTTTACTCCAATTTTCAGCTGATGAAAAAGTTAAAGTTTATAATCTGTGTTTGTAGGAGCTCACAGAGACTGAACCGACAGGCAGGGAGCTGCCTAGGACTGGCCTCTGTTGTCACAGCTGCTTACTAAGTCTTTTGAAGTTAAAAGACATGAAAAGTGTGGTCTTTGAGACGAGATTAGCATAGAGTCATAATTTTGCAGGGGAAAGTATACATACATGTGTCATGCACCAGTTGTAGCAGATGTGGAGTATGGACCACACCAAAGCCTTCAGCGCACATGTCGTTTGCCCACTTTCCATTACAGAGGCTGCAAAAATTCATCTTTAACATACTCAGTGTCTTTGAAGTCAAGAACACACATGACCTTGTTGTTGCTGTATAACATATATGGCTGGATGGATACTTCCAGAAAGTTCTAGAAAGATTCCTTCTTTTGACCTGAAAAGGGAATATTGAAGGATAAACCTTCCACCCCTGCCCCTGCCCCAGGCATCTCACAACTATACAGAATAGCAAGAAAATCCTTGAGAAAACAAACCAATGCCAGCAACCCGTTGTTATATGAGATATTGTTAGTCAGGCTACGTCAGACATTACAAAGCTGACATATTTCTAACCATCTGTAAAAGTGGTGGCCACACTTGGGGCATGCATCTGTCATCTGAAGTCATTTTTTTTTAAATGTATCTATGTGTTTTAATCAAATCAGCTCTGCTGTTCCTCCCACCCGGCTTTCTGAATGTTCCTCACTGAGTCTCCCTGTCAACTTCACGTGTTCCTTATTTTAAACCACTGATTCCAACTGGTGTTGCAGATAGCTGCATGGCTAGAGGCCTATCCAGCAGTGGAGCATGAGTAACATACTCAGGGCTACATCCCTGAAGAACACAGAAGCTTCTTTTCCAGCAGCCAGCAACTGCCAATCACTCCTTAGCTGGGAATACTTATTGGCTTGATCTTCTATAGGTCTTGTGTATTCTGTCACAACTACTGTGAGTTCATATATACACTGGCCCTGTTATATCTGGGAGATTGTTTCCCAGCAAGCTGCTACTGCCTCTGGCTCTTATAATTTCTCTGCTCCCTCTTCCAAGCTGATCACTGACCCTTGAGGGGTGTGGTTGTGATAAAGATATCCCATTAAGAACTGAGCATGCCACTCTCTTGCTCTCTGCACAATGGCGAATCATCGGTCTCCAGATTAGGCAGCTACTGCAAAAAAGAAGCTTCTCCGATTATGACTGAGAGATACAGTAACCTATGGGTAGAAAGATAAGCATTTGGAGCATGGCTTGCTATTATGTCTATTTATCAACAAAGTAGTAATAGGTTTTTCCCTAGAAGATGATCGTTATGATGAAAAATTTACGTGGTAAGGCAAAAATGTAATGAAACATTTGGGAAGGCATATACATAAAAGGACCCAAGGGCATTCTTGCAGGTTTGAGACTCAATCTGGAAATCCAGGTCCACAAGGTCATTTACTTTGTAGGCCTGTTGTGGGGATAGCATGAAGCGTCTGCAAACTGACTCCTCAATTCCTGAAAGTTTAGGATAGTTTCAACTCCTTGTTATTTATATCCCTGAGTTTATTGACAAAATAAACATTCAGTTTTATAGCACTCTTGACATAAAGTTGCAGTTTCAAGTTTTTTTTAAGATTTATTTATTTTACTTTATTGGCATGAGTGTTTTTGCCTGCAAGTGTGTGTGTTGTGTGTGTGTGTGCGCGTGCGCGCGCGCGCGTGTGCGTGTGCGTGTGTGTGTGTGTGTGTGTGTGTGTGTGTGTGTGAGAGAGAGAGAGAGAGAGAGAGAGAGAGAGAGATCAGCAAGGCCTAAAGAGACTACCAGATCTCTTAAAAATGAAATTAATGGTTGTAAGCTTCCATGGGTGTTGGGAATAGAACCTAACTCCTCTAGAAGATCAGCTAGCATTCTTCATCACTGAACCTTCTCTATAGCTCTAGTTTTCAAATGTTTCAACAGACTTTGCTTGAATTTGCCTTACAGATACACGAATCTGTTCCTTTCTTAATATAACTTTGATTGGTGCTTTTTTTCTGACTTGTTATTTAAATTAGGCAGAGAATACAACATTCTCATTATACTATTCTTTGAAGATGAAACAGAAATTAGTACACATAAGGAAATTTGGTGGCAAAGGCTGCAGGAAGGGAGTATAAAATTAGAGGTAGGAACCAGTGATACACATGTAAAAACACTAGAATAACTGTAAATCACTGGAAGTAGGGGAGCAATTAAGATACCGCTGACCTCTGTATGAGTCAGTGTTCTATTGCTGTGAAGAGACTCCATGACCACAAAAACTCTTATAGAAGAAAGCTTTTACCTGGGACTTGCTCTGGTTTCAGAGGTTTAGTCCATTATCAGCAAGGCGGAAAGCATGAAAGCACACAGACAACATGGTGCTGGAGAGGTAACTGAGAATTCTACAGCTGAATCTACAGGAAGGTAGCAGGAAGAGAGGGACTCTGGGTACAGCTTGGGCTTTTGAAATCCCAAAGCCCACCCCTCAGTGACACACTTCCTTAAACAAGGCCACACCTCCTAATTCCTCTCTAGTATTATCACTTCCTAATGACCAAACACTGAAATATGGGAGTGTATAGTCTCTAACCACCACACCTTCTTACATCTACAAGCAGAGAGCCAAACTCAAGCAACAGGAAAGAATATTGCCAATATATTAAAACAAAACCCCAGCAAAATTAAAATCATTGAAACTTTAGCTATTGAAGACAGAAAAACATCTCTCTGAAAGTGAATGTTTGTCATAAAAATTATTAAAAGAAGTGCATTGTGATGAGCGAGAGAATACAGGGCAATTGGTATGAAAACCAAAGTGAATCTATCAATTTTGAGCCTGAACTAGAGGATAACCAAAATAGTTTGTTTAATGCACACATGGATTCTCTCTCTCTCTCTCTCTCTCTCTCTCTCTCTCTCTCTCTCTCTCTCTCCTCTCTCTCCAGTTCACTTTGATATGATGGATCACCAAAGAGTGGTTGCCTCCCTAAGTTGTTGTGTTGGATGTTTTTTGTCAATTTGACAGAAGTTAAAATCACTTGGGAAAAGGGAACTTCGACTGAGAAAATATTTTCATTATTTTGACTTGTAAGCAAGGCTGTGGGACATTTTCTTGATTAATGTTTGATGTGCAAGGGTGCGGCCCAGTGTAGGTGGTATCCCTCCTGGACTGTTGGTTTTAGATTATTTATTAAAATACATTTGAAATGACACTACATTTCCCCATTTTGTCTAAAAATAAATAAAAAAGAAGGCTACAACTAATATAAGAAAACTATATACAATAAGTACAATGACTATTACAATATATACTGGCAATAAATGTATCAACACTGTGTAGTCCATTTGCATTTGACAAATTCAGAAAAAATATTTGGTGAGTCCAAAGTCTTATACCTAATTTACTTTCTATCATAACTTGCTTTCTGTGTCTGGTAAACTACAACTATAGCTATCTAATCTTCAACTTCCTCAGAGACCTAAGGAAAAGATGATATTTACTGAGTAAGCAGGAAGTACACACAAGTGACTTCTAAAAACTGTGAGTAATGACAGGAACAGCTGGCTACCTGGACAGTCACCCAAAGTTTCTCTACAACATTGGGGCATCCATCTTCGGCTTTTAGGCCTAGCATATTCAACAGACTTTTCTGTGAAGCAGGATATTTTGTGTCCTGCTTGTCTAATTAGGACAGAATAATGTCAACAGTCAGGGCAGCGGAGTTTTCTTGCCCAATGGCTTATGTTAACCACAAAGAAAGTAAACTCCATGTGGAGTTTCTTCGATGCCCATTATCTTCTCCGAAGTAGATTGGTGCTGCCAGGAGCAGACATGAATCGTTGTCATAAAAAAGAACCTCAGTTATTAAAACATTTTAAATGCCATGTTCTATAGATCTCTGAAGTGTTTGAAGATGACCTGAATCTAAATTATATCTTTGTTAAAAGACATAACTAATGTGAACTATTTTTTATTTATTTATTTGTTTGTTTTATTTTTTAATTAATTTATTTATTTATTAAAGATTTCTGTCTCTTCCCCACAGCCACCTCCCCTTTCCCTCCCCCTCCCCCANCTCTTCCCCACCTCCGCCTCCCCTTTCCCTCCCCCTCCCCCAATCAAGTCCCCCTCTTTCGTCAGCCCAAAGAGCGATCAGGGCTCTCCGTCACGTGGGAAGTCCAAGGAAAACCATCCTCTGTCCAGGTCTAGTAAGGTGAGCATCCACGAAACTGCCTAGGCTCCCACGAAACCAATAGGTCCAGTAGAATCAAAAACCCGTTGCCATTGTTCTTGAGGTCAAACATAGCGGACAAGGAGGACTACTGAGACCTCAAGAATAATGTGAACTATTAAGTTCTAAGTGCTTAACTACTAATCTATATTTCTTTACTATCCTAAACAGTTGATAATAATAATTTCAAGGACTAGAAACTTGTATTACACTGTTAAATGAGCTGTATAGATATAATACCTTGAACAAGATTGGATATATGTATAATATATTTGAACAAAAATAATATCAAATTTGTATCAATATACAATTTTTGTGTATACTATACAAAGTAAAACCAATGTAAAACACTTAAAACTAATAGTTTCTTTTTAAAAGTAGATTCAATAACATACTTTTTTATTTTTATCATATCTACTTCCTTTATCTTATCATATTTATATTCCTTTTTTCTTTTTCTTTCATTTTCTCTCTCTCTTTCTTCTTTTTGTTTTTTTAAGACAGGGTTACTTAGTAGCTATGGAGCCCATCCTAGAACTTACTCTGTAGACCAGGTTGACCTTGAACTCACAGAGCTCCGCCTGCTTCTGCCTAGTAAGAACTGGGATTAAAGGTTTGTGCCACCACCACCTGGCCCTTTTCTTTTTCTTCAAAACAAGAGCCTTGAATTTAATTTTTTTGTTTTGTTTAGCGTTTTTTCTGACCATTGTCCATAACAATCTGTAACCAATATATTAAACAAAGAAAACATTCATAATCTACTTTTTGGAAATGTGGGCATAGTTTTCTAGGCTACTTCCTGCTTATTGGGGGCGCTAATATGGGGACCCAAAGAAAATTTAGGATTATGGTCAAGTCCTTACTGGAGTATTCTGTGTGACTGGATCATTTCAGCCAGCAGTCTTGAAGCTGTTCTATATGTAGAAGTCAGAGGAAACTGCAACAAATGTACTCTGAAACATTGGATCATCTGGGTCATCTCTTAACATTTTTCAGGGGGGGGTCTTCCTTGATCAAACCTTATTTTTCTTAACCAACAATGAATCCACTGACTCTTATTTCCTGTGGAAACAAAAGTAAAATTTCTTCAAAGTAACATATCTTTTGACTTAAATTTTGAAGTCAAGGCATTTTGAGCAAACCTATTTTTTTAATCCAGAATGAATCCACAGCCTCTCACTTCCTATGGAAACAAAAGCTAAAAGCCTCTTTTCCAAAGTCACTTATCTTTTGAATTAAATTTTGAAGTCAAGTCATTTTCAAAATATATAAGTTGGATTAATACAGCAGCCTCAATAATCAAATGTCTTTGTCTTTTTTTGCAGCTGTTGCTTCTTCCTCAGCAGTCAAACAATTCAAAGACAATACAGTAACATACAGTATCCAGATTCGCTGTGTATTTTCCATCTTTACATGGAAGCTAGGCTGGGGCACATGGGAGCTGGGAGATTTAGTTTTTCTCATGAACCCAGGTAGCTAGGTTTGGGTTCTGATTCCTAAAAATAGCATTTTTGAGAATTTGTGTCACAAAAAGTTGGACACACTAGATTATATAAGAAAGCAGACTGGCTGGGTAGTGGGGGTGCATATCTTTAATCCCAGAACTTGGGAGGCAGAGGCGGGTGGATCTCTGAATTCAAGAAAAACTGGTCTACCAGAGTTAGTTCCAGGACAGGCTCCAAAGCTACAAAGAAACACTGTCTCACAAAAAAAAAAATAAAATAAAAGAAAGAAAGAAAGCAGACTGATAAAGCCACAGGGAGAAACCAACAAGCAGTTTTTCTCTATGGTTTTTATATACATTCCTTGGCCAGATTTCCAGCCCTGACTTCTCTTCATGACTGACAACAAACCATAAGCTGACATAAATCCTTTCCTGCCTTAAGTTGTTTTGGGTCAGTCTTGTATCACAGCAACAGAAAGCCAAACTAGGACAGCAGGGAAGTAATTAAAAGTCAGCCTTTAGCAAAGTTTCTTATTTTTACTCCATTTAAAAGGGTGAACAGCAGTTTAAAGATGGTTTTATTACACTATTGAGAGCTTCTTACAGGAAAAGGAACTGATTTAGGAACATTGTGAGTGGACTACTAATTGGCCCATAGTTTTTGAATCATTCATGGAACTTACATATAAAGTGGAATCTTTAGCTGCCAGTTTGTGCTGTGGTATAGCTCTGTTAACTATAGCTAAACAATGCTTTCTCCACCACTGGGATCTTTCACAGCCCCCCAGCTGGAGATTCCTAGGGGTGGACTTATTTCTAATAGTCCACTTCTGCTCCTTAACTCAAAGACCAGTGTTCTCATCTGGGAAGCTGGAGTGTGATGGACTACTCTTGCTCATTTGATACTTTCTCACTCATAGCAAACTGACTGCTGCTTCGAATCAGTTCTGTGCTCCCTAATCTGTTGCTCCTTAATTCTTGTTTACTTATTTAGACTGCTATTATTTCCCACAGGAATTATCTCAGTGGGTACACACTGCATCTTTTATTTTAAGTACAGCACATCACAGTAGGACTTTTTAAAATGTGTGTGGGTGTGTGAGTGCAGGTGTATTACTGTGTGTGTCAACATAGATATAGGTTATAAGGTAGCTTGATGGAGTTCATTCTTTCCTTTTACCTTATGGGTCCCTGGTATGAAACTCAGGTCATCAGTCTTGGCGACATGTTACTTTACCTGTTGAGCCACCTTGCTAGCCCAGAGTGGAAAATTTTAAAAACAAAAATCTGATGTATGATGCTTCACAGCTTAGAACTTGTTATGATGCTAACCATACTGTAGAGACAACATCCTCAATGATGCTGGCAAGGCCACAGATCTGATCCATGTTCATCTATTCAAATCCACTTCTTAGAATTTCTTTCTAAGGAAGCTATGCAAACAATGGAGCATCTGTGTACAGAGGCCTAGTGCACTGTTTCAGCTTTGATTTCTCTTTTGCATATATGCTGAGGTAAAACAGGATCTATTTAAGCATATATATGTACACACATGCATACTTTATATGTATATATGTATATACTTAACCTTTCAACCCAATCTTTTAGGTCTTTTATTATTCATTTCATTTTTTTTCTTTTTTTTTATTGAGAATAGGAAAAAAAAAGTTTCCGCCTCCTCCCGGCCTCCCATTTCCCTCCCCCTCCCCCCACTCTTCTCACCCTCCCCCCACTCTTCTCACCCTCCCCCCACTCCTCTCCCTCTCCCTCTCCAATCCAAAGAGCAGTCATGGTTCCCTGCCCTGTGGAAAGTCCAAGGTCCTCCCCCCTCCGTCCATGTCTAGGTTGTTCACCTTCATTTTTTTAAAATTATATTATTTCCCCCTTTCCTTTCCTCATGCTAATCCTTCCCATGTACCAGCTCCCCTGGTTCACTCTTAAAATCATGGCCTCTTTATTGCTGTTGTTTTGTTTGTCTTTTGAGGCAGGGTTTCTTTGCATAACAGCCCTAGTTGTCCTGGAACTCACTCTGTAGACCAGGCTGGTCTTAAACTAACAGCGATCCACCTGCCTTTGCCTCCCGAGTGTTGATATTAAAGGCATATGCAAAATCATGGCTTCTTTAATTACATATGTGCACACACATACTTGCTTAATCTATAAATATAACATGCTCAGTCTATTTAGTGTTACTTATATATCTATGATTTTAGGGGTGGTCACTTGGTATTAGAGAATCAATTATGAAGACTCATGTCTGAGGAAGACTGTCTCTCCTGCTGTGCTCTCAGCATTCTGCAGTTGCCTATAGCTCTTTATCTGCGCATCAGGACACATAAGGTTTTTGTGCTAGCATGTGTTTTGACATACGTCTTCAGATCTTTCTTAGATAGCCATATTGTTGAGCTATCATGTGTGACTCTTCCCTGACATTTCCAGAAGACACATTCTCACAACAAGTTTTCTGCCCCCTCGGATCTTACAATCTTTCCCCTCTTCTATGATGTTCCCTGATTCTCACATGCAGGACTTGTGCTTGAGATGGATTAATTTGGGGCTGGTTGCTCTACAATCACTTGTTCTCTGCATCTTGACCAGTTGTAGTTTTTCTGTAATGGTCTCCATCTCTTGCAAAGAGAAGTTTTTCTTGATGAGGGATGAGAACTACACTTACTTGTGTGTATAAGGATAAATATTTACAGTGCAGTTGGGGATTATGCTTATTTAGTAAAGTGATGGTTTTAGGTTCTCCTCTAAGATCCATGACCTCACTAGTCCTGGGGAGTTGACTAGGTTTCTACTACTAGGCAGAATCTCTCTCCTGTGAGATGCCCTTTAGGCCAGATAGAGAGCTGCTGGGAGTGCCGCTATTGAACCTTAGAGTTCTCGGTCTTACTGATTAGGGATACTGGTTGCTTCCCCATTTTGGAAGCTTGAATAGCACCTTCTAGTAGGATGGAAAGCCTAAGACCTGGTACTATGAAAGCTCATCCTCAGGAAGGAGGCTTCATCTTGAGTCCAGAGTACCTGGTGCCTTCAGAAATAGGCATTTAACCTCAGTCTCTGGAAGAAAACCAGGAGCAGCAGCAATAGCCTGTATTGTTTGTGGAGTCTCTTGGTTATGGTGTTTTTGTTAGACAAGTCTTTGACTCTTGGCAGAACAGTATCAGCCCAAGTGGCATAGCTTCATTTAAGCTATCTATATGTATAAATGGGTATACATATATATACAAATAAATACATATATATTTAATTTGACATAAATAATGATTCCTTGGGCTTTTCCAGACATCCGTGGTGTTACTTTACTTTCCTCTCTCTCCCACTGCATTGACCTCTTTTCTCCCTCCCTAATTAAACCCTCCCCCTGCAAATCACTTGCGTCCTGCTATTTCTGTGTCTAGTGCTCTCTCTCAAGGTCCCCTTTTAACTTTTCCGATTTCTGTTGAATTCAGAGTTGTAATGATGCTGAACCACAGTGACAACCACCATGGCACAAGAGCTTTGAGGAACAGCAGTGACACTCAGCAGCTCTCTAACTGGTCTAAAGGCTAGCTCAGCAGGAAAGAAACAGCTCCTCTACCAGCTTGTATACTCACATCTATAAGTTGGGAGCTGAGACTCACAGGCAAGGAAGGACATGTAATGTTGTTTTCCTAGGTTTGGGGCACCTCACTCAGTATAACATTCCACTGTAGTTATCTTCAGCATTGGTCACAGATGTCAATGTCTACCAGCTCTTTAGCAAACTGACAGGAATATTAGAAATCTGAGTTCTAAAAACCATTAATATCCACTTAAAGTTTTAAATATGCAAAGTCGGACAAGATCTGAAATCTGTAAATAGAGACTGTGCTTTCACTTTTCCAGCCACCCAGATCCAAATAATCACACAGAAATGATATTAATTACAACACTGTTTAGCCGATGGCTCAGGCATATTTCTAGCTAGCTCTTATGTCTTAAATTAACCCATTTCTATTATTTTATATTTTACTATGAGGCTCATGGTTTGTTACCTTACATCTTGCTTCTAGGCAGCTAAAAGGCATCTCTCTGACTTCATTTTCTTCCCTCCTCTATCTCTGCTTTGATTTCCCACCTTGCTATATTCTGCCCTGTCATGGGTCAAGGCAGCTTCTTTATTAACCAATGGTAATGAAACATATTCACAGCATACAGAAGGGCATCCCACATTGTAAATCAAATAATGTTGGGTTTAGATGAGTCCTTTATAGTTCCTGTATCTTTCAGTGCTCTAACATTGTGTGCCAAATCCAACCTAATCTGTGAAAAGTAAGCCCCTCCCCAAACTATTCTGAACTAAAATTAGCAAGTTATAAATTACGTGTACTCTCTTTTTAAGAGTATGAATGGACACAGGAAGCAACCATTCAGCAGATAACTGGTTGGCGCTCTTGTTCCCACTAAATAATTCAGTGTCTCTAATGGAAGTCAGATCCAATGTCTTCCCAGTGGATGAGCGTTATCCAATATTCAGCTAGTAGTTCAAGGCTTGTAGAGAATAACAGTAAAGCATGAGGTAAAAAGTAAAATATTTTAATGGTGTTCATATTCTCCTGGGGGTATCCTGACAAGAAGTTTCTAGCTTCCTGGGCATCTGTCTCTGCTGTGAAGAGATAGAGAGAGGGAGAGAATGAGTGAAAATCAATATTCCAGTGTGAAACAGTCAGAAAGTTCAACAAGGGGCACCGGTTTTAACAGGTTTGTGTATGTGGTTAGCCTTTCACAAGTCCCTGGTCTGAAGAGGACAGAAGATGTACTAAGTAAATAACTCATTAGGAACCAAATGTCCAGGTTTGCTGAGCTCAAAAGGAGCTCTCTCCATCTAAGGGAGAATATTCATGTGAGCCCGTCTAGAGACTTCAGCAACAGAATGAACTGGTGCATAAAGTGCTGTGTTGTTCTCTGCCTTCCCCTCTCTCATTCAAAACAGGAAGGGAATATTGATTTCCTCGTCTTGGCCACCAGCCCCACCTCTTCTCACCATAAGTACTGAGATGAATGAGAGTGAGTCTCTCAAAGCACTAAGCAATCTTCAAGAGAGTACCGCCTTATAAATTAAAAAGAGAGAAAAAAAGAAAGAAAAGCTGTATTATTACGGGGTAGAAATGTCAGAGAGAAAGTTGGAGCTCTTATCAAAGGCTGTTGGTGCCCCAACATTTGCTGTCAGCCCTGAAAAGGTGGCTGTGAAGCTCATTGTATCCAGTCCTGGTTGGCCTTGGGCCCAGCATACAGTGGGATTTCTGGCCAATGGCCCCTTACAGTGGAAAGGCTGGCGCCTGGCCCAGGGATTAGAGAACTTTCATTTCTTTGTCTCATTGATATTAGTCACAGAATCTCCCTTTTCATGCACAACCCAAACCCATGTGGGGTAGGGGATAGAAGCAGAAATTGCTGCAAACTCTGAGCTCTTGAGTTCCCTAGGACTAAGGAAATTGTCCATTTCTTACTCGCTTATACAACATCTGTATCTATTTTGTTATGCACATTTATCAGGAAATGGATAGTATGGGGTGTCCTTGAAAGAAAAATTGTTTTATAGACATAAGAAACTATAAGTTAACCTTGAATAAACAAAGAAGTCAGTATATTTGGCCCTTTTCCCCTTCTCTGCTTGCCTTCCAATTTCCTCTCTTTTACATTCTTCTTCTTTAATAAATTAATAACTATCCTGAAATTTCATCTCAAAACATAATTTGGTGAACAAAATTTGTGGGCACATTTTCTTCAGTCCCGGTGTGTGTGTGTGTGTGTGTGTGCGCGTGTGCTCACACATGTGTGCGTGCAGCCTTTTCAAAAGGCCACACGTAATACACAGTTGAGAGAGTTCTTGATCCCTTGCATCACAGAATCTATCCATGTAATGATATCCCAGATTCATATTCTGTTCAAATCTTGAAAAATGCTGTGCTTAGTATCATAGGATAAGGTTTGGTTTCAAATAATAATATGGTCTTAAACAGTCATCTCTAGTGGAAACTAGAAATCCTATCCAAAATCAAATTGGGACAACACTAGCCAGCAACTGATTTGAAAATAAATCACAGAGCTCCAGCATACCATAACCAAAGGACTAAGTTTTTTATTTATTTGCCTGATTCACCTATGTTTTGGTACAAGAAAAAAAAAATAAGACTTAGAGTAGGTCAAAACTCAGTACATATCATAATCTTGCCTGTTTTCATTATATTGCAAACTTGCTTTTAGTGTGTAGAATCAGTTAACATGGGCATGGCATTTTCTGGCACCAGTGGAGAGGTAGAGGAAGTCAACTAAGAACACACAGATATAAATCAGTTGCCTTGATGATAAGTTCCCACTGTCCTCATTAGACAATTCTAGCTCAGCTTCTTTTGAAGTGGGGAGAATGGTGGCCATCCTTATAGGGGTCATGATGTGTTCTACGGTGAATGACAAATATATGGAGGAAACTTTGAAGATTTCCATTATGCTGGTAAACAGAGTTGCTCCTACTCTTGATCCAGCATGGCAGGGTTGACAATCAAAGAAAACTGCATTCTCGTGGATACATCTTCTCTAAAGGCTTCAAAACTCCGACAATTATGAAATCTCCAATTCCCACATCAGTGGCAAGGTAAAGATTGCTAGTCTCACATGTTGGATAAAAATGAAGGACAAGAGTCATTGGTCTTCTACCCAAAGTCAGAGCGTGTTCCAGCAGCAGAACAAGGCAACTGACTGCTCATTTTTGGCCCCTTACTCTCATGTCTGCATTTCTTCCAATTGACAGCTGTTTATTTGAGTCAAAAAATATTGATCTTGAGGAGAAGCGGCACTGGTACTGAGGCAGCTTTACGAAGCTGGGTCATTTGTGCCATGGTGAGTCAGGAGTTTGTCTGAAGGCAGATAAGGAAAGATCTATGACTACATAAAGCAGAAAGAACCAAGGAGGCCTGAAAAGCATGCTGTGTTCACAGGCCACAGGGAATTGCTACCAGGTTTTTTTTTTTCTACCAGTTTTGACAGACATAATACACTGGGGGCTGGAAAGAAATAGGTACATTAGGAACGGCCAAAATTTTAGATGGTGCTTTCCAAATGCATTTTCCTGATGCTGTAGAAGCTTAGATTCACACACGGAAGGCTGGCAGGATAGCAGCCACTTCTTGCATTTTCATCCTTTGAGGCTGTCTCCATGTTTTATACATTTGCCAAATCTGTCTTTCTAAATATGATTTGCATTAAGTCCATCTGGAGTTTGTAGTGTTCCCGGGTCTTTACAATACCAATGGTAAAGGCAATTTCAGGACCCACTGCAAAGTGAACTTCATGATAATCCAAGTTCGCTCCTTCATCTGCATTCTCTGTTTGGATGGAAGCAGTCTCCTTTTGCTTTTCCTAAGCTCCGGTGTGGATGGCTCCCCTGCCCTGCTTTTTAAGTTCTTTGGCTTGAACTCCTAAGCATTTGTTAGTAATGCTACTTGTGTAATCTGGTAGCAAATAGGGCCTGGAATTCAGGATGATGTAGCCCTAGGACACAATCTGAAGTCTGCCAGTCAGGTATCCATTGTCTTGATGTCTGTGCTGGTTGACTTTCTGTCAACCTCATGAAAGCCCGTTTCATTTTGGAGGAGGAAATTTTAATTGAGAAAGCATTTCCATTGGATTTGGCTGTGGCCATTCTGTAGAGCATTTTGTTGATTACTGATTGATGTGAGAGGACTCAGTTCACTGCTGTCATTGCTACTCCCGGGTAGGTGGCAGTGAGTAGTATAAGAAGGCAGATTGGGCCTGGCGGTGGTGGCACATGCCTTTAATCCCAGCACTCGGGAGGCAGAGGCAGGTGGATCTCTGTGAGTTTGTGTTGAAATAGGAGTGGCGGGGCTGTGTCCCCAGCACCCCAGCCGCCTGCTAGCTTATGCCCCGAAATAACAACACACAAACTGTATTCATTTAAACACTGCTTGGCCCATTTCTATCTAGCCTCTTCTTGGCTAACTCTCGCACCTGGACTAGCCCATTTCTAATAATTGTTTGTAGCACACCAAGGTGCGCTTACCAGGAAGATTCTAGCCTACGTCCATCCTGGGTCGGAGCTGCCTGGGAGAGCGGAGCCTGGCGTCTCTGCTCCAGAGAGCAGAGCTGTCAAGTCTGAGCTCACTTCCTCTTCCTCCCAACATCCTGTTCTGTTTACTCCACCCACCTAAGGGTTGACCTATCAAGGGGCCTAGGCAGTTTCTTTATTAATAAGAAATCACTCCCACATCAAGTTCAAGGCCAGCCTGGTCTACAGGCTCCAAAGCTACAGAAAAACCCTGTCTCAATAAGGAGGAGGAGGAGGAGGAGGAGGAGGAGGAGGAGGAGGAGGCAGGTTCGAAAAGCTGCATGCCTCCATGGCCTCTGGTTCATGGCCAAGGAATCCTCTGCTTCAGTTTCTGACTGCAGGTTCCTGTGCACTTCCCTCAGTGAAAGACTATAATACATATACTGAAACAAATCCTTTCCTTTTCCAAGTTTATTTTACCACAGCAACAAAAGGGAAAAGTAGGGTAACACTCTTCCTGGTTGACTCTCAATTGACTAGCTGTTTAATGTTAGACATTAAAATCCAGTGTTTGAAAGGAATAAATAAGAGTGAATTGTTAGCTACTTTTGAAAGCCATAGAACACAGTTCTTAAAAAGGAGAATGCAAGTCCCTAAAATGAATTAACCTCAAAGCATAACAAATGAAAGGACTCCAACACTTAGCTCAGGCAATGTGACATGAGTGTTTGCTTGGGCCTTCCAGCTGCAACAGAGGAGAAATGATTCAGAATTAGCAAAAAGTCCACTGAAGTGGTGGCTACATAGGGCGTTTGTCAAAAGTCATCAAGCTGTGAAGTTAAAATAGAGTTGTTTGAATCTTAAAGGACATGTCTCTTGATAATATGTATTTCTCATATGCAGTCCTCACTTGATGCTGTATTTGGCCCAGAATATAATGTGATAATTAAAAAACAAAGCAAAAAAAAAAAAGAAAACAAAAACAACCTCTTTATCATACTTAACCATGTACAATCAAATGAATCTATTTTAACTTTTCAGCTTGATGACATTTTGACAAATGTCCTATGTAGCCACCACATCAATAGACTATTTGCTATTCTAATCATTTCTCTTGAGTTCCAAACAGCAGGCCCAAGCAAACACTTGGGTCTATTTTAGCCACATAGGTCGAATTTTCTTTTTGTAGAATATTGGACATTAGAGTCACATTGCATGTGTTAAGTGTTGAAATCCTTTCATTCATTATATTCTTAAAATTAATTCATTTTGTTGCATGTGTTTGCTGTTCACTGTAGAGTAATATTTAATGGATCTACTGCATTTTAATGATACATTCATCAGCTTCTTGTTTTGAGCTCTGATGAATAAAGATGCTATGGACATTTATACACAAATCTGACCATGGGACGTATTTTTCTCTTGAGCAGCTACCTAACAGTGTAGAGTCTACTGTGTCTAGAAAAGCCTGACGACATGCTAGATTCATGCCTAATTTATGAGAAGCTGCCACACCGTCTCTCGGAGTTGGTTAGACTGGTTTGGATTCCCACCAACTCTTAGGGTTGGCAGTCTTTAAATTTCAGCTCTTTGCTGGTGAGTATAGTGCTAGCTCGCTGAGGTTTTAGTTTGCATCATTGAGGTTTTAGTTTGCATTTCTGAGAGGTTTCAATAAACTTAAGATTTTTTTTCAGGCACTTATGGGCATGCATCTATTTTCTTTTTAAAAGTACCAAATTCTTTGCCCCGTTTTTATAGGATTGAATGGCTTCTGATTACCAAATTTTATGAGATATTTTAAACATTTCAGGTTATAATTTTTGCCACACATGGATTTTGAGAACATTTCCTTATCATTCCCGCATTGCTTTATTTTTAATGGTAGTTTGTAACATGCAAGGATACTTTGCCCGTATGTACATCCAAGCATTACTTGCACGTATGATGCCTACAGATTTCAGAAGACATCAGATCCCCTGGAACTGGAGCTACAGATGGGTGTGAGCCACCATGCAGGTGCTGGAAAGGGAACTGGGGTCCTCTGAAAGAGCAGCAAGTGCTGCTCACCACTCAGCCCTCTCCCTAGCACCCCTCATGGTCTATTTTGAATAAATTTTTCTCTCCGGTATCAAATCATCCTTCTTCCCAGATGTGTATCCAGTTCTTTGAGTAGAATTTGTTGCAAATACTCTATCTCTGTCAGCAAACTGTTTATATGTATGTATAT